>NW_027512906.1:0-324251 GCF_048772815.1 Callospermophilus lateralis
TCCCACGTTTAGAGAGTTCCATTACCCAGGACGTTATGTGAGGTAACCTCAATCAGGAAGTGAATGAAGTCACTGCCTTGGCAACCACTTTGTCCTAAGAGTTGCTTCCAAGGGTCCCATGAGATGGAGGGTGCCCCTACTTCCTGTGACATTTTCACACGTTGGAATGGTATATCAACCATAGGCACCCGAGAACAGCTCTCCACACAGGCCTGGTTTGGTCAATCTTCTCTACATTAAGATGAAAGAGGCTGATAAAGACACATCCCTTCATTCTGACCAGGTTGTTTACCATGGAAGTTGAGTTTTCCTTCCTCAGGTCCTTCATAGCTGCCTACAACTTCTCCAGGGTATCATTTCTGCATGGTCCTTTGAGGATCTCAGCAGGTTGAAGATCCCCTACATTCCTGTAGTGTAAGACCAACTTTTTCCCTGCTATTCTGTAAAGTTACATTGAGGGAACAGTGTATGGTTAGGGTAATAACAGGTTTTATTTGGGATAGGAATCATTCTGCTGGATGAATAATGGTATTGGGAACCTGTGATATTTACAAGAATATATAGGTGAAATATAAGTATAAAAACAGAAATCTAGGTAAGATTTGAAGCCCAGAAGAGCATTGGGCCCTTGATTGGGATACTTAGCTTTTAAATATCTTCTAAACAGATGTCTCAGATAAATCGATATACAATGGCATAGGACCTTGAAAATTGGATGATTGAATGTAGAATAAAACATCCACTCATATAGGCATAGTTGGTAGGATTAGGAAGACAGTCAGTAGGTTTAGGAAGAAAAGTGAGTATAGGATTTGGACAAAAAGTTCTTTAGCAATAGGGTTTGCGGTAGAGAGTGAATGTAAATGTCACCACATGTGAAGAGTCAGACACAATGATGAACTGGGGAAAATATATGGGGAAGCAGATATCAATGGAGATATTAAGAAATCAGGCAAAGTATAAATTGAGTGATAGGATTAGACATTTTCAACAGGGTAGAGGTTGAGTATAAAATCTTAGAAAGAATCAAATATTTAGTCACCAATAGGATTGACATTTGAGAGAATTAGGCAATCTGGACATGGATATTGTTAGTAATCCATGCACACTTTCCATTTAGGCTTTGGCACAGTCATAAGTGTGAACTTTGCATTTTGTTTCCAGAATATTACTGTGATAAAGTGCATATGTAGATCAGGTGACATCAGTATTTCTTCCACCATTTCTGTGGGCAATATTTTGAAGGTGTATAAATTAGTATAGGGTGTACAAATAGGTGTTCCCTGTGTCTAGGAATATAGATAAAATGAATGAATAGACCATACTGTGAATAAATAATATTACTGGTTCCAACTTTAAATATTGGATTGAATTGATATTTACAAATTTACAGGAAATCTTATATTGAGATACATACATTCATTACAACCATTTATACATCTAATGGTAATATTAGGTTTATGGTTTATCATGAAGAGTGTGTGAGTTTTGCTTTAAAAGTGATTATTGAAATCTAAAATAAAATGAAGTATCATGAAAAGACCAGTCAAAAAACATAGAGGAATACTTGTGTACTGAAGCAAGAAGTGATTAAAAGTGAAACAAAAGCCTATCAATTTGCAAAATTGTGAATGAAATATATATCCTATGATGTGCATAAACTGAAGAAATAGTCATGTAACAGTGTTGAATAAAAATGAAGGTCAAAATACACATCATGTCCCATAGGAATCTACTTGCATTGATGTTAAAGTGGGTCAGTTACTGTAGAAAAATTAGGACTTCTATGCACCATTCACTGAATTTTGATTTCAGTACTAGGATACAATATGTATTTAAGGTGGATGAATATTTCTGAAAATAACTTTGTGAACATTTGGTTATAAATCCACATTCATGAACATGAATGCATTTAGGGATTGTATAATAAGACACATATATTTTACATTCTGAAAAATCTGGAGAGTGTGTGTGTGTGTGTATATATATATATATATATATATATATATATATATAGAGAGAGAGAGAGAGAGAGAGAGAGAGAGAGGCATTAAAAGGTAGCAATATATATGCCAATCGAAATTCATCATCAAATATATAACATCCACAGATCCAAAACTATTCATTTTACTGAACATGGATTTATGTATTATATTGTTCAACTAGGAAGCTCACCCATAGTTTTAATTTTCAATTCCAACAACGTTTAGGAGGAGTGACCTCTTCTAAAAATTTGTATCTGCCAAGTCAGCCATCTAACAAAAATGTACATGTGATACCAGGTAGGATTCTATATGTACATTCAAAAATACATGTGCTGAATAGCCTACAGATAAAGGGAGATAGGAATTCACATATTTGTTAACTATAAAACACATGGAGAGCTATTTCAATTTAAAATTGACTAGATTTATAACACCTACCCTTTATCATGCAAGAGGTAAATACAACTATACACCATGCCTCTCTAAACTGCTTGTATTTCTATTCTGTTTGGGTTCTTTTTCTCCATCACTTTAGGATTGCTGCAATCTGGCTGGGCACAATTCAGGAGCCACTTGTCAAAAGAAACTAAAATTACTTTTAGAACCACACATGACTAAAAATTAGCTCCTCGGGAAAAACCCTCAGAGCCCAACTGCCACTACTGGCTTCCCACAAGCTCTCAACCTCCACACTCCTTCTCTTGAGGTCGATTGGCTGGGTCGTGTGGGCAGAGCCCAAAAAGTCCCACAATGAGCAGCTCCGTTGTCTGAAAGGGTGGGGAAACAGCCCAATGGCATTACCACAGAGGAGCCAATCAGCTAGATATTGCTGGGGCTGCTGTGAGCCAATCATCAGCTTGCAGTCTGAAAGGGTGGGGAAACTGCTCAATGAGCATCTCCAATGAGCATCACCGCAGAGGAGCCAATTAGCTTGATGTTGCTGGGGCCGCTGTTAGCCAATCATCAGCCGGCAGTCTGAAAGTTTGTTTGGCCCCTTGGGCTGTGCCTCTCAACACCTCCCCCTCTCTGTTTAAACAACAAGCATGTGGCTTAGGGACCATGCCTGCCTTAGGTTGTCCAATAGTACATATGGTGCTTACCCATTATCGAATGAGCTGACCTCAAGGTATCAGCCTCCAGTCTTAGATTGGTACCATTGAAATTGGATCTTACCCGTCACTAGCTACAGGTCCAGTATACAGTCACACCTGTGGAGAGGTCTTTGTACCAGCGGGGGGTGAGGTTCTTTGTCTCACCTCTGTTGGCCCCCAAATTTTAGCTGAACGACCATGACAGCAGAAGGGAGGAAGATACACCAAGCCAATTGACGGCTCCTTTTGGAAAAATTGTACCACCGATGACATCATCAGCAAAAATACCCCAACACTACCACAAGTCAATTCACCAACATATTGTTCACAATGCATGCAGGTGAGTTCACAATGCATACAGGTGATACATAGTCGAGGCAAGTTCTGCAAGCAGTTCAGTGATGGCTATTGCAGAAGCTGTAGATTGGTTTTATCTTTGTCTTTACAGGCACTGGGATGAAGATAGGAATTTTGGCAATAATGGCCAAAGGAAAATTATGTAACATTCCAGAAGGTACTAAAAGAAAACAATTTTCTTAACAATTTACATTGTCTTGAAGAGAATTATTAAATATAATGAAAAGAAAAGGTGAAAGTAAACAAACAGATCTGTTAACCTCCTTTTTTGTACACATTTTAAAACAATCCTCAACAGGTGTTTACCCAATTTAAATTAAAACATTTACATCAAGTGTATAAAAATATATTTGGATCCATTTTTTCATGAGCGCTCATCATATATGATATATGGACATACGTACATTCAAACATATAACAAAAAACACAAGTGTGCACACGTAATATAATACATACAACACATAACATAAGAGTAAAGGCCTTATAACATTTTACAGGTGAAATCTCCATTGCAATGTCTAAAAACTCTATAGTCCAAAAATAGAACTGATCAGCAAAACATTAACCTAGGTTTGTATGAGCTCAAAAAACAAAATAGAACTTCATGACATGGGAAAGGGTAATAATAAAATAGATATTGAAAAAAGCATCCTGGATTTGTCACAGATGTAAGAATAGCCAAACTGGAGTTCTGGATATCAGCTGTTATGGATTTGAGCCAAATCATATTTTTTTAATCTGTAGAAATCGCTTTAGTTAGTCTCTCTGGAATCCAAATCGGCTGCTGTTCTCCCTGTGGAAACACACAAACAGACCTCCAACTCCAGACAATTACTGGGTCAGGACATTTCCATTGTCCTGTTAGAATATCCTTCCAAAGTACCTTGGGCTTATGTACATTTTTTGGACACATATGCCTTTCCACAGGAATAAGCCCTGATGAATCCAAATTTCCAAAGTTTAGAATAAAAAGGGTTATTTTAAGTTTATCTTTGGGGAATATATACCCCTTCCCAATTCCTTTTTTTTTTTTTGTTTAATTAGTACGTTTTAATAGTTTGATGAGCTCATTTAACTATGCCTTGTCCCTGCGGATTGTATGGGATTCCTGTTATATGAGTAATGCAAAATGATGAGCAAAATTCTTTAAAAGAGGTAAAAGTATAACCAGGGGCAACATCTGTTTTTAACTGTTTTGGAATGCCCACAGTGGCAAAATTTTGTAAGCAATGAGCTATAACATCTTTAGTTTTTTTTCTCCGGCATGAAGGGAGTCCATCAAAAATTCAGAAGAAGTATCAACTGTAACATGCAAATATTTTAATTTTCCAAATTCTGGCAAGTTTGTGACGTCCATCTGCCAAATATGGTTAGGTATCAATCCTCTAGGATTGACTCCAAGATTAACTTGTGGTAAAATGGTCACACAATTTTGACATTGTTTTATTATTTGTCTAGCTTGTTCCTTAGTTATTTTAAAGCGCTTATGTATAGTATTAGCATTGACATGGAATTTTTTATGAAAATTTGTAGCTTCTTCTACTGTAGAGAAAATATGTATGTCATGCGTAGTTTTATCTGCTAAATCATTACCCAAACTAAGGGCTCCAGGCAATCCTGTATATGTCCTGATATGCCCTATAAAGGACGGATCTTTTCTGTCCCAGATTAGACTTTGTATAGTGGAAAGAAAAGAGAAAACAGGAGAGGAAGGGGAAATTTGTTTCTTCCTAAGATTATATATTCAAACTCAACCCTGTTGAAAATGCATAATCATATCACTCACTTTATACTTTGCCTGATTTCATAATGTCTCTAAAGATATGTGGTTTCCTGCATATTTTCACCAGTTCACCATTGTGACTGACCCTTCACATGAACTTATGTTCACTTTCACTCTCTAACCACAACCCTAATGCTCCAGAACTTTTGTTCCAAATCCTATACTCACTCTTCTTCCTAAACCAACTCTGTACCTAATTCTACCTACTATCCGTTTTTGACTGGATGTTCTCTTCAACATTCAATCATCCAAGCTACAAGGTCCGATGCCATTGTATATCTATTTATCTGAGACATCTGTACACAATGTAAATCAAAGTTAAGTATCCCAATCAAGGGCCCAATGCCCTTCTGAGCTTCAAAATTACCTAGATTTCGGTTTTAATTCATATATTTAACCTCTATATTTTTATAAATATCTCAGGTTCCCAATACCATTATTCATCCCGCAGGATTATTCCTAACTCAAATCAAACATTTTATTAGCCCTAAGAATACACTGTTCTATCAACCTATATTTAAAGAAAAGCAGGGACAGAGTTGGTCTTACAATACAGGAATGTAGGGGATCTTCCACCTGCTGAGAACCTCCAAAGTCCATGCAGAAATGAATCCTGGAGAAGATATAGTCAGCTATGAAGGATCTGCGAGAGCAAAAGTCATCTTCCATGGCAATCACCCTGGTCAGGATGAAGGGATGTGTCTGAATCAGCCTCTCTCTTCTTAATGTAGAGGAGATTGACCAAACCAGGCCTGTGTGGATAGCTATTCCCGGGTTCCTAAGGTTGACATACCATTCTAACTTGTGAAAGTTTCAAAGGAAGTAGGGGAAGCCTCCATCTAATGGGACACTTGGAAGCAACTATTAGGACAAAATAATTTACAAGGCAGTGAATTTATTCAGTTCCTGAAGTGAGTGACATCACCTCACTTTCTTGGTGATGGATCTCTCTGAACTTGGGATACAGGAAACCAGGCACATAGAGCCAGTCCCAGTCCCAGTCCCAATGGGCTCACTTGTTTGGATTTACCAAGGACAGAGTCAGTCTTTCTTTGTACCTACTGATGTTAGGATGGCAAAAGCAAGGAGAGCTCTGAAGAAGGGCCTTTCCTGAGAAAGCAGGTAGTGGCTAAACACTAGCTTCTGACAACTTAACAGAGTTGGTCAAGGAGAACAGACCTGAGACAGGACAGGACTTTTCAGGGGAAAATTGTATGGCCCACCAGTCAGAGGACACTCCCTAGAGTCACAGACCTACTTGGGGGAAGGAGGTGCCAATATGGGTGTGGTTTTGGGTTTATGATTTTGTCTCATGTTCTGAGAATAGGTAGGAAAGGTGGTTTGTTTTTTGGGGTTGAACTGTTTCTAGTAAGACGTTTGACAAGGCGAGTGTTTCTATGTCTGTGTATCCCACTATGTCTGTGGTTGTAGAAATTAGAAAAGAGAATGCATCAATGGATTTGTCCTGTCTTGTAGAAAGCTTCCCAGCATTCATCCTGCCCAATTAATGAATGGATTGCAGCTTTCCTTAAGGATGGGCAACACCAACGATCTTAGTAATTTTCAATTTTCTTTCTGAATTCTCGCCAATCTCCAGAATAGGCTCATGGTTTTGTGTCCAAGATATGTACCACCTCCAAGCTCTGTGACATGGCCATGTACTGGATAGATGAAGGGAATGGCGAGCATCTCAGAAAACGCAGATATCAGTGTGACCAGTAAACTCTCAGTGGAGAAACCCTTCTTTGAGCCTTTTGCTTACATAATGTTCTGTTGCCTTGAATGTCAAGAAGTTCTTTGTTTCGGACCACCCCTTTGTGAAGCCTGAAGAAAACAGTTTTCAGATCTAAATGAATGGGCATAACCTGTGGCTCTTTGCTTACTTGCTTTGGAAATGGATGTGTCTGAATCCAACTCTATGCCCTGTGTGAGGCTGTGTCTTAGATTCTCTGCAACTGATAGATCTAAAGAAAGATCCCATGTGTGCATCCAAAACCAAAATGGCCAAAAGAGCAGTCATTGTGGGTGAAGTTTCTCTCCGTCCTCTGTTAGGTTCTTGACGTCCATCAAGTGAGAATTGGGATCCTTTGGGTCAAATGAGTTTTTCAAAGCACTGCAGATGTGGTTGGGTTTTCTTATGACTGAAATTCACATAAAGAATCTACACCTGACAGTCAGTAGGCCTCAAATTGCAGAAGAAGATCAGTATTAATGGCAGGAGTATTTGATCAATCCTGGTTCACTGGAAGGGTTTCCAGGCCACCCTGACTTTAGGCAAATTAGCGGCAAGGGAGCATGTTTTGGACACTGTCTTGGGCTATGCCCCTCATGGAAACGTCCAGCCAGAGGTTATGATGAGTGTCTATATGGAAGAAGATGAGGGCCATTGGGGAGTGTTTTGCTTTTAATTGTGGTCATTTGTGTGGCATTTGGAAGAGATGACTGGGTCCACCTGGGCTTGAACTCTGGTGTGATTCCCCTTAGAGACTGAGTTCTGGAACTGAGCTCAGAGAAGTATTGCCATTAATTGTGTTGGGATTTTATGAGACCACGCATAAGTGTCGCCCTTTAAACTGAGATCTAGCATTGAAGTGCTCTGTCCCATAATGAAAGATCCACAAACAGTGAAAGCAACGACACATGAAACAGACAAGACAAGACAATAAAGACAGGCAATGGACGTCCAACACTGAGATCAGGACTGAGTAGCCGGCAATAACCAATGGGCTGGCAATACCGAATCCAAAACAAAATATCACTGAGTCGAGGAATCTATTATAACTAAATTTCCCAAGTCCTCTGGGGCGTCCTCCAGGAACGTGGCCTGTGGCTCTGTGACACGTCTGTCAGCCACTGTCGGAGAGAGCTCACACTCTTCATCAATAGCCATTTTTCCAAGTCCTAACCTGAAACCTGAAACCAGGAATAGGAGACTTACTTACCCCAAGAGTAGCCCGTTGGGGTCTCTCATCTGCCGCTGCCAGATATCAGTGGAAACTTCATGTGTAAAGGTCGGGCGTGCATTGGAGGAAGAGACCACCAAGAAACTGACTCATGAAACAGCAAAGGGTTTATTGGAGTTCCAGCATGCTGGGGCTCAGAGCTCACTTGAATACAGCAGAGAGCCCTGAGAAGAGCTTGAGCAGAGCTTATATACTTTCTTTGCCGAGGGCAAGGAGGGAAGTTTATTGATGGGTCAGTGGGAGTGGGCAGTTTGCATGCAACCAGGTGAGAGAGTAAATTCTGCAGTTTGAAAACTGGGGACAGCACATTCTGGGAACAAGATTAGCAAACAGTTCTCAAGATTTCAACAGTGTTTTGTTAAGCATAGAGAAAAACAGGAAGTGACAAGTACCTATTTAATTAACCATTCAATAACAACTATACCTTTTTAAATGGATGTTCTCATCTACATTCAATCTTCCAAGGTACAGGGTCCTATGACATTGTATATCAATTTACCTGAGACATCTGTGCAGAACGTAATTCAACGCTAAATATCCCAATTAAGGGCCCAATGCCATTCTGGGATTCAAATCTTACTTAGATTTCTGTTTTCCTACATATATTTCAACTATATATTCTTATACATATCGCAGCTTCTCAATAGAATTATTCATAAACAGAATGATTCCTAACCCAAATCAAACATGTTATTAACCCTAACCCTACAGTGTTCCCTCAATCTAACTTTAAAGAAGAGCACGGACAGAGTTGGTCTTATAATACAGGAATGTAGGGGATCTTTCACCTGCTGAGAACCTCAAAGATCCATGGAGAAATAAGCCATGGAGAAGATGTAGGCAGCTATGAAGGACCTGAGAGAGCAAAAGTCATCTTCCATGGCAAACAACCTGGTCAGGATGAAGGGATGTCTCTGAATCTGCCACTCACACCCTGTGAACTGCGCCACTTCACAGGTGAATAACGAGTTAGAACGACAAAAAATTATCTTGTTAGGATCTTACAGAAAAATGGGTGTGCACCGAAACCTAGAAGAATGATTTCCACCAATGAGGTCCGGTAATTGAGTCTCAAACACGAGCCAAATGTGCGACCGGAGATCCGGGCTGACAAATCTGTGTGGCCTGCCCCGTGGCTAGAGACAGCAGGGCACCACCTAGAAGCGACCAGCCGGCAGGGAGAAACGTTGCTGCAGATTCTGTGGAATCCTGCTGGCTGACCTCCAACTGAGCCCCGGGCTGAGTTTGGGATTTCAAACGGGGAAGGAAGTGCTACAGTTCTATCCCCCCCAATAAAAACTCCACCAAGGAAACCAACGGTCACCATCTTGGAGAGCAGAAGTAACCACCGCCACTCTCCAACAGATTGCAACAATAAAACAGGTTTGTGTTACTCAGCTCATCTCCCATACAGCAGGGAATTCACATAAAATCTCTCTTAGGCTTTCCATTGGAGAGATTATCAGAGAGAGCCTGCATAAAGACGTCGGGAAAACTACAGGCACCTGACCTTCAACTTCCCCTCCCATCAGCGGCGAAAACGAAACCTGTCTAGCCAGAGCTGGGAGAGGGGCAAGAGGAAAAAATCAAAACAATAGAGTGCCGGGGTTCCCCATAGACACCATCCACACCCAAGAAACGGCAGGCCCAGAGGACAGTATGAGCTGCCGAGAGGCATCACTCAGGGGAAATCTGGTCTAGCACGAGAAACCAGGACTAGCAGGAGATAACAGGGGACTAGAGGCCAGGTCCGCGTGACTGGGCGGCTGGAGAACGCCCGCCCACTGGTCACAAACAGCCCGCTGCTGGTGCGACTGGGTGGCTGGTGCCCGCCTGCCTACCAGCGACCAATTGCCCGCTGGCTGCACGTGCAACTGGGTGGCTAGAGATCTCCCGCCCACCAGTGACAGCCCACCCGCTGACTGTGTGACTGGACAGCTGGAGACCGCCCGCCCGCCGGCGACCGGGAGTTGAAAACAAACAGAGACAGATCAGTCCCAGCCCACTCCCATTTGAACACCCTGGCAAGGAGCCTGGGGCCCGCCATAGCAGACAGGTGACATCACTGGAGCTCGGCCATCGCAATTCCTTCCAAGCAGAATTCACTTTAGCAGGCATAGTCTACCAACACAAAGGAGAGACAACAGATATATTAAACCAAAACAAATCTATAGAAGAGAGCAGAAAAACAGCAATCAAATAGAGATGGAAAACAACGTGAACATCATGAAAAAACAAAGGAAAAAAATGTGTACAAACAATGCAGGACAACTTAATTCTACAGGAGGACCTAGAATCATCAGAAACAGGGATAGGGAAAAAAACTCAAGGCTTACCTAACTCAGATGGAAAGGGATATTAGAGAATACATGAATCAGCATGTCCTAGCAATAAAAGTATATTTTGAAAATGAATTAAACAAATTCAAATGGCAAAGAACAAGCTTTACCAGGAGATAGAGATCTTAAAAAAAATCAAACAGTAATCCTAGAAATGCAGGAAACTATTAATTAAAACTCAAACGAGAATATTACAAATAGACTAGATCAAATAGAAGTCAGAACATCAGATAATGACGACAACGTTTATCAACTTGAAAAGAATATAGTCAACACAGAAAAGATGCTTAAGTCCCAAGAGCAGTCTATTCAAAAGATATGGGATGTCATAAAAAAAAAAAAATTTCACAGTCATCGGAATAGAAGAAGCCATAGAGATTCAAACCGAAAGAATGGACAACATATTAAATGAAATAATTCTAGAAAACTTCCCAGAGATGAAAGATGGAATGGATTGCCAAATCCTTGAAGACTACAGGACCCCAAACATTCAAAACCATAATAGACCAACTCCAAGACATATAATTATGAAGATAGCCAAAATACAGAACAAGGAGAGAATATTAAAAGCTACGAGAGAAAGGAGGCGGATTACATTCAGGGGTAAACCAATTAGATTAACGACTGATTTTTCATCACAAACTTTGAAAGTGAGAAGATCCTGGAACAATGTATCTCAAACACTGAAAAATAATGAATTCCAACAAAGAATACTGTATCCAGCAAAATTAAGCTTCAGATTTGACAATAAAATTAAAGTCTTTTACAATGAATAAAAACTAAAAGAATTCACACCCATAACACCAGCACTGCAAAGGATTTTGGGCAAAATACTACAAGAAGAAGAATTGAAAAATAGTGCCCCAAACTAACAGTGGGAGGTATCTCAGTAAAGGGGAGGAAAATAACCAAAAAGTAAAAACTAGCCAAACTAAAATAAATAAATAAATTAACATGAATGGATGTACAAATCATATTTCAATTGTAACCTTAAATGTTAATGGCCTAAACTCACCATTCAAGAGACATAGGGTAGTAACCTGGATCAAAAAAACAAATCCAACAATATGCTGCTTTCAGGAGACTCATATGATAGGTAAAGACATACACAGGCTGAAAGTAAAAGGTTGGGAAAAATCATACCACTCACAGGGCACACGGAAGCAAGCAGGAGTGGCCAAACTCATATCAAATACAATCAACTTCAAACCTACGTTAATCAAAAGGGATAAAGAAGGACACTATATAACGTTAAAAGGAACCATCCACCAACATAACATAACAATTACCAATTTGTATGCAGCAAACAAATGAGCTGCCACACTCATAAAACAAACTCTTCTCAAGTTCAAGAGTCAAATAGACTACAACATAATAATTATAGGTGACGTCAACAGACCGCTCTCACCATTAGACACATCCTCTAGACAAAAACTGAATAAAGAAACTATAGAACTCAACAGCACAATCAATAACCTAGACTTAACCGACATATATAGAATATATCAACCATCATCAAGTGGATACACCTTCTTATCAGCAGCAGATGGATCCTACTCAAAGATAGACCATATATTAGGTCATAGGGCAACTCTTAGTAAATATAAAGGCGTGGAGATAATACCATGCACCATATCAGATCATAATGAAATGAAACTGGAAATCAATGATAAAAGAAGGAAGGAAAAATCCTACATCACATGGAAAATGAACAATATTCTACTGAATGATCAATGGGTTACAGAAGACATTAAGGAGGAGACAAAAAAATTCTTAGAGACAAATGACCATACACACACAACCTACTGTAATCTATGGGACACAATGAAAGCAGTTTTAAGAGGAAAATTCATTTTTTGGAGTTCTTTCCTCAAAAAAAGAAAAAAACAACAACAAATAAATGAACTCACACTACACCTCAAAAACCTACAAAAGGAAGAGCAAAACAACAGCAAATGTAGTAGACGACATTAAAATAAGAGCAGAAATCAACGAAATTGAAACAAAAAATCATTGAAAAAATTGATAAACTAAAAGTTGTTTCTTTGAAAAAATAAATAAGATTGACAGGCCCTTAGCCATGATAACGAAGAGAAGAAGAGAGAGAACTCAAATTATTAACATAGGGGGTGAAAAATGCAATACCACAACAGACACTACAGAAATATAGAAGATAATTAGAAAGTATTTTGAAACCCTATATTCCAATAAAATAGAAGATAGTGAAGATATCAATAAATTTCTTAAGTCATACGATCTGCCCAGATTGAGTCAGGAAGACACACACAATTTAAACAGACCAATGACAAAGGAAGAAATAGAAGAAGCCATCAAAAGATAACCAACGAAAAAAAGCCCTGGACCGGATGGGTAAACAGCGGAGTTCTACAAAACCTTCAAAGAAGAATTAATACTGATTCTTTTCAAGCTCTTTCAAGAAATAGAAAAAGAAGGAGCTCTTTCAAATTCATTCTATGAGGCCAAAATCACCCTGATCTTGAAATCAGACTAAGACACTTCAAAGAAACAAAACTACAGACCAATATCTCTAATGAACTTGGATACAAAAATTCTCAATAAAATCCTGATGAATCGAATACAAAAGCATATCAAAAAAAATTGTGCACCATGATCAAGTAGGATTCACCCCTGGGATGCAAGGCTGGTTCAATATACGGAAATCAATAAATACTATTCACCACATCAATAGACTTAAAGACAAGAACCATATGATCATCTCGATAGATGCAGAAAAAAACATTTGACAAAGTACAGCATCCCTTTATGTTCAAAACACTAGAAAAACTAGGGATAACAGGAACTTACCTCAACATTGTAAAAGCTATATATGCTAAACCTCAGGCTAGCATCATCCTAAATGGAGAAAAACTGAAGGGATTGCCTCTAAAATCTGGAACAAGACAGGGATGCCCTCTATCACCACTTCTATTCAATTTAGTTCTTGAAATTCTGGCCAGAGCAATTAGACAATAGAAATTAAAGGCATAAAAATAGGAAAACAAGAACTTAAATTATCACTATTTGTGGATGACATGATAATATATATAACAGACCCAAAAGGGTCTACAAAGAAACTGCTAGAGATAATAAATGAATTAAGCAAAGTGGCAGGATATAAAATCAACACGCATAAATCAAAGGCATTTATGTATATCAGGAGCAAAACTTCTGATATGGAAAGGAGGAAAACCACTCCATTCACAATATCCTCAAAGAAAATAAGATACTTGGAAATCAACCTAACAAAAGAGGTGAAAGATTTATATAATGAAAACTACAGAATCCTAAAGAGAGAGATAGAAGAAGATCTTAGAAGATGGAAAAATGTACCCTGTTCATGGATAGGCAGAACTAACATCATCAAAATGGTGATATTACCCAAAGTTCTCTACAGGTTAAAATGGATGCCAATCAAAATCCCAACGGCATTTCTTGTAGAAATGATAAAGCAATCATGAAATTCATATGGAAAAACAAAAGACCCAGAATAGCAAAAGCAATTCTAAGCAGGAATTTGAATCTGGAGGTATAGCGATACCAGAGTTCAAACTGTACTACAAAGCAATAGTTATAAAAGCAGCGTGGTACTGGTACCAAAACAGGCAGGTGGATCAGTGGTAGAGAATAGAGGACACAGAAATCAATCCACAAAATTACAACATTCTTATATATGATAAAGAGGCTAAAAGCATATTGGGAGATGGATAGCATCTTCAACAAATGGTGCTGGGAAAATTGGAAATCCATATGCACCAAAATGAAACTGAATCCCTTTCTCTCGCCATGCACAAAAGTTAACCCAAATGGATCAAGGAGCTAGTGATGAAATCAGAGACACTGCATGTGATAGAAGAAAAAGATGGCTATGATCTACATACTGTGGGGTCGGGCTCCAAATTCATTAATAGGACACCCATAGCCCAAGAGTTAATAACAACAATAAACAAATGGGACTTACTTAAACTAAAAAGTTTTTTCTCTGCAAGAGAAACAATAAGAGAGGTAAATAGAGAGTCTACATCCTGGGAACAATTTTTTACCCCTCACACTTCAGATAGAGCTCTAATATCCAGAATATACAAAGAACTCAAAAAATTAAACAATAAGATAACAAATAACCCAATCAACAAATGGGCCAAGGACCGGAACAGACACTTCAGAGAGGAGGACATACAATCAATCAACAAGTACATAAAAAAATGCTGACCATCTGTATCAGTCAGAGAAATGCAAATCAAAACCACCCTAAGATACCATCTTACTCCAGTAAGATTAGCAGCCATTATGAAGTCAAACAACAATAAGTGTTGGCGAGGATGTGGAGAAAAGGGTACACTTGTACACTACTGGTGGTACTGAAAATTGATAAGGCCAATTTGTAAAGCAGTATGGAGATTTCTTGGAAAGCTGGGAATGAATGCACCATTTGACCCAGCTATCACCCTTCTCGGACTAGAGGGTCTTAACAGAGCGTACTATAGGGATACTGCCACATCAATGATCATAGCGCCACAATTCACAATAGCTAGACTGTGGAACCAACCTAGATGTCCTTCAATAGATGAATGGTTAAAAAACTGTGGCATCTATACACAATGGAGTATTACTCAGCACTAAAAAATGGCAAAATCATAGACTTTGCAAGGAAATGGATGGCATTAGAGCAGATTATGCTAAGCTAAGCTAACCAATCCTTAAAAAAATGCCAAATGTCTTCTTTGATATAAAGAGAGCACCTAAGAACAGAACAGGGAGGAAGAGCATGAGAAAAAGATTAACATTAAACAAAGACGAGTGGGGGGATAGAAAGGGGGAGAGAAGGGAAAGCATTTGGAAATGGTAGGAGACCCTCAATGTTACACAAAATTACATATAAGAGCTTGTGAGGGGAAATGAGGGGAAAACAATGGAGAGAATTGAACAACAGCAGATGAGGTAGAGAGGAAAGATGGGAGGGGAGGGGAGGGGGGATAGTAGGGGATAGAAATGGTAGCAGAATACAACATCACTATTATGCCATTATGTACAAATGTGAATGTGTAACCAATGTGCTTCTACAATTCGTATTTGGGGAAAAATGGGAGTTCATAACCCAATTGAGTCAAATGTATGAAAGATAATATATCATGAGTTTTGTAATGTTTTGAACAATCAATAAAAATAAATAAATAATAAAGGTTTAAAATTGAGTGGCAAGAAATCAGCTAAAAAAGTGTTGAGATGCATTCATTTTGCTAAGCAGAAACTTTGTTTTGTGTAGTTGTATCTATCACAAATTTATTTTACCAGAAAACTGGCTTTTGAAAATACACTTAATTGAGATTAAAGGATAATCCACCTACCTTCATGAAAAATTCATAGCATTTCCTATATTTTTCATATTTCAATTTTTGGTAAATATTTTGTCATGGACCAGGTCTAGTCTTAGGCTATTCTTTCAGAATACTGCCTCATCTGATAAGTTGGTACAATGTGTTGGATTGTTCTTTTCATCTTTTATTTAATAGTTTCTAGCTGATAATGTGTATTTTTCATTATCTTTATTTGGACATACATACCCAACGATATCTTTGCATTTTATGTTTTACTGGGAAGAGACTCATCAAAAGCTCTGTATTATATGTATCAACAATCAAACATTTAGAGCATGCAATTATTCTTAATTTTGCATGAAAATATCTTTGTACCATTTACTTATAAAAATTTAGAACTATTAATAATGTCCCTACTGTAATAAGTAACTAATTACCAGAAAAATTAAACAATTCACTTTATATCAATTATGAATATGAAAAGTACTAAAATAAGTATTTGGCAATTAATACATAATTGATAGAAATTGAAATCATAAGAAAGCCATTTAAAATGTCAGTGCATATGGTCCTTAAATAATAGGTTGTTCAAAAAAGTTTCTCTAATTCATAAGATATAATATGCCATATTACAGCGTAACGTGATAAAAAACATTAAATTATCAATATTGATAATAAAGAATGATACCTTTTTTCTTAAATATGTTTATTTGATTTTCATTGTAAGATGTTAATTCTGGAAGACTTCAGAATTAAGAAAGTCTTGGTGTATATTATTTCTAACAGGCTAATCAAAGTACTTTTAAATATATATGTATATATATATATATATATATATATATATATATATATATATATATACATAATATATGTAATGCATATGCATGAATATAGACACATATGTATAATAAATGTATTGTAATATATCTATCAGGTGATTATAATTATTAATTTTTTTAAAAAAAAATAGTGACTATAAAAAACAGTCTCAAATTTAAATTTCATAGCATACAACTGTTTGTAATGCCATGAGAGAAAAATAGATATGGAGGAAAAACGAAAAAGGAAGAGAGAGAAGGGGAAAAATGAGGAAGAAAGTGAGTAAAGAAGAGGGAGAGGCGTGTTCGATGTTAAGACAAAAGTGGAGCGGCTGGGTTTGTGATTCAGTGTTAACATGTTTGCCTAGTATGTGTGAGGAACTGGGTTCTATTCTCAGCACCACATACAAATAAAGAAAATGAAGATCCATCAACAACTTAAAAAATAAAAAATAAAAAACTAGAAATATTACTAAAATCCCAAGCATTTATGAATGTTAAATAATAAAATATATGTTACATAGCCTTATGTAATTTCTAGACTCCCCAAAAAAGTCATTAAATGTTGGATTATTAGTGCTATAACTAAAAATCCATTGCTCTTTCCTCTACATTCTGTGGCATTCTAGTGCTAAAATAAATTGTAGTATAACACCAAAAAAAAAAAAAATCCTAATATTTCTACAGTAACTGACCCAGTTTAACATCAATGCAAGTAGATTCCTATGGGACATGATATGTACTTTGAAGTTTATTTTTATTCAACACTGGTACATTTCTATTTCTTGAGTTTATGCACATTATAGGATATATATTTCATCCACACGTTCACAAATTTATAGGCATTTATTTCACTTTCAATCACTTCCTCCTTCAGAAAACATGTATTCCTCCGTTTCTGACTGGTCTTTTCTTGAAACTTCTTTCCAAACACATTATTTTCGATTTCCATTATCACATTTGAAGCAAAACTCACACACCCCTCATAATAAACCATAACCCTAATATTACCATTAGATGTACAACTGGTTGGAATGAATGATTGTATATCAATATAAGATTTCTTACTTAGTTTCAGATATAAATTCAATCCATTATTTAAAGTGGAACCAGTTATATTATTTATTCACAATGTGGTATTTTCATGCATTATCTCTATATTCATAGACACAGGGTACACCTCTTTGTACCCCCAACACTAATTTATACGTCTTCAAAATATTGCTCCCAGAAATGTTGGAAGAAATACCCATGTCACCTGATCTACATATGCATTTTATCACTGAAATATTCTGGACACAAAAAGCAAAGGTCACACTTATGATTGTATCAAAGCTAAATGAAAAGTGAACATGGATTACTAAAAACATCCATGTCCAGGTTGCCTAATGCTCTCAAATGAAAATCCTATTGGTAACTACAAATTAGTTTCTTCCAAAGATTATATATTCAAACTCAACCCTGTTGAAAATGTCTAATCCTCTCACTCACTTTATACTTTGCCTGTTTTTGTAATGTCTCTATTGGTATCTGCTTTTCCACAGTTCATCATTGTGACTAAATCTTCACATGTTCTGAAACTTACATTCACACTCTAATCGAAATCCTATTGCTAAAGAACTTTTGGTCCAAATCCTATATTCACTCTTCTTCTTAAAACCTACCTACTATCTTCCTAATCCTACCGACTATCACTTTTTGACTGGAGGTTCTCTTCTACATTCAATCATCCAGTTACAAGGTCTTATGCCATTGTATATCGATTTCTCTGAGACATTTTTGCAGAATGTAATTCAACGATAGGTATCCCAATCAAGGGCCCAATGATTTCTGGGCTTCAAATCTTACTTAGATTTCTGTTTATGTACATATATTTCACGTCTGTATTCTAATAAATATCACAGGTTCCAATAACATTATTCATCCAGCAGAATGGTTCCTAACCGAAAATGAAAATGTTATTAACCGTAACCATACACTGTTCCCTCAATCTAACTTTACAGAAGAGCAGTGACAGTGTTGGTCTTACAATAGAGGAATGCATGGGATCTTCCACCTGCTGAGAACCTCAAAGGTACATGCAGAAATGATCCCTGGAGAAGATGTAGGCAGCGATGAAGGACCTGAGAGAGCAAAAGTCATCTCAATGGCAAACAACCTGGTAGAATTAAGGAATGTGTCTGAATCAGCCTCATTCTTCTTAATACAGAGAAGATAGACCAAACCATGCCTGTGTGGAGAGCTGTTCCCTGGTCCCTATGTTTGATATACGATTCGAACTTGTGAAAGTGTCACAGGATGTAGGGGCATCCTCCATCTCATGGGAACCTTGGAGGCAAATGTTAGGACAACGTGGTTTCCAAGGCAGTGACCTCATTCAGTTCCTCAAGGAAGTGACTTCACCTCACTTCCTTGGTGATGGAAGTCTCTGAACTTGGGATCCAGGAAGCCAGGCACCCAGAGCCATAACCCGTCCAAGTCCCAGTGGTCTAACTTGTTTGGATTTACGAAGGACAGAGTCAATATTTCTTGGTACCTACTGATTTGAGGATGGCCAAATGCCAGGAAACCTCTGAAGAGGGTCCTATCCTGATAAAGCAGGTAGTGGATCACCGCTGGCTCCTGACTACTTCACAGAGTTGGCAAAGTAGAGCAGATCTGAGACAGGACAGGCCATTTTGGGAGAACATAGTATGGCCCACCAGTCAGAGGACACTCCGGATATGACAGACCTACTTGGGGGAAGGAGGTGCCTTTGCGGGTGTGGGTGTGGGTTTGTGGTTTTGTCTCATGTTCTGAGAATACGAAAGAAAGGTGGTTTGATTGGATTGTAGTGAACTGTTTCTAGTAAGTCGTTTGACAAGGCGAGTCTTTCTATGTCTGTGTATCCCACTGTGTCCGTGGTTGTCGACATTAGAAAAGAGAATGCATCAGTTGATGTGTTCTGTCTAGTAGAAAGCTTCGCAGCATTCATCCTGCCCAATTGATGAATGGACTGCGGCTTGCCTCATGGATGGGCAACACCTACTATCTGCCTAAGTTCCTGTTTTCTTCCTGAATTCTGACCACTCTCCCGAATAGGCACATAGTTTTGTGTTTAAGATATGTACCACCTCAAGCTCTGTTAAATGGCCATGTACTGGACAGCTGAAGGGAATGGGAGAATCTCAGAAAACTCAGATATCAGTGTGACCAGGAAAGTCTCAGTGGAGAAACCCTGCTATGGGCCATTCTCTTACTATGTATCTGTTTCCCTGAATGTCAGGAAGTTCTTTGCCTCAGGCCACCCTCATGTGAAGCCTGAAAAAAAGAGTTTTCAAATGAAAATGAATGGGCATCACCTGTGGCTCTTTGCTTAATTTCTTTGCAAAGGGATGTGTCTGAATCACCCTTTGGCCCTGTGTGCGGTTGTGGCTTAGATTCTCAGCCCCTGATGGATCTAAAGAAAGATCCGATGTGTGCATCCAAAACCAAAATTTCAAAAAGATCAGTTATGATGGATGAAGTCTCTTGCCTTTCTTTGTTAGGTTCCTGAACTACATCAAGTGAGAATAGGGATCCTTTGGTTCAAATAAATTTTTGAAAGCCCTGAAGAAGTGCTTGGGTTTTCTTATGACTCCAATTCACATAAAGAATCTATACCTGACAGTCAGTAGGCCTCAAATTGGAGAAGCAGATCAGTATTAACTGCGGTCTTATTTTATCACTCCTGGTTCACATGCAGGGTGTCCAGGCCACCATGACTTTAGGCAAATGAGCGGCAAGGGAGCTTATTTTGGACACTAACCCATACCCTACTAGACTCTGACTAGTAATCCTAACATGATGGAGAATAATAACCCGAACAGAATAGAAATACAAGAAGTTTTGAGGATTCATGTTGTATAGTTGTACTTGCCTTTTGCATTATATAGGGTAGGAGTTATAAATTTAGTCAATTTTTAATTGAAACAGTTCTCCATGTGTTTTTAAAGTTCACAACCATGTGAATTCCTCTCTCCCTTTCTCTGTAGCCTATTCAGAAGATGTATTTTTATATGCACATTTAGAATCCTACCTGGTATCACATGTACATTCTTGAGAGGTTGCTGACTTAGCAGATACAAATTGTCAGAAGAGATCACTCCTCTGAATGCTGTTGGAAGTGAAAATTCAAACTATGGGTGACTTCCTAGTTGAACAACATTATACATAAATCCACGTTTAGTAAAATTAATATTTTTGGCTCTGTGGATTATATATATTTCATGATATATATATATTGCTACATTTTAATGTCTGTTTGAGTGTGTGTGTGTGTGTGTGTGTGTGTGTATAGATAGATAGATAGATAGATAGATATACACTCTCCAGATTTTTGAAAATATGAAACATATGTGTCTTATTATATACTCCCTAAATTCATTCATGTACATGTATGTGGATTTATAATCAACTTTTCACAAGATTATTTTCAAAAATATTCATCCACCTGAAATACATATTTGTTTCCTAGTACTAAAAACAAACTTCAGTGAATGGTGCATACAAATCCAAATATTTCTACAGTAACTGTCCCAGTTTAACATCAATGCTTGTAGATTCCTATGGGACATGATGTGTATTTTGACGTTCATTTTTTAACAAAACTGGTACATTATTATTTCTTCAGTTTATGCACATCATAGGATATATATTTCATTAACAAGTTCACAAATTTATAGGCATTTGTTTCGCTTTCAATAACTTCCTTATTCAAAACTCTTGTATTCCTCCAGGTTTCTTGTCTGGTCTCTTCATGAGACTTCTTTCCAAACTCATTATTTCTGAAATCCATAATCACCTTTGAAACAAAATTCACACACTCTTTATGATAATCCATAAGCCTAATATTAAAATAAGATGGATACCTGGTTGGATTGAATGATTGCATATCAATATAAGATTTCCTGTATATTTTCAGATATCAATTCAATCCATTATTTAAATTTAGAACTTGTTACATTGTTTAATCAAAGTTTTGTCTATTCATGCATTATCTCTATATTCCTAGACACAGGGTACACCCATTTGTAACGCCAGTACTAATTTATATATCTTCAAAATATTGCTCCCAGAAACGGTGGAATAAATACTTATGTCATCTGATCTACATATACATTTTATCACAGTAATTTTCTGGACACAAAAAGCAAAGTTCACACTTATGATTTTACCAAAGCCTTAATGGAAAGTGAGTATGCATTACTAAAAACATCCATGTCCAGGTTGCCTAACGCTCTCAAATGTGAATCCTATTGGTCACTACATATTTGTTTCTTCCTAAGATTATATATTTTACCTCAAGCCTGTTGAAAATGTCTAATCCTATCAATCACTTTATCATTTGCCTGATTTACTAATGTCTCTATTAATATCTGCTTTCCTACATATTTTCCACAGTTTATCATTGTGACTGACTCTTCACATGTGCTCACATTTTCATTCACTCTCTACCCGAAACCCTATTGCTAAAGAACTTTTGGTTTAAATCCTACACTCTCTCTGCTTTCTAAACCTACTGACTATCTTTCAAATAATACCGAGTATCCCTTTTTGACTAGAAGTTCTCTTCGACATTCCATCATCCAAGGTACAAGGTCCTATGCCATTGTACATCGATTTATCTGAGACATCTCTGCAGAACATAATTCAAAGCTAAGTATCCCAATCAAGGGCCCAATACCCTTCTGGGCTTCAAATCTTACCTAGATTTCTGTTTTCATTCTAATATTTCACTTTTACATTCTTGTACATATTACAGGTTTCCAATACAATTATTCATCCTGCAGAATGATTCTTAACCCAAATCGAACCTTTTATTAACCCTAACCATACACTCTTCCCTCAATCTAAGTTTACAGAAGAGCAGGGACAGAGTTGTTTTTACAATACAGGAATGTAGGTCATCTTAAACCTGCTGAGAACCTCAAAGGTCCATGCAGAAATGATACCTGGAGAAGATGTAGGCAGCTATGAAGGAGTTGAGAGAGCAAAAGTCACCTTGCATGGCAAACCACCTGGTCAGGATGAAGGGTCGTGTCTGAATCAGTCTCTCTATTCTAAATGTATAGAAGGTGGACCAAACCAGGCCTTTGTTGAGAGATGTTCCCGGGTGCCTATGGTTGATATACCATTCTAACTTGCGAAAGTGTCACAGGAAGTAGGGGCAGCCTCTATCTCATGGGACCCTTGGAACCAACTGTTAGGACAAAGTGGTTGCCAAGGGAGTGAACTCATTCAGTTCTTGAAGGAAGTGTCCTACCTCACTTCCTTGGTATTGGAACTCTCTGAAATTGGGATCCAAGATGCCAGACACCCAGAGCCAGTCCCAGTCCCACTCCCACTGGGCTCAGTTGTTTGGATTTACCAAGGACAGAGTCAGTCTTTCTTGGTACCTACTGCTGAGAGAATGGCCAAATGCCAGGACAGATATGAAGAGGGTCTTTCCTGAGAAAGCAGGTAGTGGCTCACCACTGGATCCTGACAACTTCACAGAGTTGGCCAAGGCAACCAGAACTGAGACAGGACTGGCCATTTCGGGGAACATAGTTTGGCTCAACAGACAGAGGACACACTGGAGAGTCAGAGACTTACTTGTGGGAAGGAGATGCCTTTGTGGGTGTGGGTGTGAGTTTGTGGTTTTGTCTCATGTTCTGAAAATAGGTAGGAAAGGTGGTTTGTTTGGTTTGGAATGGACTGTTTCTAGTAAATCGTTTGACAAGGTGAGTGATTCTAGTTCGGTGTATCCCACTGTGTACGTGGTTTTGGACATTAAAAAACAGAATGTACCAATGGATGCATCCTGTCTAGTAGAAAGCTTCCCAGCATTCATCCTGCTCAACTGATGGATGGACTGCGGTGTGTCTTATGGATGGGGAACACCTACTATCTTCCTAAGTTCCTGTTTTCTTCCTGAATTCTGGCCACTCTCCAGAATAGGCTCATGGTTTTGTGTCCAAGATATATACCACCTCCAAGCTCTGTGCCATGGCCATGTACTGGACAGCTGAATGGAATGGGAGAATCACAGAAAACTCAGATATCAGTGTGACCAGGAAAGTCTCAGTGGAGAAATCCTGCTTTGGCCATTCTCTTACCTATATTTCTGTTGCCCTGAATGTCAGGAAGTTCTTTCCCTCAGCCCACCCCTTTGTTAAGCCTGAAGAAAACAGTTTTCAAATGGAAATGAAAGGGCATCACCTGTGGCTCTTTGCTTAATTTCTTTGTAAAGGGATGTGTCTGAATCAGCCTCTTGGCCCTGTGTGCGGTTGTGGCTTAGATTCTCAGCACCTCATGGATCTAAAGAAAGATCCCATGTGTGCATCCATAACCAAAATGGCAAAAAGATCTGTTATGGTGAATGAAGTCTCTTGCGTTCCTTTGTTAGGTTTCTGACCTACATCAAGTGAGAATAGGAATCCTTTGGTTCAAATGAATTCTTCAATGCCCTGAAGAAGTGGTTGTGTTTTCTCATGACTCCAAATCACATAAAGAATTGTTACCTGACACTCAGTAGGCCTCAAATTGGAGAAGCAGAGCTGTATTAACTGCAGTCCTATTTTATCACTCCTGGTTCACATGCAGGGTGTCCAGGCCACCATGACTTTAGGCAAATGAGGGGCAAGGGAGCTTATTTTGGACACTAACCCATACCCTACTAGACTCTGACTACTAATCCTAATATGATGGAGATTAATAACCCAAACAAAATAGAAATACAAGCAGTTCAGAGGAGTCATGTTGTATAGTTGGACTTGCCTTTTGCATTATATAGGGTAGGAGTTATAAATCTAGTCAATTTTTAATTAAAATAGTTCTCCATGTGTTTTTAAAGTTAACAAATATGTGAATTCCTCTCTCCCTTTTTGTGTAGCCTATTCAGCACATGTATTTTTATATGCACATATAGAATCCTACCTGGTATCACATGTTCATACTTGAGAGGTTTCTGACTTGGCAGATACTGCCGCAGTCCGGTTGGAGCAAAATAACCTGGGGGTGGGGGTTATGAATAACATGTGTATGTTGATATAGCAGGAGTGGAAGCCATTTATTGTAGGACAATAGAGGTATTTATACATTCCACCCAGGTTATCTAATTAACATAAACTAGATACTGCAGTCAACCAATCAGGAATCTCCACACTTAATGGCTCACTTTTGTTACATCTCAAACCACTCCCTCTGGCATTTTGCCAGGCATCATCCAGACTTGTTTACACACTCTAACATTCCCCTGGCAAAATGCCAGGTGTTATTTTGACATGTTTACAGACTCTAACATTTCCCCCTTTTATTTAATTTAAATAAAGACCACAGTGGTTTTTACAGAAACACCATAAATAACCTGCTACAAACAGAAAGGGAGGATACAAAATGTCACAATACAAGCCAATTGATGAAGCACTTGGAGAAATAATACCAGCAATGACACTGTTAGCAAAGACACCGAGTTAAAATTTGTTATAGATTACAGTTTGTTGTCTCAGTCCAGGTAAAGCAGTGTCTCAATAGATTAACTCACAGTTCAGGTAAACCACAGTCCAGGTATGTTCTGCAGGCAGCTAGCTTAAATCACAGTCCATGTAAATTCTGCAGGCAGCTAGCTTAAATCACAGCCCAGGAAAGTTCTGAAGGCAGCTAGCTTGATCCAAAGTCTCCTCCGTTTCTCAGCCGAAGTCTCCTCCGGTTTTCAGCAACACTGGAAATTCTTCCACCCTTGTCCTCACCGGCACTGGGATGAAGGCAGGAACTCCTACCACTGGCTAAAGAAAATCCTATAGTATTCCACCAGGTGCTAAGAAAACAACCTTCTGAAAAATTTAGTACATTATCTCAAGGTTTTTTACATTTGAAAAAAGCCTTAATAGTGCTTATTATTTATTATCTTCCGGGTGTGGGAGAACCATTGTAGCTTAGTTATTGGCATTGAAAATGACCAAACATCAGGGAGCCAGTAGCATCTATGGCTGGCTGTAGCATCCTGGGCAGCCACAGATGGCCCTGGGGAGTGTCCAGGACTCAAACTGCCACGGGGCCCCGCTCCCCAGGCTGGGGGCGGGGAATTGCCGGCTGCCACTGCTTGAAAAGCCCTTGCTGCACAGTGACTGGCTTGAGCATGTGGCAGCCGAGGCGCCTATTCACACACACTCCGGAAACGAAAAGTATTCAGTAACAGCCTTTTGCTGAAACTTTTTTCCTGATAATCCTTCTTCTTCTTAACTTTCTTTTTCTTTCTGATTAGACTTCCTGGGCTTCCATCAACACATGCCCTAATTGCACTTGTTTCCACTGGGGTGCCTCTTTCCATTATCAATTTACTTCTCACCCCTTCCTTATTTTCATCACAAAGACAATACAATACAATGAGATAAAACAAGACACAATCATACTGTATCAATCTTCTCCATTTTTTGAAATGACCGTTTTTCCTCTCCCCCTATCTGCCTAGGGATGAGCAGATTTGCTCCCATCCTATCTATGGATGGGCAGCTTTTATTCGTCACTTACCCCCAAGTGTCCCAGGGCTCCCTGTATGGGCCACCATCTGCAGCAGTCCCACTGCAGCAAAATAACCGGGGCAGGGGGTGATGAATAACTAGTGTATGTTGATACAGTAGGAAAGGCGTGATAGGTAGGAAAGGCTATTTGTTTGGTATTGAGTGGACTGTTTCTAGTAAGTTGTTTGACAAGGCAAGTGTTTCTATATCTGTGTATCCCACTGTATCTCTGGTTGTAGACATTAGAAAAGATAATGCATCAATGGATTTGTCCTCTCCAGGAGAAAGTTTAACAGCATTCATCCTGCCCAATTTATGAAAGGACTGTGGCTTGCCTTATGGATGGGCAACACCTACAATATTCCTAAGTTCCTGTACTCTTCCTGAATTCTGGCCACTCTCCACAACAGGCTCATGGTTTTGAGTCCAAGATATGTACCACCTCCAAGCTCTGTGACATGGCCATGTACTGGATAGCTGAAGGGAATGGCGAGCATCTCAGAAAACTCAGATAACAGTGTGACCAGTAAAATCTCAGTGGAGAAACCCTGCTTTGGGCCTTTTCTTACATAATGTTCTGTTGCCCTGAATGTCAGGAAGGTCTTTGCCTCAGGCCAACCCTTTGTGAAGCCTGAAGAAAACAGTTTTCAAATGGAAATGAATGGGCATCACCTGTGGCTCTTTGCTTAATTTCTTCCAAAAGGGATGTGTCTGAATCAGCCTCTTGGCCCTGTGTGAGGCTGTGGCTTAGATTCTCAGCACCTGATGGATCTAAAGAAACATTCCTTTTGTGCTTCCAAAACCAAAATGGCCAAAAGGGCAGTCATTGTGGTTGAAGTCCCTCGCCTTCCTCTGTAAGGTTTCTGACCTACATCAAGTGAGAAGAGGGATCCATTGGGTCAAATGAGTTCTTCAAAACCCTGCAGAGGCTAGCCCGTAATTGCTTGGGTTTTCTCATGACTCCAATTCACATAAAAAATCTATACCAAACAGTCAGTAGGCCTCATATTGGAGAAGCTGGGCAGTACAAATGGCAGGCATATTTGATCACTACTGGTTCACAGGAAGGGTGTCCAGGCCACCCTGATTTTAGGCAAATGAGGGGTAAGGGAGCTTATTTTGGACACTGTCGTGAGCTTTGCCCCTCATGGAAAACCCCAGCCAGAGGTTATGATGAGTGTCTATATGGAAGAAGATGAGGGCCATGTGGGAGTGTTTTGGTTTTAATTGTGGTCATTTGTGTGGTGGTTGAAATAGATGACTGGGTCCACCTGGGCTTGAAGTCTGGTGTGATTCCCCTTACAGACTGAGTTCTGAAACTGACCTCAGAGAAATATTGCCATGAGTTCTCTTGGGATTTTAGGAGGCCATGCATTAGAGTCGCCCTTGGAAACTGAGATCAAGTCCCAGGGTGGCTTTCCACAGAGCATCGGGAATCTCAGCCAGGATATCACATGATTTTATTATGAAAGACTTGGCAGCCATAGATGAGATTCAAAACAAACATGGACCTCACACTCTAGACCTCAATGGGCCTGGGTTCATGTGATCTTTTGGCCACTCTTTGGGAAGCCTTGACTGTGAGAATTCTCCAGACCTTTCATTGAAATGAGCTTCCATACCATTTAATGGTTCTTGAAAGAATTGAAACCTACAGTGCCTCCAACTTCATCCGTGAAAAATGCTAGATAAATACCAAGAAATTTTTGAAATTCCCATAACCAGGTGTCAGAGGAGAACATTTGGATGTCCTGTTGCTGATCAGGAGTGTTCCAGACAGTGGTTTGATTGACTGGGTTTCATGAAAATGGTGTAGAACTGAAATGCCAGTATGTTGGAGCCTGCTGAGTATTGGGCCCAGAACTGTGGTGTGCAGGTGTGGGATAAAACATTTGTGTTGGGGCCATTTGGATCTACCATTGACTTCCAAATGGCTTGTGACTGACATGGTGCAGCCAGCAGACCCTTATATGTAAAGGCATCTTGTTATATGGAGAGGTTTCAGGGCAATGTTACAAATCAGGTTGCTATCTTCAAGTGGGCAAGCTATGTGGGATAGAATCCTGGTTGGTGCATTCTCTTGCAGACTCTGACCGACCACACGTGACAGAACTACCTTCATCACTGTGTCCCAGTTGAACTTCTTGTATTTCGTAGAGCAAATACCAAACTCCCAGTGCAGCAGCAAGAAACACCATGAATAGTGGAGGATGACTAAATGGGTACACAGTCCACACATGGAGACACTTAGCCTTCAGTGGCCACAGTTTACCTACAAAGAGAGAATTCAGCACTTTGCCTCATTTTCATTGGAAAATAAGAAACCAATTTCTTCAGGTCACATAGATGCAGAGCCAGCTTTGATGGTCTCACAACAAAGGAAGCTAAAGCTCCTGAAAACAACATATATTTCAAGTGCCCAACCTCAGAGGCAGTTTCTCAAAAAGTCGTTAGGCCAGCAGAGCTCCATGTTTGTGGTGTGTTTACCTGTTAGACAAGGATGCAAGAAAAAACCACTGACTCCAATTAAAATCAAATTAAACTAAGCTTATTATTTTCACCAGCCAGGCTAACTCTCCCTCCCAAAACGGCCGGAACAAGACAGCAACCCCAACTTACCTACAGCCCAGCTTTAAAGCCCAGAAAGTTATACAAAAGGGGGGTTAGAGATAACAGAACTCGGACAAGCATCACACTAATGGTAGTTTATATATATATATATATATATATATATATATATATATATATATATATATATATATATATATATTTTTTTTTTTTTTTTTGCTGGCCCCAACATCAGAATTTGTGAGGACCATTAGACCCTCAGAGATGGTCATTGTCTGTCCAGGGAAGGCCAATATTTATGATGTGTCGCTAATGTTTCACAGAGTGCTGCTATCTGGTCAGAGAGCCAGACATGGGTGAGTTCAAGGCATGGGCAGGCATTCCAAGCAGGTTCAGAATTTGCAGTAATTTATAGTAAAGCCAAAATTATCTTATCATGGCTTTGTAGCAAGATGGCTCCCAATTTTAATAAAAGATCAGGTTGGGCCTATCATTCCCCCCTTTTCTTATGTGTTCCTTTCAAATCTTTGATAGATTAAGGGAAGTGCAGTGAGGAAATTTAAATCCCTCAGGTAACAGTCTCCAAATTTCTAGAACTCACCCAAAACGGGTCTCCCTGATTTTACCTGACTTAATTAATTACGTATCTTGATAGTCTATTTATTTTTGGCTCCATTGTTGTAAGAAGGGAGGCCTCACGCATTTTGAATTCTTCTGCGCTGAGAGAGGGTGACATAAGGGTCATGGCATGAGGGACATGAGTTGCCTTTTAGAATTTAGTTGAGGGACATGAGTTGCCTTTTAGATTTCAGCTTGGTTTGAAGTCTGGTTGGGGAAGAACAGGTTGTAAAGTCATCTGGGAATGGGTTCTTCTATGAGAGTAACAAAAACCATGAGTAATGAATAAATGTTACAGCAGCTGGAACATGTCACCGTATAGAAGTTCCCTCACCATTCTTTAATATCCTCAGTTATCAGGACTGTCAACTTAATATTTAATTTTTTGTTTTACAGTTGTCCCTCCCCATAAGATACAGTTTATTAATTTAATGTCATCTGATCTTGCAAAATCCTTTTTCTAGTATGACCTCTGTGTCTAATAGAGAAACCTTTAATTCTGTTACTCAGGGCTGGATAATCGTACTAGCAAACACCAAGCCTACCTCTGTAGGTTAGGAATATCTGTAGGCCCTAAACTAAATTTTCTGCCTCTGGCAGCTCCTCTTAATAGTCTCTTTTTATAGTTATCAGGCATTCCTGTCTGAGAATCCTTCTTTGTAACCTCCAGTCTTACTTATTTTGGGAGGCTAACATAAAGTGTATACCTTAAAATATTAATATTTGTTTTCTTGGCCGATTCATTTAACTTTAATTTTAAATCCTAATCTTAAACATCCAGCAAATAAATTTTCACAGCCTTATATTGAGAGTACTGGGCTTTAATATCTATAACTTAATTATTATTTATCTTTTCATTAATTGGGATATGTATTATTCTGTCTGTCTTGTAGGTGATGACTTATTATCTTAAATTAACCCATGTTGTGTTATTAAAGCAACACTTCTGTAAAAGACTAACAGGGAATCTTTAGATCACTTATAAGCAAATTAAAAATAAAATTTTTAACAAGAGTAAAAATACTTAGTTTCTGTAATAGCTACCCTGAATTTTTTGGCTGAGTTATACATTATATGCCCTGTTTGAGATCCTAGTAATCTTCACAGAAAAACAAAAGAACTTTTGAACATAACTTTAAATGAAATAAAATCTGACCTACTCCTTTTGTAGTCATTCTCACATGTAGTAAGATGGGACACAGAGCCTTATCTCAGGTAAGGCAGGCCTCTTTATAAATATTAAGTGTTTTAGTTCTAAAGCTGATCATTGTTTTTTAAATATGATTTTACAAAGTTTACATAAATTGTTTGAGGTCACATGAACATTATCTAACATCATATGACATCACATTTAAAACATGGATTAAAGAAAGGCTGAAAGATTTTAACCTTTACATATATTAGGCTCTGATTAACTTAAAAATACATTTAAATTGTTCCCCAATGAAAAAAAGTAACATAAAACTTTACATATCTTATTGATAACAGGTAAATAAATCCCCAGTACATTTTTTTTACCATACAACTTCAGAATACCAGCTTGATATAATGCTCTTTAAATGTTTCTAACTTACAGACTTGTATACCTGGAAGATATGAGCACATTAATAGCATCAAAATTACATTGATATTTCTAGATTAACCAAGTTTAGCTTTTAAAGAAATGGCAGTAGAGTGCTCTAAAATAACAGTTCTTATTTAATCAGTTGTTTAATTTTTATGGTTGCTTGCTCTAGAAAAAATAAAACTTAATAAACACAATGTTATGGGTAAACTTATGTTTTCAGAAATTTTTGTCTCTTTAACACATGACTGATTTTTACAATCTGATACAGACCTTAGTAAATCAATCGGGTATCTAACAAATGTACTCAAGAATGAGAAATTCCACATCAAATTTACTTTACTTATTTATTAAAATATTAGACAAATGTATTGAAGAGTGTAAACCATTTTTTTGTTGAAGGAAAAGTCCTAGAATCAAGGCATTTTAGACATTTTGTAGATATTAATATTTTATTAGATTTTTGAACACCTATAAAAACTTGTAAGCTTAAATTTAAAAACATTTATTTTTATCTGTTTATCCAATTTAAATTGAACAATTTTAATCACGTGAATTAAAGATCTTTGGATCCACTTTTTTTAAATTAATTTTTATTGTAGGTTGTTCAAAACATTACATAGTTCTTGATATATTATATTTCACACTTGATTCAAGTGGGATATGAACTCCCGTTTTTACCCCATATACAGATTGCAGAATCACATCAGTTGCACAACCATTGATTTACATATTGCCATTCTGGTGTCTGTTGTATTCTGCTGCCTTTCCTATCCTCTACTATCCCCACTCCCCCATCCCCTCCCCTCTTCTCTCTCTACCCCCTCTACTGTAATTCATTTCTCCCCCCTCATATTTTTCCTCCTTTCCCCTCACTTCCTCTTGTATGTAATTTTGTATACCCCTGAGGGTCTCCTTCCATTTACAGGAAATTTCCCTTCTCTCTCCCTTTCCCACCCACCTCTCATCCCTGTTTAATGTTAATCTTCTTCTCATGCTCTTCGTCCCTACTCTGTTCTTAGTTACTCTCCTTATATCAAAGAAGACATTTGCCATTTGTTTTTGAGGGATTGGCTAGCTTCACTTAGCATAATCTGCTCTAATGCCATCCATTTCTCTCCAAATTCTATGATTTTGTCATTTCTTAATGCAGAGTAATACTCCATTGTGTAAAAATGCCACATATTTTTTATCCATTCGTCTATTGAATGGCATCTAGGTTTTGCTTCCACAGTCTTGCTATTGTGAATTGTGCTGCTATGAACATGGATGTAGCAGTGTCCCTATAGTGTGCTCTTTTTAGGTCTTTAGGGAATAGACCGAGTAGGGGAATAGCTGGATCAAATGGTGGTTTTATTCCCAGCTTTCCAAGAAATCTCCATACTGCTTTCCAAATTGGCCGCACCAATTTGCAGTCCCACCAGCAATGTACAAGAGTACCCTTTTCCCCACATCCTCGCCAGCACTTGTTGTTGTTTGACTTCCTAATGGCTGCTAATCTTACTGGAGTGAGATGGTATCTTAGGGTGGTTTTGATTTGCATTTCTCTGACTGCTAGAGATGGTGAGCATTTTTTCATATACTTGTTGATTGATTGTATGTCCTCCTCTGAGAAATTTCTATTCAGGCCCTTGGCCCATTTGTTGATTGGGTTATTTGTTATCTTATTGTTTAATTTTTTGAGTTCTTTGTATATTCTGGATATTAGGGCTCTGTGTGAAGTGTGAGGAGTAAAGATTTGTTCCCAGCACGTAGGATCCCTATTTACCTCTCTTATTCTTTCTTTTGCTGAGAAAAAACTTTTTAGTTTGAGTAAGTCCCATTTGTTGATTCTAGTTATTAACACTTGTGCTATGGGTGTCCTATTGAGGAATTTGGAGCCCAACCCCACAGTATGTAGATCATAGCCAACTTTTTCTTCTATCAGACGCCATGTCTCTGATTTGATATCAAGTTCCTTGATCCACTTTGAGTTAACTTTTGTGCATGGCAAGAGAAAGGGATTCAGTTTCATTTTGTTTCATATGGATTTCCAGTTTTCCCAACACCATTTGTTGAAGATGCTATCCTTCTTCAATTGCATGCTTTTAGCCCCTTTATCGAATATAAGATAGTTGTAGTTTTGTGGATTGGTTTCTGTGTCCTCTATTCTGTACCATTGGTCCACCCACCTGTTTTGGTACCAGTACCCTGCTGTTTTTGTTACTATTGCTCTATAGTATAGTTTGAAGTCTGGTATAGCTATCCCGCCTGATTCACACTTCCTGCTTAGCATTGTTTTTGCTATTCTGGGTCTTTTATTTTTCCATATGAATTTCATGATTGCTTTCTCTATTTCTACAAGAAATGCCATTGGGATTTTGATTGGCATTGCATTAAACCTATAGAGAACTTTTGGTAATATCGCCATTTTGATGATGTTAGTTCTACCTATCCATGAACAGGGTATATTTTTCCATCTTCTAAGATCTTCTTATATTTCTCTCTTTAGGTTTCTGTAGTTTTCATTGTATAAGTCTTTCACCTCTTTTGTTAGGTTGATTCCCAAGTATTTTATTTTATTTGAGGATATTGTGAATGGGGTGGTTGTCCTCATTTCCATTTCAGAGGATTTGTGGCTCATATACAGGAATGTCTTTGATTTATGTGTGTTGATATTATATCCTGCCACTTTGCTGAATTCATTTATTAGCTCTAGTAGTTTCTTTGTAGACCCTTTTGGGTCTGCTAGGTATAGAATCATGTCATCTGCAAATAGTGATAATTTGAGTTCTTTTCCTATTTTTATGCCTTTAATTTTTTTCGTCTGTCTAATTGCTCTGGCCAGTGATTCGAGAACTATGTTGAACCGAAGTGGTGAGAGAGGGCATCCGTTAAAATTTGTTTTTATGAGTGCTTTTTTTATTATGAGCGCTCCTTATATATGTTAATTTCTGTATCATATATATGATTAAGAATATATATATATATAGACATACAACAAATAACAAAAGTGTGCACACATAATAATAGTAAAGGCCTTGTAGCTTTTAGCAGGTGAAATCTCCATTGCCATGTTTTAAAAACTCCACAGTTGGTCAAAGATAGAACTGATCAGAAAAACATTAACCTAGGTCTGTAGGATCAAAATTATGAGTTAGAAAAATTAAAGGATCTAAGGAAAAATATAAGAGTCCTAGAAAAAATAACTGACCAGTAATTAGTAAATACCATACTATTTACTTTTTTTTTCCTTAAGCCTCATATCAGTCTCCTACTGATCTTGCAGGCTTCTTTCATTTGCATTTCAATCTAAGTCCTGGCTGAGGTCTGGAAGGAGCAGGAAAAAACTGCTATTCTGAGCAGACACCTCAGGCCTAACGCATTTTAACCATAATTTTCCAGATAGGATGTTGAAAATTTTGATACAAGCTTAAGACAAAATTTACAAAATTTTATATCTTTACATCTTGTGTTGTCAACAGATACCATACTATGATTTACTATCCTTGTCCAAATTAATGCACTGGTACACACAGTGACATTTTCCCAGGCTACCCAATTAAAAATTGGTGAAAAAAAAAAAAGACTGAATGATTGGAAAATTTCTTGCCAACTTGGAAGTAGAGTTCTTTAGTTTTCCATCCTAAGTATTTAAGTTCTCTGGCATGAATTATCTGAAATCATAAACTAAACAATTATCTCAATCTGACTTTTAACGGCAAGATTCTGCAATGCTTCAAAAACCCAATAAGCTACCAGATTGTTACAATAAAACATCATCATTTAGACACACATTCAGGTAAAATCATTCCCAAGAAACAATATATAATATCAACACATTATTGCACATGTCTTAAAGTGCCAGAAACAAAGACACACGACAGACAGAAAGGAGCTCCAGACTATGACTGACAGACAGAAGCCTTTAAAACAGAGCAGATAAGAGAAAAATCTCCTACACCAGTTGCACCACAGATGTCCCCACAAGGGGACCAGATGTTTTCACAGAGGAGCATCCTGAAATGTAAAATCAAGGGTCTCCATAGTGACTTTCCTGCATTTAGTGTCCCCTTTTTTTCCCTCTTTTTTAAGATGACAGAGGTGGCATTATCGTTAAATTGCAGGGAAAGACCTAGGGAATTCTCTGAAAAAATAAGGCTTCAGCAGCTGCTGGGAGTCCCTCAGTCCCTGCTTTTACTTACAGGATTTGCTCCTCTGTTTCAGTTCCACCACAAGCATGCTCCATCTCCTAACATTTCTGTAGTCAGCTCTCAAAAAGTTCCAGGGTGCGTGTGGGTTATCAAAATTTGTAACTTAAAGTTGGGTTCCTGAACTTGAAGCCAATTAATGCCAATTTAAAAATGAGGACAGGGTTTTGAGAAAAAGAAAAACGAAGGTTTATTGCTTTGCTAACAAAGATAAACACAGGGACTCTGCCAAAAGGTTGTGACTCTCTTTATCTGGAGGGACAAGGGATTTTAAAGGAGTTTCACTTATTAAGCTGGGAGATACTCAGTTCTTAGGTCCCCCGCAGGCACTGCCCTCTGCAGTGAGTGTGCTCCAGGCAGCCAGCTGGGGGCTTCTATCATACTGCTTAACAAACTGGTGTAAAGTTCAATGCAGTTCCTTTAAACTCAGTCCAAAGGGTGTCAGGCTTACTTGCTTTATTTTCATGTCCGATATCCTTAAGTTTTCACCACAGAAATCACACAACAAAATGCATAAAAACAAACAAACAAAAAACATATAGAACACAGAACAAAACAACAACAACAACAACAAAAAAAAAAAAAAAAAAAACAGAAATCCGGCGCCGAAACAGGAAAACAGAGGAGCAATGCAATGTCTTCCTAAAGCTCCCCGTAGGAGCGCATGCGTGCCCGTTGGCACCTCTCTACCCTTCCAGATGAATTCCCTAGAGAACAGAACAGATGACAGAATGATTCTTGTTACTGTCCCAGACAGGAGTATATGTGAGCCTCCTCAGTCCACCTCTCTGTCATCAGAAGAGATCTCCCTTAACCGGATATCAGATGTTATAAAGGCACCAATTACCTATGGATGCCTCCTCCACCAGGTGCTTGCTAATAGTTTTAATGCGGTGGTTCACTGCAGTGCTCCCTGAACTGAAGGCTAACTCCAAGGCCTTGGACCATCTCAAGTTGCACAAACCCTAGAGTTGCTCTCAAGCTTGGAGCCCTGGAAGGAAGGCCAACTTCAGAATTTACAGCAGTCTGGTCTTGTGATCTTGTCCGGCAGGGTCATCTCACTGGGGAACTCCAAAATATTAGACCAGGAACGCATGTAAAGACCACTGACTCCTAGTAAAACCAAATTAAGGCAAGCTAATTATTTCAAAGGGAAAGGCTACCTCTCCCTCCCAAAATGGCGGGAGTAAGACAGCAAACCCACCTTTCCTATAGCCCAGCTATATAGCCCAGAAAGATGCACAAAAAGGGGGTTACAGATAACAGAACTTTAACAAGCATCACACTAACGGTAGTTTACATTTTTTTTTAAGCTCACCCCAACATCAGAAATTATGAGGACCATTAGAGCCTCAGAGACTCGTTGTCTGGCCAGGGAAAGAAAATATTTATGAGGTGTCACTAAAGTTTCAGAGAGGGCTGCAATCTGGTCAGAGAGCCAGGCATGGGTGAGTTTAAGGCATGGGCAAACATTCCAAGAAGGTTCAGAATTTGCAGTAATTTATAATAAATCCAAAATTATCTTTTCATGGCTTTCTGGCAAGTGGGCTCCCAATTTTAATAAATGATCAGGTTGGGTCTATCAACCCTGTCCCTTACTTTTGGAAACTCCCCTTCCACATCCAAGCTTGTGAACTCCTGAGCATTTTCCATTCCAGATATGTATTCACAGATTTTCTAACTCTTCTCCTCTAATTGTGTATTACTTGGGGCGAATGTAATGTCAAGGCATTGTTCTGGATGAGAATGGGAAGATTTTTTGCATACACATTGGATTCATTATCTAATTTTTCATTCGAAATACTTAATCCCTGACACTAAAACCTACCCTACTGGACTCTGACTACTAATGCAAATATGATGGAGATAAATTACCCCAACAAAATAGAAATACAAGCAGTTCAGAGGAGGCATGGTGCATAGTTGGACTTGCCTTTTGCATTATGTAGTGTAGGAGTTATAAATCTAGCAAATTTTCAATTTAAATAGTTCTCCATGTGTTTGAAAGTTAACAAATATTTGAATTCCTGTCTCCCTTTCTCTGTAGCCTATTCAGCACATGTATTTTTATATGCACATATCAAATCCTACCTGGTACCACACGTACATTCTTGTGAGGTGGATGAATTGGCAGATACAATTTGTGAGAATAGATCACTCATTCTAAACGCTGTTGGAACTGAAAATTCAACCTATGGGTGAGCTTCCTAGTTGAACAACATTATACATAAACCCATGTTCAGTAAAATGAATATTTTTGGATCTGTGGATGATATATATTTCATGATTAATTTAGATTGCCATATATATTGCTACTTTTTAATGTCTGTGTGTGTGTGTTTTATATATATATATATATATATATATATATATATATATATATATATATATATATATACTCTCCAGATTTTTCAAAATATGAAATATATGTGTCTTATTATACACTCCCTAAATTCATTCATATTCATATATGTGGAATTATGATCAAGTTTTCACAAGATTATTATCAGAAATATTCATCCACCTGAAATACATATTTGTTTCCTAGTACTGAAAACAAACTTCAGTGAATGGTGCACACAAATCCTAATATTTCTACAGTAACTCACCCAGTTTAACATCAATGCGTATAGATTCCTATGGGACATGAAGTGTATTTTGACGTTCATTTTTATTCAACTCTGGTACATTACTATTTCTTCAGTTAATGCACATCATAGGATAAATATTTCATCCACAATTTATCAAATTGATAGGCATTTGTTTCACTTTCAATCACTTCCTGATTCAGAACACATGTATTCCTTAATGTTTCTTGACTGCTCGTTTCATGAGACTTCTTTCCAAACACATTATTTTCAATTTCCATTATCGCTTTGAAGCAAATCTCACACACCCGTCTTGATAAACCATTAAAGTAATATTACCATTATATGTATAATTGGTTGGAATTAATGATTGTATATCAATATAAGATTTTCTGCATATTTTCAGATATAAATTCAATCGATTATTTAAAGTGTAATCAGTTATATTATTTATTCACAGTATGGTCTCTTCATGCATTATCTCTACATACATAGACACAGGGTACACCTCTTTGTACCCCCAATATTAATTTATATGTCTTCAAAATATTGCTCCCAGAAATGGTGGAAGAAATACTCTGTCAACTGATGTACATAAACATTTTATCACAGTAATATTCTGGACACAAAATGCAAAGTTCACACTTATGATTGTACCAAAGACTAAATGGAATGTAAACATGGATTACTAAAAAAATCCATGTCCAATTTGGCTAATGCTCTCAAATGTCAATCCTATTAATGATTACATATTTGTTTCTTCCTAAGATTATATATTCAAATTCAACCCTGTTGAAAATATCTAATACTATCACTCACTTTATACTTTGTCTGATTTCATAATGTCTCTATAGATATCTGCTTTCCTACATATTTTCCCCAGTTCATCATTGTGACTCATTCTTCACATGTGCTGACATTTACATTCACTCACTAACCGAAACCCTGTTGCTAAAGAACTTTTGGTCCAATTCCTATACTCATTCTTTTTTCTAAACTTACTTACTATCTTCCTAATCCACCTACTGTCCCCTTTTGACTGGATATTCTCTTCGAAATTCAATCATCCAAGGTACAAGGTCCTATGCCATTTTATATCGATTTATCTGAGACATCTGTGCAGAACATAATTCAAAGCTAAGTGTCACAATCAAAGGCCCAATTCCCTTCTGGGCTTCAAATCTTACCTAGATTTCTGTTTTCATACTTACATTTCACCTATTTATTCTTGTAAATATCGCAGATTCCCAATACCATTATTCATCCTGCAGAATGATTCCTAACTCAAATCGAATATGTTATTAATCCTAACCATACACTCTTCCATCAATCTAACTTTACAAAAGAGTAAGGACACAGTTTGTCTTACAATACAGGAATGTAGGGGATCTTCCACCTGCTGAGAACCTCAAAGGTCCTTACAGAAATGATCCCTGGAGAAGATGTTGACAGCTATGGAGGACCTGAGAGAGAAAAATTCATTTTCCATGGAAAACAACCAGGTCAAAATGAAGGGATGTGTCTGAATCAGCCTCTCTCTTCTTAATGTAGAGTAGTTGGACCAAATCAGGCATGTGTGGAGAGCTGTTCCCGGGTGCCGATTTTTGATATACAATTCTTAGCTTGAAGTGTCACAGTAAGTAGGGGCAGGCTCCATCTCATGGGAACCTAGGAAACAACTTTTAGGACAAAGTGTTTGCCAAGGCAGTGACCTCATTCAGTTTCTGAATGAAGTGACCTACCTCACTTCTTTGGTGATGGAACTCTCTGAACTGGGGATCCAAGAAGCCAGGAACCCAGAGTCAGTCCCAGTCCCAATCCCAGTGGGCTCACATGTTTGTATTTACCAAGGACAGAGTCAGACTTTCTTGGTACCTACTGATGTGAGGATGGCAAAATGCCAGGAGAGCTCTGAAGAGGGCCAGTTCATGAGAAAGCAGGCAGTGTCTCACCACTGGTTCCTGAAAACTTCACTGAGTTGGCCAAGGAGACCAGATCTGAGAAAGTTTCCCAATACTATTATTCATCCCGAAGAATGATTCCTAACCCAAATTGAACATGTTATTAAACCTAACATACACTGTTCCCTCAATCTAACTTTACAGAAGAGCGGGGACAGTGTTGGTCTTACAATACAGGAATGTAGGGGATCTTCCACCTGCTTAGAAACTCAAAGGTCCATGCAGAAATCATTCCTGGAGAAGATGTAGGCAGCTATGAAGGACTTGAGAGAGCAAAAGTCATCTTCCATGGCAAACAACCTGGTCAGGATAAAGGAGTGTATCTGAATCAGTCTCTCTCTTATTAATGTAGAGAAGATGGATCAAACCAGGCCTGTGTGGAGAGCTATTCCTGAGTGCCTATGGTTTATATACCATTCTAACTTGTGAAAGTGTCACAGGAAGTAGGGGCATCCTCCATCTCAAGAGACCATAGGAAGCAACTGTTAGGACAAAGTGGTTGCCAAGGGAGTGACCTCTTTCAGTTTCTGAAGGAAGTGACCTCACGTCACTTCCTTGGTTTTGGAACTCTCTGAACTTGGGATCCAGGAAGCCAGGCACCCATTGCCAGTCCCAGTCCTACTCCTAGTGGGCTCACTTCTTTGGATTTACCAGGGACAGAGTCAGTCTTTCATGGTACCTACTGATGTGGGGATGGCCAAATGCCAGAAGAGCTCTGAAGAGGGGCCTTTTCTGAGAAAGCAGGTAGTGGCTCATGCTGGCTCCTGAAATCTTCGCAGAGTTGGCCACGAAGACCAGATCTGAGACAAGACAGGCTATTTTTGGGGAACATAGTATGACCCACCAGTCAGAGAATACTCCAGATAGTCACAGATGTACTTGGGGGAAGCAGGTGCCTTTGTGGGTGTTGGTGTGGGATTCTTTTTTTGTCTCATGTTCTGAGAATAGGTTAACCAGTACCCTGGTTATTAATTGGTAGTTACATTATGCTTATAGACCCCAGAACTCAGGACAGGTAGAAAAAATAAATAGAACCATTAAATAGACCTTTACGAAATTACTCTTAGAGACCTGCATAAAAGATTGGACTATGCTCCTGCCTTATCCACTGTTTCATGCAAGAAATACTCCCTCTGTTTCTTTGTGTAACCTCACCACCTGTGAAATTCTCTATGGTGCCCTTCCTCCAGTAAGGGACCTAACCCCAACTCTAAGACCTAAGGATCCCTTCCACACCCCCTAGCTTGACAGACTTAAAGCTCTTGAAAGAACTCATTGATATCTGTTCAAACAGCTGGCCACGGCCTACCAAACTGGGGACAAGGGGACTCCACTTCAATATAATGTAAGAGACTTCATCTACATAAGAAGACATCAGGTTTCATTCCTGGAACCCCGATGGAAAGGAACATACCAGGTACTACTTATAACACCTACATCAGTAAATGTATACGGAATCAATTCCTGGATCCATGCCTCTCATCTCAAGCCTGCGCTCTGTCCAGACTCTTGCTGGAAACTGGAAATGACTAGTAACCCTTTCAAATTGTGTATTCACCATATGAATAAGGCTATAGACTCTCCCCTTGGCCACCAGTAGTCCTAAACCTCATCAGGTGGTTCATTAGCGATGGCTGATCACAAATCCTACTAGAGAAGAAGTATGGTCTATCTCGCTTACAGCCCCCATAGGGACCTGGTGGCCATCTCTCCACCCAGACATTTGTCAGCTGGCTATAGGTTTTTCCTATTGGGATATATCTGATAAAGTGGATCCCACTAAAATTCTATTAAATACCTTCTGTATCATCGATAATGGAAACAAACATTATGGATGTAGGGACACGCGAGCAAGATGCAGGTTGGCTAGCCCAGATTACTATGTTTGCATGGCAGACTATCAAAGCCACAAAGAGCCACGGCTGTGAGGGGAAAAAGCCAACTTCTTCTGTAAGTCATGGGGATGTTAGCATACAGGGACTGCCTGGTGGAACCCAAACTCCCCATCAAATTCAGTACACAGCATTGGCCATATTACCAATTAGACAACCAAAACCGATGGACCCCAGAAGGCTCTCTAGATCCTCAAATTATGCATGACATTTTTAACTTCTACAAGTGATCAAAAGGGTGGAAGGAGATTCCCCTATGTGAAGACCTTTTCCCTCCTTCACTCACGTCCTGAACTATGCTTCTCCAATAGATCCTAACCCTCAGCCTTCTGCTCCAGACTCTCTGCTTTCACTCCCACCTGAGCAACCTGATTTCTCCCCTCCATTTACTAGATCAAAAAACCAAACCTCGGCCGGTTCTCAGACAATTGCGCCCTTGCTGAGGTATCAGGTACTGAGGTACCCCTCCACCCACTCAGTCCTCTTTTCTCCAGTAAGTGCCCAGAGCAGGTCCCATCAGGTCCTCTTACCAGCTAACCCAAAGCTCAAACCAGCTGAGGAGATCCCTCAGACCACTATCCAAGATGTAATGAAAGTGACCTTTAAAGTTGCCTTGTCATCACTGAAAACAGGTGACTAAGAATTTAAAGTCCCTCACAGGCTTTTTGGGATACTCACTCCTGTCGTCCCCTCTGCTCTACCTGTTCTACTGCTCAAGTTTTTGTTGCCAGGAAAATCACAAACCCCTTTCCCAATATTCTTTTACATCTCTCCTTCCTAATTCTCAGATAAACGGAGCTGCTCTCAGCCTTGCTTTCCACGTCTTGCCCCTCTTCACCAGGCCCACAGAAAAGTCTTATATGACCTTCTCCAGAAGTCTTCACCATTGCTGACTTTAGGACTTTCAGCAAAAGAGTCCCTATAAAAGAATTCAATGTAGATAAACTCCGTGTTTTCATGTCGCCCTGTTCTACTTGGCCAGTGGCTGGAAAAATCAGCACTCCTAAGCTAGACACCCCCTTACGAGTTTTTCACAAAATAAGTGAACAAGGCCTCTGGCCTTGAGCTGGGGATTCTCAGAGATGGCTACAATTCTAAGTAAAGAAGTTACCAACTAGGCTCCATGGTAACAGCTGGCAGGGAGAAAAAAAAGAGAAAAAAAAAGCTCTCCCTGTCCCAAGTGTCCTTGAAAAGTTAACTTGCCGAGAACAGAGGAAAAAATAACAGAAACAAAAACTGCTTTTTGTGAACTTCTGCAGACTGTGAACTTCTGAGCCCCTTCCCTTACATGTTGGGTACAAATTCTGAAACTACCTAAACTTGGGGTTCAGAAAATTAATTGATTACAACAGAAGCAATACCCTCTAAATCCGTTTGCAACCAAATAGGGCTGTTTCCCTGTCTTCGGTGCTATCTTAGATTCCTTTCCTTTTCCGTACCTACAACAGTATAATTCTATATACTTAAACATTGTTTATGTTTTCATGAAATGGTCAACAGATGTGATTAATTATGTAATGGTGCAGATGTTTCCCAGAGTGTTCTAGGATGATGCATGTTCATTTAAAGATCAAATCGGAGGGCATACAACCTGTTTCCACCGGGAACCTGTATCTCTCACTTTAGCCATCCTATTAGGAATAGGAGTTGCTGCAGTAGTGAGCACAGGAACCCTAGTCCATGGGACACAACAAATGACCCAATTAGAAGCAGCAATAGACCAAAAATTAAAGATAATAAAACCTCCATCACAGCTTTACAGGAATGTTTAACCTCTCTCTCTGAAGTTGTTTTACAGAACAGGCGAGGGTTAAACCTTCTCTTCATGAGAGAAGGGGGACTTTGTGCTGCATTGAGGGAAGAAGGTTGTTTTTATGCCGACCATACTGGAGTTGTATAAGAACCTATGAGTATATTAAGAAAATGCCTTTAAGAGTGTCAACGAGAGAGAGAGGCCCAAAAAGGGTGGTTTGAGTCTTGGTTCACACAGTCCCTCTGGTTAACTATGCTTTCATAAGCCCAGGCCTGTCCATTAATAATCCTCATATTATTGCTAACTGTAGGACCCTGTTGGCTCAACCATGTAGTTTCCTTTCTCGAAGCTCAAATTGGACAATTTAAACTTATGGTAATCAGACAACAATATACCCCACTAGGAGACATAAAATGTGACACCCTTCAATGATCACTTTCATGATTAAAAGTAACCAGAAGAAGAATTGGGGAATAAAAAGTTAATAAAATAGGTACTTGTCACTTCCTATTTTTCTGTATGCTTAATAAAACACTGTTGAAATCTTGAGAACTGTTTGCTAATCTTGTTCCCAGAATGTGCTGTCCCCAACTGCCAAACTGCAGAATGTACTCCATCATCCCGTTGAAAGCAAACTGCCCACTCTCCCTGACGCATCAATAAATTTCCCTCCCTGCCCTCTCCAAGGAAAGTATATAAGCTCTGTTTAAGCTGTTCTCAGGACTCTCTGCTCTATTCAAGTGAGCTCTGAGCCCCAGCATGCTGGACCCTCAATAAACCCTTTGTTGTTGCATGAGACAGTCTCTTGGTGGTCTCTTCCTCCTATGCCTGCCCGACCATTACAATATTCCAACTCTATATTCTTATAAATATCTCAGGTTCCCAATACCATTATTCATCCAGCAGAATAATTCCTAACCCATATCAAACATGTTATTAAACATAACCATACACTCTTCCCTCAATCTAACTTTACAGAAGAGCAGGCACAGAGTTGGTATTACAATACAGGAATGTAGGGGATTGTTCATCTGCTGAGAACCTCAAAGATCCATGCAGATATGATCACTGGAGAAGATGTAGGCAGCTATGAAGGACCTGAGAGAGCAAAAGTCATCTTCCATGGAAAACAACCTGGTCAGTATGAAGGGTTGTGTCTGAATCAGGCTCTCAAATTTTAATGTAGAGAAGATGGACCAAACCAGGCCTGTTTAGAGAGTTGTTCCCGGGTGCCTATGGTTGATATACCATTCTAACTTGTGAAACTGTCACAGGTAGTAGGGGCAGCCTGCATCTCATGGGACCCTTGGAAGCAAATGTTAGGACAAAGTGGTTGCCAAGGCAGTGACCTCATTCAGTTCCTGAAGGAATTGACCTCACCTCACTTCCTTGTTGATGGAACTATCTGAACTTGGGATCCAGGAAGCCAGGCACACAGAGCCAGTCCCAGTCCCAGTCCCAGTGGTCTCACTTGTTTGGATTTACCAAAGACAGAGTCAGTCTTTCTTGGTACCTACTGATGTGAGGATGGCAAAATGCCAAGAGAGCTCTGAAGAGGGGCCTTTCCTGAGAAAAAGGTAGTTGCTCAATGCTGGCTCCTGACAACTTTACAGAGTTGGCTAAGGAGGACAGATCTGAGAGAGAACATGCCATTTAAAGGGAACATACTGTGGCCCACTAGTCAGAGGACACTCCAAATAGTCTCAGAATTACTTAGGGAAAGGAGGTGCCTTTATGGGTGTAGGTGTAGGTTTGTGGTTTTCACTTGTTCTGAGAATAGGTATCAAAGGCGGTTTGTTTGGATTGAGTGAACTCTTTCTGGTAAGTACTTTGATAAGGCGAGTGTTTTTATGTCTGTATATAAAACGGTGTTCGTGGTTGTAGACATAAGAAGAGAGAATGCATCAATGGATGTGTCCTGTCTAGTAGAAAGCTTGCCAGCCTTCATACTGCCCAATTTATGAATGGACTGCTACTTGACTTATGGATGGGCAACATCTGCTATCCTCCAAAGTTCCTGTTTTCTTCCTGAATTCTGGCCTCTCTAAAGAATAGGCTCATGCTTTTGTGCCCAAGATATGTACCACCTCCAAGCTCTGTGACATGGACATGTACTGGATACCTGAAGGGAATGACGAGCTTCTTAGAAAACTCAGATATCAGTATGACCAGTAAAGTCTCAGTGGAGAAAGCCTGCTTTGTGCCTTTTGCTTACCTATTGTTTTATTGCCCTGAATGTCAGGAAGGTCTCTGCCTCAGGCCTCCCCTTTGTGAAGCCTGAAGAAAAGAGTTCTCAAATTGAAATGAATGGGCATCACCTGTGGCTCTGTGCTTAATTGCTTTGGAAAGGGATGTGTCTGAATCAGCCTCTTGGCACTGTGTGAGGCTGTGGCTTAGATCCTCAGCACTAGATGGACCAAAGAAATATCTCATGTGTGCATCCAATACAAAAATGGCTAAAAGAGCAGATATTGTAGATGAAGTCTCTCGCCTTCCTATGTAAAGTTCCTGACCTCCATTAAGTGAGAATAGTGATACTTTGGGTCAAATGAGATATTTAAAGCCCTGTAGAGGCTAGCCTATAGGTGCATGGGTTTTCTCATGATTCCAGTTCACATAAAGAATCTAAACCGCACAGTAATTTGGCCTCAAATTGGAGAAGCAAAGCAGCATTAACGGCATGCCTATTTGATCACTCTTGGTTAACAGGAAGGGTGTCTAGGCCACACAGACTTTAGGAAAATGAGGGAAAAAGGGAGCTTATTTTGGACACTGTTGTGGGCTGCGCCCCTCATGGAAACCTGCTACCAGGGGTAATGATTAGTGTCTATATGGAAGAAGATGAGGGCCATGTGGGAGTGTTTTGGTTTTAATTGTGGACATTTGTATCGTGGTTGGAAGAGATGACTGGGTCCACCTGGGCTTGAACTCTGGTGTGACTCCCATTAGAGACTGAGTTCTGGAACTGACCTCAGAGCAGTATTGCCATAAATTTTGTCGGGATTTTATTAGGCCACGCATGAGAGTGACTCTTGGAAACTGAGATCTAAGGCCAGTGTGGATTTCCACAGAGCACTGGGAATCTCAGCCAGGATATAACATGATTTTATTTTTAAAGACTTGGCAGCCATAGTTGAGAGTCAAAACACACATGGAACTCACATTGTAGACCTCAATGGGTCTGGCTTCATGTGACCTTTTGGCCACTCTTTGGGAAGACTTGCCAGTGAGAGTTCTTCAGAGCATTCATTGAAATGAGCTTCCTCACCATTTAATGGTTCCTGAATTAATTGAAACCCATAGTGCCTCCAACTTCATCCTTGAAAAATGGCTAGATAAATACCATGAAATTTTTGAAATTCCCATGACCAGGTGGCACTGGAGAAACTTTGGATGTCCTGTTGCTGATCATGAGTATACCAGACGGTGCCTTGATTGACTGGGTTTCATGAAAATGGTGTAGATCAGATATGCCAGTAAGTTGGAGCCTGCTGAGCAGTGGGCCTAGAGCAATGTTGGGCAGGTGTGTGACACAAAATATGCGCTGGGGCCATTTCGATCTGCCATTGGCTTCCAAATGCCTTGTGACTGACAGGATGCAGCCAGCAGACCCTTATTTGTAAAGGCATCTTGTTATATGGAGAGTTTTGACCCTGTCCCTTACTTTTGGAAACTCCTCTACCACCTCCAAGTTTGTGAACTACTGATCATATTCCATTCCAGATTTGTATTCTCAGAATTCCTAACTCTTTTTCCCTAATTGTGTCTTACTTGGGGTGAAAGTATTGTCAAGGCATTGTTCTGGATGAGAGTGGGAAAAATTTTGTGTAGCACATATTTGCATACACATTGGATTCATTTTCCAATTTTCCATTCAGAATACTAAATCCCTGACACTAACATATACCCTATTAGACTCTGACTACTAATCCTAATATGGTGGAGTAAAATAACCCAAACGGAATAGAAATACAAGCAGTTCAGAGAAGGCATGGTGTGTAGTTGGAATTGTCTTTTGCATTATATTGGGTAGAAGGTATAAACTAGTTAATTTTTTTATTGAAAGAGTTCTCCATGTGTTTTTAAAGTAAACAAATGTATGAATTCGTGTCTCCCTTTCTCCGTAGCATATTCAGCACATGTATTTTTATATGCACATACAGAATCCTACCTGGTACCACTCGTACAATCTTGTGAGGTGGCTTACTTGGCAGATACAAATTGCGAGAAGACATCACAGCTCCTAAACACTGTTGGACAGAAAATTAAACCTATGGGTGAGCTTCCTAGATGAACAACATTATACATAAATCCATGTTCAGTAAAATGAATATTTTTGCATCTGTGGATGATTTATATTTCATGGTGAATTTCGATTGGCATATATATTGCTACTTTTTAATGTCTGTGTGTATATATATATATATATATATATATATATATATATATATATACAGTCTCCAGATTTTTCAAAATATGAAATATATGTGTCTTATTACACACTTCCTAAATTCATTCATATTCATGTATGTGGATTTATAATCAAATTTTCACATGATTATTCTCAGAAATATTCATCCACCTGAAATACATATTTTTTCCTACTAGTGAAAACTAACTTCAGTGAATGTTGCATACAAATCCTAATATTTCTAAAGTAACTGACCCAGTTTAACATCAATGCGAGTAGATTCCAATGGGACATGCTGTGTGTTTTGACGTTCATTTTTATTCAACACTGGTACATTATGATTTCTTCAGTTTATGCACATCATAGGATATATTTTTCATCCACAGTTTCGCAAATTTATAGGCATTTGTTTCACTTTCAATCAATTCCTTCTTCAGAACACATGTATTCATCCATGTTTCTTGACTGGTCTTTTCATGAGACTTCTTTACAAAACACATTATTTTCAATTTTCATAATCATATTTGAAGCGAAACTCAGACACCGTTCATGATAAACAATAACACTAATATTAACAATAGATGTATAACTGGTTGGAATGAATGATTTTATATCAATATAAGATATCTTAAATATTTTCAGATATCAATTCCATCCATTATTTAAAGTGGAATCAGCTATATTATTTATTCACAGTGTGGTCAATTCATGCATTATCTCTATATTCATAGACACAGGGCACACCTCTTTGTACAACCAATACTTATGTATATGTCTTCTAAATATTACTGCCAGAAATGGTGTAAGAAATACTCATGTCACCAGATCTACATACACATTTTATCACAGTAATATTTGGGACACAAAAAGTAAATGTCACACTTATGATTGTACCGGAGTCTGAATGGAAAGTGAACATGGATTACTAAAAACATTCCTGTCCATGTTGCCTAATCCTCTCAATTATCAATCCTGTTGGTGACTACATATTTGTTTCTTCCAGAGATTATATATTCAAACTCTACCCTGTTGAAAATGCCTAATCATATCACTCACTTTATACTTTGCCTGATTTCATTATGTCTCTATTGATATGTGGTTTCCTACATATTTTCCCCAGTTCATCATTGTGACTGACCCTTCACATGAAGTTATGTTTACTTTCACTCTCTAACCAAAACACTATTGAGATAGAACATGTATTCCAAATCCTATATTGACACTTCTTCCTAAACCTACTATCTACCTAATCCTACCGACTATCCGTTTTTGACTGGATGTTCTCTTTGACATTCAATCATCCAAGGTACAAGGTTCTATGCCATTATATATCTATGTTTCTGAGACATCTGTGCACAATGTAAATCAAAGTTAAGTATCCCAATCAAGGGCCCAATGCCCTCTAGGCTTCAAAATTACCTAGATTTCTGTTTTTATTCATATATTTAACCTCTATATTTTTATAAATATCGCAGGTTCCCAATACCATTATTCATCCCGCAGAATGATTCCTAACCCAATTCAAAAATTTTATTAACCCTAAGAATACACTGTTCCCTCAATCTAAATTTAATGAAAAGCAGGGACAGAGTTGGTCTTATAAGACAGGAATGTAGGGGATCTTCCACCTGCTGAGAACTTCAAAGATCCATGTAGAAATGAATCCTGGAGAAGATATAGTCATCTATGAAGGACCTGAGAGAGCAAAAGTCATCTTCCATGTCAAACACCCTGGTCAGGATGAAGGGATGTGTCTGAATCAGCCTCTCTCTTCTTAATGTAGAGGAGAAGGACCAAACCAGGCCTGTGTGGATAGCTATTCCCGGGTTCCTAAGGTTGACATACCATTCTAACTTGTGAACATTTCAGAGGAAGTAGGGGAACCCTCCATCTAATGGGACCCTTGGAAGCAACTATTAGGACAAAATGGTTTACAAGACAGTGAATTCATTCAGTTCCTGAAGGAAGTGACCTCACCTCACTTCCTTCGTGATGGATCTCTCTGAACTTGGGATCCTGGAAGCCAGGCACACAGAGCCAGTCCCAGTCCCAGTCCCAGTGGGCTCACTTGCTTGGATTTACCAAAGACAGAGTCAGTCTTTCTTTGTTCCTACTGATATTATGATGCCAAAAGCAAGGAGAGCTCTGAAGAGGGGCCTTTCCTGAGAAAGCAGGTAGTGGCTCAAAATTCCCTTCTGACAACTTAAAAGAGTTGGCCAAGTAGACCAGATCTGAGACAGGACAGGACATTTCGGGGAAACATTGTATGGCCCACCAGTCAGAGGACACTCCGTAGAGTCACAGACCTACTTGGGGGAAGGAGGTGACTTTGTGGGTGTGGTTGTGGGTTTATGATTTTGTCTCATCTTCTGAGAATAGGTAGGAAAGGCGGTTAGTTTTTTTTTTTTTTTTTTTTTTTTTGGAGTGTACTGTTTCTAGTAAGTCGTTTGACAAGGCGAGTGTTTCTATGTCTGTGTATTCCACTGTGTCCGTGGTTGTATACATTAGAAACGAGAATGCATCAATGTATTTGTCCTGTCTAGTAGAAAGCTTCCCAGCATTCAACCTGCCCAATTTATGAATGGGTTGCGGCTTTCCTTAAGGATGGGCAACACCTACTATCTTCCTAATTACCAATTTTCTTCCTGAATTCTTTCCAATCTCCAGAATTGGCTCATGTTTTTTGGTCCAAGATATGTACCACCTCCAAGCTCTGTGACATGGCCATGTACTGGATATCTGCAGGGAATGGCGAGCATCTCAGAAAACTCAGATATCAGTGTGACCAGTAAAGTATCAGTGGAGAAACCCTGCTTTGGGCCTTTTGCTTACATAATGTTCTGTTGCCCTTAATTTCAAGAAGTTCTTTGCCTCAGGCCACCCCTTTGTGAAGCCTGAGGAAAACAGTTTTCAAATGGAAATGAATGGGCATCACCTGTGGCCCTTTGCTTTATTGCTTTGGAAAGGGATGTGTGTGATTTAGCCTCTTGGCCCTGTGTGAGGCTGTGGCTTAGATTCTCAGCACCTGATGGATCTAAAGAAAGATCCCATGTGTGCATCCAAAACCAAAATGGCCAAAAGAGCAGTCCTTGTGGATGACGTCTCGCCTTCCTCTGTGAGGTTCCTGACTTCCATCAATAGGGATCCTTTGGGTCAGAGGAGTTCTCCAAAGCCCTGCAGAGGTGCTTGGGTTTTCTCATGACTCCAATTCACATAAAGAATCTTAACCTCTGAGTCAGTTGGCCTCAAAGTAGAGAAGCGGTGTAGTCTTCACAGCATGCCTATTTCATCACGCCTGGTTCACAGAAAGTATGTCCAGGCCACCCTGACTTTAGCAAATGAGTGGCAAGGGAGCTTATTTTGGACACTGTCTTGGACTGCGCTCCTCATGAAAACCTCCAGCCAGAGGTTATGATGAGTGTCTATATGGAAGAAAATGAGGACCATGTCGAAGTGTTTTGGTTTTAATTGTGGTCATTTGTGTGTCAGTTGGAAGAGATAACTGTGTTCACCTGGGCTTGAACTGTTGTGTGATTCCACTTAGAGACTGCTTTCTGGAACTGACCTCAGTGAAGTATTGCCATGAATTGTTTTGAGATTTTAGGAGGCCACGCATGAGATTCGCTCTTGGTATCTGTGATCTAGGCCCAGGGTGGCTTTGCACAGAAAACTGGGAATCTTTGCAAGGATATCACATGATTTTATTCTGAAAGACTTGGCAGCCATCGATGAGAGTCAAAACACACATGGACCTAACATTGTAGACCTCAATGGGCCTTGCTTATGTTACCATTTGGCCTCTGTTTCTGTAGCCTTGCCTATGAGAGTTCTCTAGAGCTTTCATTGAAATGAGCTTCCTCACCATTTAATGGTTCCTGAATTAATTGAAACCCAGAGTGTCTCAAATTCATTTTTGAAAAATGGCTAGATAAATACCATGCAAGGTTTGAAATTCCCATGACCAGGTGGCACTGGAGAACCTTTGGATATCTGGTTCCTGATCATGAGTGTACCAGACAATGCCTTGATTGACTGGGTTTCATGAAAATGGAGTAGAACAGAGATGCCTGTAAGTTGGAGCCTGCTGAGTAGTGGGCCTAGAGCTGTGGTGTGAAGGTGTGTGATAAACATCTGTGGTGGGGCCATGTGAATATGTCTTTGACTTCCAAATGGCTTGTGACTGACATGCTGCTGCCAGCAGACCCTTATATGTAAAGGCATCTTATTATATAGAGGGGTTTCAGGGCAATGTTCAGAATCAGGTTGCTCTTGTCAAGGGGGCAAGCTATGTGGGATAGAAGCCTGGTTGGTGCATTCTCCTGTAAACCCTGACCCACCACACCTGACAGAACTCCCTCCAGCACTGTGTCCCTGATGAACTCCTTGTATTTTTTGAAGCAACACCAAACTACGAGTGCAGCAGCCAGAAACACCACGAAAAGTGGAGGATGACCAAATGACTTCATAGTCCACGAGGGCAGACACTTAGACCCAGGTGGCCAAAAATTGCCGACAAAGATAGAATTCATCACTGCTGCCTAATGTTCATTGGAAAACAAGAAACCATGTCCTCCAGGTCACATAGATGCCATTCCAGATTTGATGGTCTCACTACAAAGGAAGCTAAATCTCCTGACAACAACATATACTTTAAGTGCCCAAACTCAGAGGCAGTTTGTCAAGAAGTCTTTAGGCCAAAAGAACTTCATGTTTGTGGAGTGTTTACCCTATCCCTTACTTTTGGATACTCCTCTCCCAACTCCAAGGTTGTGAACTCCTGAGCATTTTCCATTCCGGATATGTATTCACAAATTTTCTAACTCTTCTCCTCTAATTGTGTCTTACTTGTGGTGAAGGAAATGTCAAGGCATTGTTCTGGATCAGAGTGGGGAGATTTTTGTGTAGCACATATTTGAATACACATGAGATTAATTTTCCTATTTTCCATTCGAAATTCTGAATCCCTGACACTTACCCATACCCTACTAGACTCTCACTACTAATCCTAATATGATGGAGAAAAATAACCCAAACAAAATAGAAATACAACCAGTTCAGAGGAGGCCTGTTGTATAGTTGGACTTGCCTTTTGCATGATAAAGGGTAGGTGTTACAAATCTAGTCAATTTTTAAATGAAAAAGTTCTCCATGTGATTTAAAGTTAACAAATATGTGAATTCTTGTTTCCCTTTCTCTGAAGCCTATTCAGAACATGTATTTTTAATGCACATATTGAATCCTACCTGGTATCACACTTATATTTTTGTGAGGTGGATGACATGGCAGATACAAATTGTGAGAAGAGATCACTCCTCCTAAACACTGTTGGAACTGAAAATTCAACCTATGGGTGAGCTTCCTAGTTGAACAACATTTTACTTAAATCCATGTTTAGTAAAATAAATATTTTTGCTTCAATGGATGATATATATTTCATGATGAATTTCTATTGGCATATATATTGCCAGTTTTTAATGTCTCTGTGTGTGTTTTTTGTATATATATATATATTCTCCAGGTTCTTCAAAACATGAAATATATGTGTCTTTTATACACTCCATAAACTTATTCACGTTCATGTACTTGGATTTATAATCAACTTTTCAGAAGATTATTCCAGAAATATTCATCCACCTGAAATTCATATTTGTTACCTAGTACTGAAAGCTAACTTCAGTGAACAGTGCACACAAATCCTAATATTTTTATAGTAACTGACCCAGTTTAATATCAAAGCAAGTTGATTCCTATGGGACATGTTATGTATTTTGACGTTAATTCCTATTCAACACTGGTAAATTACTATTTCTTCTTTTTTTGCACATCATAGGATATATATTTAATCCAAAAGTTATCAAATTTACAGGTATTTGTTTCACTTTCAATCACTTTCTGCTTCAGAACACACGTATTCCTGCAGGTTACTTGACTGGTCTTATCATGAAACTTCTTTCCAAACACATTATTTTTGATTTTCATAATGATTTTTGAAGCAAAATATACACAATTTTCATGATTATCCATAACCCTAATATTTCCATTAGATGTATAAATGGTTGTAATGAATGTATGTGTATCAATATAAGATTTCTTGTATATTTTCAGATATCAATTCATTCCATTATTTAAAGTTGGAACCAGTTATATTTTTAATTCTCAGTATGGTCTCTTCATGCATTATCTCAATATTCATAAACACATGGTACACCCATTTGTACCCCCAATACTAATTTATGCATCTTCAAAATATTGCTCCCAGAAACAGTGGAAGAAATACTCCACCTGATCTACATATACATTTTATCACTGTAATAATCTGGACACAAAATGCAAAGTTCACCTTTATGATTGTACCAAAGCCTAAATGGAAATTGACCATGGATTACTAAAACATCTATGTCTAAATTGCCTAATGCTCTCAAATGTCAATCTATTTGTGACTCCATATTTATTTTTCCCTAAGATTATACAGTCAAGTTCAACCCTGTTGAAAATGTCTAATATTATCACTCACTTTGTACTATACCTGATTTCCTAATATCTCTATTGATATCTGCTTTGCTACATATTTTCCCCAGTTCATCATTGTGAGTGACCCTAAACATGTGCTGATATTGACATTCACTCTCTAACCGAAACCCTATTGTTAAAGAACTTTTGGTCCAAAGTCTATACTCGCCCTCATTTCAACACCTACCGACTATCTTCCTGATCCTACAGACTATCCCTGTTTGATTGGATGTTCTCTTCTACATTCAATCATCCAAGGTACAAGGTCCTATTTCATTGTATATCGATTTATCTGAGACATCTGTGCATAGCATAATTCAATGCTAAGTATCCCAATCAAAGGCCCAATGCCCTTCTGGGCTTAAAATCTTACCTAGATTTCTGTTTTCATACTTATATTTCACCTATATATTCTTAAAAATGTCACAGGTTCCCAATACCATTATTAATTGAGCGGAATGATTCCTAACCCAAATCAAACATGTTATTAACCTTAACCATACACTGATCCCTCAATCTAACTTTTCAGAAGAGCAGGGACAGAGTTGGTCTCAAAATACAGGCATGTAGGGGATTCTCCACCTGCTGACAACCTAAAAGGCCCATGCAGAAATGATCCATGGAGAAGATGTAGGCAGCTATGAAGGACCTGAGAGAGCAAAAGACATCTTCCATGGTGAATAACCTGGTCAGGATAAAGGGTTGTGTCTGAATGAGCCTCTCTTTTTTTCATATAGATAAGATGGACCAAAACAGGCCTATGTGGAGAGCTGTCCCTAGGTGCCTATGGTTGATATACCATTATAACCTGTGAAAGTATCACAGGAAGTAGGGGCAGCCTCCATATCATGGGACCTTTGGAAGCAACTGTGAAGGCAAAGAGGTTGCCAAGATAGTGACCTCATTCAGTTCCTGAAGGAAGTGACCTCATCACACTTCTTTGGTGATGGAACCGTCTGAACTTGGTATCCAGGAAGCCAGGCACTCAGAGCCAGTCACAGTCCCAGTCCCAGGGGTCTCAATTTTTTTGATTTACCAAGGAGAGAGTCAGAGTTTCTTGGTAACTACTGATGTGTGGATGGCCAAATGCCAGGAAAGCTCTGAAGAGGGGCCTTTTCTGAGAAAGCAGGTAGTGGCTCACCACTGGCTCCTGACAACTTCACAGAGTTGGACAAGGAGACCAGATCTGAGAAAGGACAGGCCATTTCAGTGGAACATAGTATGACCCACCAGTCATAGGACACTCTGGATAGTCACAGTCCTACTTGGGGGAAGGAGGTGCCTTTGTATGTGTGTGTGTGTTTGTGGTTTTGTCTAATGTTCTGAGAATAGGTAGTAGCGGCGGTTTGTTTGGTTTCGAGTGAACTGTTTCTAGTAAGTCATTTGACAAGGCGAGTGTTTCTATGTCTCTGAATCCCACTGTGTCCGTGGTTGTAGACAGTTGAAAAGAGAATGGATCAATGGATTTGTGTTGTCTAGTAGAACACATCCCAGCATGTATCCTGCCAAATTTATTAATGGTCTGAGGCTTTCCTTATCGATGGGCAACACCTGCTATCTTTCTAATATCCTGTTTTCTTCCTGAATTCTGGCCAATATCCAGAATAGGCTCATGGTTTTCTCTCCAAGATATGTACCACCTAAAAGCTCTGTGACATGGCCATGTACTGGATAGCTGAAGGGAATGGAGAGCATCTCAGAATACTCAGATATCAGAGTGACCATTTAAGTCTTATTGGAGAAACCCTGCTTTGGGCCTTTTGCTTACCTATTGTTCTGTTGACCTGAATGTCAGCAAGGTCTTTGCCTCAGGCCATCTCTTTTTGAAACCTGAAGAAAACAGTTTTCAAATGGAAATGAATGGACATCCCCTGTGGCTCTTTTCTTAATTTCTTTGGAAGGAGATGTGTCTGATTCAGCCTTTTGGCCCTTTGTGAGTCTGTGGCTTAGATTATCAGCACCTGATGGATCTAAAGAATGATCCCATGTGTGCATTCAAACCAAACTGGCCAAAAGAGCAGTCATTATGGATAAAGTCTCTCACCTTCCTTTGTAAGGTTCCTGACCTCCATCAAGTGAGAATAGGGATCCTTTGGGTCAATTGAGTTCTTAAAAGCCCTGCAGAGGCTAGCCCATAGGTGCTTGGGTTTTCTGATTACTCCAATTCACATAAAGAATCTAAACCCCACAGTCAGTAGGCCTCAAATTGGTGAACCGAAGTAGTATTAATGGCAGGCCTATTTGACCACTCCTGGTTCACAGGAAGGTTGTACAGGCCACCCTGACTTTAGGCAAACCAGAGGCAAGGGAGCTTATTTTGGACACTGTCTTGGGCTGCGCCCCTCATGGAAACCTTTAGCCAGAGGATATGATGAGTGTCTATATGGAAGAATATGAGAGCAATGTGGGAGTGTTTTGGTTTTAATTGCGGTCATTTTTGTGGCAGTTGGAAGAGATTACTTGTAAGATTCCAGCAGACGTCGGAGGAAGAGACTACCAAGAGACTGGCTCATGCAACAGCAATGGGGATTTATTGAGGATCCAATTCAGTTCGCTGGGGCTCTGTGCTCACTCAACAAGCAACAGCGGCCCAGATCCCCGAGAAGAGGTTAAGCAGTGCTTCAGTACACTTTTTGGGTAGGCAGAGGCTTTATATATATCAGAGGAAATCATCTTGATCAGCCGGAAAATCGAACAACAACTCTCCAACTTGATTAGCACATTCATTGGTGGAATCAGGTCGGGCGGGGGTGATAGGTCGATCCTAAGGAGGGGGGTACATTCAAACTGATTGGTTTGGGCCCTGATATGCTTAGGTGCCAAGCTGCACAGGGTCCTATATTATTAAACAACTGGATGGTCAGGGGGAATATTTAATGGGCAGTGAAAGGATTGTCCTAACAGCTACAGGAATTTCAGGTTTTAGGTTTAGCATGGGAACTTAACAATACCTGGTCCTTTACATTTTAACTCAGGCTTTGCAGCTTAGAAACTTTACAACACCCGCTATTTTACACTTTAACTTCAATTTCTTTTACCCTAACAGACTGGGCCAACCTGGGTGTGAACTCTGGTGTGATTCCCCTTAGACACTGAGTTCTGGAACTGAACTCAGAGAAGAGGTGTCATGAATTGTGTTGGGATTATAAGAGGCCACACATGAGAGTTGCCCTTGGAAACTGAGATCTAGGCCCAGGGTGGCTTTCCACAGAGCATTGGAAATTTCAGCCAGGATATCACATGATTTTATTCTGAATGACTTGGCATCCATAGTTGAGAGTCAAAACACACATGAAACTCACACTGTAGACCTCAATGGGCCTGGTTTCATGTGACCTTTTGGCCACTCTTTGAGAAGCCTTGTCTGTGAGAGTTCTATAGAGATTTCATTGAAATCAGCTTTCTCAAAATTTAAAGGTTCCTGAATGAATTGAAACCCACAGTGCCTCCAACTTCATCCTTGAAAAATGGCTAGATAAATACCATGAAATTTTTGAAATTCCCAGGACCAGGTACCACTGGAGAAAGTTTGGATGTCCGGTTTCTGATCATGAGTATAACAGACAGTGCCTTGATTCACTGGGTTTCATGCAAATGGTGTAGAACAGAGATGCCAGTAAGTTGGAGCCTTCTGAGTAGTGGGCCTAGAGCAGTGGAGGGCAGGTGTGTGATAAAACATCTGTGGTGGGGCCATGGGGATCTTCCATTGTCTTCCAAATGGCTTGTGACTGACATGGTGCAGCCAACAGACCCTTATATGTAAAGGCATCTTGTTATTTGGAGAGGTTTCAGGGCAATGTTCAGAATCAGGATGCTATGGTCAAGGGAAAAGCTATGTGGGATAGAAGCATGGTTGGTGCATTCTCTTGCAGACCCTTACCCACCACAGGTGACAGAACTCCCTCCAGCACTGTACCAGGTGAACTACTTGTATTTCGTGAAGCAAATAACAAACTCCCAGTGCAGCAGTAAGAAATACCACGAAAAGTGGAGCATGACCAAATGGCTTCACAGTCCACACAGAGAGAAACTTAGCCCCCAGTGGACACTGTTAACCTACATAGAGAGAAATCAGCACTGCTGCCTCATGTTCAGTGGAAAATAAGAAACTATGTCCTCCAGGTCACATACATGCACACCCAGCTTTGATGGTCTCACTACAAAGGAAGCTCCTGACAAATACTTATATTTCAAGTGCGCAACCTCAGAGGCAGTTTCTCAAGAAGTCTTTAGGCCAGCAGAGCTCCATGTTTGTTGAGTGTTTACCCTGTCCCTTACTTTTGGAAACTCCTCTACCACCTCCAAGGTTGTGAACTCCTGAGCGTATTCAATTCCAGATATGTATTCACAGAATTTTTAACTCTTCTCCTCTAATTGTGTCTTACTTCAGGCGAGGGTAATGTCAAGGCATTTTTCTGTATGAGAGTGCAAAAATTTGTGTGCAGCATTTATTTGAAATACTGAATCCCTGACATTAACCCATATCCTAATAGACTCTGACTACTAATCCTAATATGATGGAGAAAAATAACTCAAACAAAATAGAAATACAAGCATTTCATAGGAGGCATGGTGTATAGTTGGACTTGCCTTTTGCATTATATAGGGTAGGAGTAATAAATCTAGTCAATTTTTAATTGAAATAGTTTTCCATGTGTTTTTAAAGTTAACAAATATGTAAATTACTGTCTCCCATTCTCTCTAGCTTATTCAGAACATGTGTTTTTATATGCACATATAGAATCCTACCTGGTTATCACACATACAGTCTCATGAGGAGGCTGATTGGCAGATACAAATTGTGAGAAATGACCACTCCTCGTAAACGCTGTTGGAACTGAAAATACAACCCATGGGTGAGCTTCCTATTTGAAAAACCTTATACAAAAATCCATGTTCAGTGAAATTAATATTTTTGGATCTGATGATGATATATATTTCACGATAAATTTCGATTGGCATATATATTGCAATTTTTAATGTCTCTCTGTGTGTGTATATATATATATATAGTATATATATATATATATATATATATATATATATATATATATATATGCACTCTGTCTAGATTTTTCAAAATATGAAACATGTGTCTTATTGTAGACTCCCTAAATTCATTTATATTTATGTATGTGGATTTATAATCAACTTTTCACAAGATTATTCTCAGAAATACTCATCCACCTAAAATACATACTTGTTTCCTAGTACTGAAAACTAACTTCGTTGAATGGTGCATACATATCCTAACATTTCTACAGTAACTGACCCTGTTTAACATTAATTCAAGTAGATTTCTATGGGACATGATGTGTATTTTGAAGTTCATTTTTATTCAACACTGGTACATTGCTATTTCTTCAGTTTATGCACATCATAGGATACATATTTCATCCACAAGTTAGCAAATTGATAGGCATTTGTTTCACTTTCAGTCACTTCCTGCTTCAGAACACATGTATTTCTCCATGTTTCTTGACTGATATTTTCATGAGACTTCTTTCCAAACACATTATTTTCGATTTCCGTAATCACTTTTGAAGCAAAACCCACACACCTTTCATGATAACCCATAACCCTAATATTACCATTAGATGTATAACTCGTTGGAATGAATGACTGTATATCAATATTAGATTTCTTATATATTTTCAGATATCAATTCAATACATTATTTAAAGTGGAACCAGTTTTATTATTTATTCACATGATGGTCAATTGATGCATTATCAATATATTCTATGACACAGGGTATACCCTTTTTACCCCCAATACTAATTTATATTTCTTCAAAATAGTGCTCCCAGAAATGGTGGAAGAAATACCCATGTCACCTGATCTACATATACATTTTATCACAGTAATATTCTGGACACATAAAACAAAGGTCACTCCTATGATTGTACCAAAGCCTAAATGGAAAATGAGCATGGATTACTAAATGCACCCATGTCCAGGTTGCCTAATGCTCTCAAATGTCAATCCTATTGGTGACTACATATTTGTTTCTTTCTAACATTATATATCCAAACTCAACCCTGTTGAAAATGTCTAGTCCTATGACTCAGTTTATACTTTGCCTGATTTCCTAATGTCTCTATTAATATCTGCTTTCCTCCATATTTTCCCCAGTTCATCATCGTGACTGACTCTTCACATGTGCTAACATTTACATTCACTCTCAACTGAAACCATATTGCTAAAGAACTTTTGGTCCAGATCCTATACTCACTCTTCTTCCTAAAACTACTATCTCCTGTTCCTACCGAGTATTCCTTTTTGACTTGATGTTCTCTTCTACATTCAATCATTCAAGGTACATGGTCCTATGCCATTGTATATCGATTTATCTGAGACATCTATTCAGAACGTAATTCAACGCTAAGTATCCCAATCAAGTTCCCATGCCCTTCTCGGCTTCAAATCTTAACTAGATTTCTGTTTTCATACTTATATTTCACCTATATATTCTTGTAAATATCGCGGGTTCCCGATACTGTTATTCAACCCTCAGAATGATTCCTCACCCAAATCGAACCTGTTATTCACCCTAATCATACACTCTTCCCTCAATCTAACTTTACCGAAGAGCAGGGAAGGAGTTGGTATTTCAATACAGGAATGTAGGCGATCTTCCACCTATTGAGAACCTCAAATGTCCTACATAAATGACACCTGGATAAGTTGTAGGCAGCTATGAAAGACCTGAGAGAGCAAAAGTCATCTTCCATGGAAAACAACCTGGTCAGGATGTAGGGATATGTATGAATCAGCCTCTCACTTATTAATGTAAAGAAGATGGACCAAACCAGGCCTGTGTGGAGAGCTGTTCCTGTGTGCCTATGGTTGATATACCATTCTAACTTGTGAAAGTGTCACAGGAAGCAGGGGCAGCCTCCATCTCATGGGACCCTTGGAGTCAACTCTTAGGACAAAGTGGTTGCCAAGGCAGTGAACTCATTCAATTCCTGAAGGAAGTGACTTACGTCACTTCCGTGGTGATCAAACTCTCTGAACTTAGATCCAGTAAGCCAGGCACCCAGAGCCAGTCCAAGTCCCAGTCTTAGTGGTCTCACTTGTTTTGATTTTCCAAGGATAGAGTCAATCTTTCTTGATACCTACCGATGTGGGAATGGCCAAATAACAGGAAAGCTCTCAAGAGGGGCCTTTTCTGAGCAAGCAGGTAGAGGCTCACCCCTGGCTTCTGACAAGTTCACAGAGTTGACCAAGGAGACCTAATCTCATACAGGACAGGCCATCTCAGGGGAACATATTGTGGCCCACCAGTCAGAGGACACTCCGGACAGTCACAGACCCATTTGAGGGAAGGAGGTGCCTTTGTTATGTGGGTGTGGTTTTTTGGTTTGTCTCATATTCTGAGAATATGTAGGAAAGGTGGTTTGTTTGGTTTGTAGTGAACTGTTTTTAATAAGTCATTTTACAAGGCGACTGTTTCTATGTCTGTGTATCGCACTGTGTCCGTGGTTGTAGACATTAGAAAAGAGAATGATTCAATGGATGTGTCCTGTCTGGTAGAAAGCTTCCCAGCATTCATCCTGCCCGATTTATGTATGGACTTTGGCTTGCCTTATCGATGGGCAACACCTGCTAATTTCCTAAGTTGCTGTTTTCTTCCTGAATTCTGGCCACTCTCCAGAAGAGGCTCATGGTTTTGTGTCCAAGATATGAATCACTTCCAAGGTCTGTGACATGGCTATGTTCTGGATAGCTGAAGTGAATGGCGAGAATCTCAGAAAACTCAGATCACTGTGACCAGAAAAGTCTCAGTGGATAAACCCTGCTTTGGGACTTTTGCTTACATATTGTTCTGTTACCCTGAATGTCAGGTAGTTCTTTGCCTCAGGCCACCCCTTTGTGAAACCTGAAGAAAACAGTTTTCAAATGGAAATGAATGGAAATCACCTGTGGCTCTTTGCTTAATTGCTTTGGAAAGGGATGTGTCTGAATCAGCCTCTTAGCTCTGTGTGAGGCTGTTGATTAAATTCTCAGCCCCTTATGGATCTAAAGAAAGATCCCATGTGTGCATCCAAAACCAAAATGGCCGAAAGTACAGTCATTGCAGATGAAGTCTTTCGCCTTCCTCTGTAAGGTTCCTGACCTCTATAAAGTGAGAATAGGGAAGATAGACCAAGCCAATTGATGTCTCCTTTTGGAAAAATTGTACCACCAATGAGAGCATCAGCAAAATTACCCCAACACTACCACAAGTCGCTGCACCAACAGATAGTTCACAATGCATACATGTTAGTTCACAATGCATACAAGTGATATATATTCCAGGCAAGTTCTGCAAGCAGTTCAGTGATGGCTATTGCAGAAGCTGTAGATTGGTTTTATCTTTGTCTTCACCAGCACTGGGTTGAAGATTGGAATTCTGGCAATAATGGCTAAAGAAAAAATTACTTACCATTCCAGAAGGCACTAAAAAACCCAATTATCTTAACAATTTACATTATCTTGAAGAGAATTATTAAATATAATGAAAAGGAAAGGTGAAAGTCAACAAACAGTTCTGCTAAACTCCTTTTTTTGTTCACATATTAAAACAATCCTCAACAGTTGTTTACCCAATTTAAATTAAACTATTTAAATCACGTGAATAAAAAAAAATTGGATCCATTTTTTCATGAGCGCACATCATATATGATATATGGATATATGTACATTCAAACATAAAACACAAAACACAAGTGTGCACAAATAATATAATATATACAACACATAACATAATAGTAAAGGCCTTATAACTTTTTACAGGTGAAATCACCATTGGAATGTCTAAAAACTCTATAGTCAAAAAATAGAACTGATCAGCAAAACATTAACCTAGGTCTGTATGAGCTCAAAAAAAAAAAAAATAGAAAATAGAACTTCATGATGTGGGAAAGGGCAATAATAAAATAGATATTGAAAAAAGCATCCTGGTTCTGTCGCAGATGTAAGGATAGCCAAACTGGAGTTTTGGATATCAGCTGTTATGAATTTGAGCCAAATCATCTTCTTTTTGGTCTATAGAAATCACTTTAGTTAATTTCTCTGGAATCCATATTGCCTGCTGTTCTTCCTGTGGAAACACACAAACAGACCCCTGACTAAAGACAATCACTGGGTCAGGACTTTAGTTAATCTCTCCAAAATCCAAATCAGCTGCTGTTCTTCCTGTGGAAACACACAAACAGACGCCCGACTCCAGACAATTACTGGGTCAACACTTTTCCATTGTCCTATTAGAATATCCTTCCAAAGGACCTTGGGCTTATGCACATTTTTTGGAAACATATGCCTTTCCACAGCACTAAGTCCTGATGAATCCAAGTTTAAAAAGTTTAGAGTAAAAAGCGTTAATTTAAGTTTATCTTTGGGGAATATATACCCCTTCTCAATTCCGTCTTTGTGCTTTAATAAGTACATTTTTATTGTTTGATGTGCTCTTTCAACTATGCCTTGTCCCTGTGGATTGTATGGGATTCCTGTTATATGAGTAATGCCAAATGATGAGCAAAATTGTTTAAAAGAGTTAGAAGTGTAACCGGGGGCATTATCTGTTTTTAACTGTTTTGGAATGCCCACAGTGGCAAAATTTTGTAAGCAATGAGCTATAACATCTTTAGGTTTTTCTCCAGCATGAAGGGAGCCCATTAAAAATCCAGAACAAATATCAACTGTAACATGCAAATATTTTAATTTTCCAAATTCTGGCAAGTGTGTGACGTCCATCTGCCAAATATGGTTAGGTATCAATCCTCTAGAATTGACTCCAAGATTAACTTGTGGTAAAAAGGTCACACAATTTTGACATTGTTTTATAATTTGTCTAGATGTTCCTTAGTTTTTTTGAAATGCTTTTGTAAAGTATAAGCATTGACATGGAACTTTTTAAGAAAATTTATTGCTTCTTCTAGTGTAAAGAAAATATGTATGTATGTCAATTGTAGTTTTATCTGCTAAATCATTGCCCAAACTAATGGCTTTAGGCAATCCTGTATGTGCCCTGATATGTCCTATAAAGAATGGATCTTTTCTGTCCCAGATTAGACTTTGTATAGTGGAAAGCAAAGAGAAAACAGTAGAGAAAGGGGAAATCCTACCAGCATCTTCAAGGGATACTATAGCATTAACTATATACTGACTATCGGAAAATAAATTAAATACAGAATCTTTAAAAATCACAAAAGCTTGTAATACTGTACTAAGCTCTACCTTGTGAGCTGATTGTTTTGGTACTAAAAATATAAAAGTTGGATCAGGTGTAACTATTGCTGTTGTACCATTATTTAACCCATTGGTGAATATATTTGGAGCATTCATGATAGGTGTTTTCTTGTCATTTTTGGAAAAATTACAGGATGCGATGACCAAAAAGACAATAAAAGATAAGATGGTAAGTGGTTATCAAATGAAACATTAGATTTACACACGATTATTGCCCAAGTATTTAACTAATTAGCTAATTCATCAATTTGATTCATAGTATATGGAGTAATAATTTTATTGGGTGAAATTCCACACACACTCTTTTTGCTGCTTTTATTCCTATGAGTATTAATTCTCCCTCAGCCTCAGGATAGCAAGTAATAATAGTGTTAGAAGAATAAGATAAATGTATCCATAATAATGGACCTTCTTCCCAAAATACTCCTGTAGAAATATTTTTTTTGTTGTTAGTACAATAAATAATAAATGCAAAATTATATCAACTCTATCCAAAAGCATATTTCCCATATATGTTTCAATGATTTTTATTGCTTTTCTTGCTTCAGGCGTTAACATTCTGAGTGAATTTGGATCTCATGGTCCTTTTAGGATATCAAATAAAGGTCCCAACTCTCCTGTTGGTATACCTAGATGAGGCCTTATCCAATTTAAGTCTCCTAATAACTCTTGAAAGTCATTAATTGATTTGAGTTGATCTACTCGTATTTGAATTTTTGGTTGACTGACCATGGTTGAGGATAATAGAGCTACTAAATAATTAATTGGAAAATTTAATTGTATTTTACCTATTGCTATCTCTAGGTTATAATTTTTTAATACATTTGTAAGTGTGGCATACCATTCTAGCAATGGGTTTTTAACTTTGTGTGGTAATAATACATCATCCATATAGTGAAAAATTTGTATTTCAGGAATTTGATTTCTAACTGGCTGGATTACTTTGTTAACATAAATTTGACGCATAGTTGGGCTGTTAGCCATCCCTTGAGGGAGTACTTTCCACTCATATCTCTTGTCAGGACCTTCATGATTCAGTGCAGGTATAGTAAATGCAAAACTTGGAATATCCTCAGGATGAATTGGAATTGAAAATAAAACGATCTTTAATATCTACAACGAAAACATACCAAGTTTTTGGCAAAGCACACAATTGAGGAATCTCTGATTGAGCAGGTCCCATAAAAACCATCCCATTATTAATGGCTCTTAAATCTTGCAATAATCTCCATTTACCAGATTTCTTTTTAAGGACAAAAATGAGAGTATTATGGGGAGACACAGAAGGTTGTATATGTCCTTCCGCTAATTGTTGTTTGACCAGGTCATGGGCTACTTGTATCTTTTCTTTAGTCAGGGGCCACTGAGGAACCCATACTGGTCTTTCTGATTTCCAAGTAATATTTATTGTCTCAGTGGCCCTTTCTGAAAATCCAACCCATATCTATCTGTTCCTTGATCTTTTTGTATTGGTGTTGCTATATCTTGTTCTTGCTTTTCTAATCTTTTTCCTTTCCTAAAATCTTGTCTAGCCATAATAGTGGGTGAATTTTGATTGATGTTATTTGTTAATGTCAAACCTAATTGATCTAGGACATCTCATCTTTATAAATTTACGGGAAGATGTTCCAATACATATGGCTGTATAGTTCCTTCACATCCTTCAGGATCCTTCCAATCTAATACCGTTGCACTTTTATGGGGATTAGTCGCCACTCCTAGGCCTCGAAGCGTTTGAGTGGCTTGTTGTAATGGCCAATGTTTTGGCCATTCTTGACGACAGATGATGCTAAGGTCTGCACCTGTATCCAGTAGCCCATTGAATTCATGTCCTTGAATATTTAGTTTTAGCATGGGGCGAGAATATAAATTTAAAGAAAGCATAGCCCAATCTACACCTGTGGAGCCTAATCCTTTGGAACCCCTTTCTACAGCACAACTGTAAAATTTATCATGTGGGCTGGGTATTATTATTAATTGTGCTATTCTATCTCCTGGAGAAATTACTGATATACCCTTTGGAAAACTGGCTATAATTTTTATTTCACCTTCATAATCGGGATCAATTACCCCAGAACTCATCATAAGTCCTTTTAGAGTAGAAGAGCTGCATCCCAATAATAAGCCTACTGTTCTTTTGGGAAGAGGTCGTTTCACCCCTGTGGGAATGATTTGAACTCCCATCTCTGGAGTTAGTATTGATCTGGCGGAGGCACAGATGTCCAACCCTGCGCTCCCTCTGGTTTGTCTGATGAGGGATCTGATGAACAATGTGTCGTGGGCACTACACTGATGGGGTTGCTGGTTTCCTCCAGTGCTCCATATATTTGCGGTTTCGGGCCCCAGAGCATTGGGCCCCCCTGTCCATTTTTTGGCAATGGAGCCGGATGCCTTTCTTCATGATATCGTGGATAAACACCTGGTGCTTGTTTGTTTTTTGATAATGAAGTACCCTCTATGGTGGTTTGAGAATGGTATTCATTAGCCCAATGTCTCCCTCTACGTCATTGTGGCCAAATACCCGGTATTCTAGTCCTTTGATACCTAGTTTTGTTAAACCCTCCTCCTATGGGGCAATTCCTTTTAAAAAGTCCTGTTTGTTCACAATTGTAGCATGTTCTTGGCCTGTCTTCTAAAGCCTGTTTTACTAAAGCTGCCACAATTTGCCCTTTTTCATTAATGTCTCTGGCATCTAAAGCCTGTTTTATTGCAGCTGCCACGACTTGCTCTTGTTCATTAATGTCTCTACCAAATTTAATAAATGTGTTTAAATCTTCATGTTTCCATGGTCTAATGATACCTCTGCAGGAATGATTCGCTTGGTCATAAGCCAGTTGTTTTAATAATGGCATTGCTTGTTCTGTATTTCCAAAAACTCTGTAGCTGTTTCAATAAGCCTATCTACAAATCCAGCGTAAGATTCATTAGCTCTTTGTATTACCTTAGATAATTGACCTTGTAAACCTCCATGTCCTTGTAAAGTCTTCCATGCCCTAACTGCCTCTACAGCAATTTGTGCGTATATGCCAGGATCATATGGAATTTGTTGTTGCTGATCCTCATAAGGTCTCTTTTCTAACAACAAATCTAGATTTCTCTGAGGATAACCAGCTGCTGCATTTCGCCTAGACATCTCTTTGCAAAATTCCTCATTGGCAACCTTCCATAATAGGTATTGACCTCCATTTAGCACAGCTTTACACATATTAGCCCAATCTGCTGGCGTCATGTTCAAGGTGTTAATAGATTCGACCAAGCTTACAATGAAGTGTGCTTGAGGACCATATGTTGTTACAGCCTCTTTTAGCTGCTTCACTATTTTGAAATTTAAAGCATGGTGAATTCGCTGCCCTCCTACCTCAAATACAGGGCATGTTAATACTTGAGATCCTGTCTCAGGATCCGAACTATCAACTGTTGGGGTTGGGGGCCTCCCAGCACATGGAGGTGGCCTTGTTAGTTGGACATTTACATCCTCTGGTGACAGAAAGGTGTTAGTAGCAGTCTCCTTTTTTAACTTTGCCCCTGATTGCTTTTTATGCTCTAAACTTGGTTCCTCTATCTTTGTCTGAACTGAAGGCTTTGGACTAAGCAAACCAGATATGAACGTCCACAATGGCAATGTGCCAACTGGCATAGTCCCTCGGCTGCTCTTTTCTAATCCTTTTAAATCTTCACCATGATGGTTCCATTGTGATATATTTAATGACTCCTCCTTCAAAAGCCATGGGCTACATTTTTGTATTGTATCAACAAATGCCCTGACTGTCCTTGATATTTCTGAGATGCCTTCTTTCTCTAACAATTTATTTAACACTCTTTCAGTTTGTTTTTTTACTAATTTCTGATCCCGTATTTCTATTATAATACAACCCAACATGATGACGCCAAACAAAACTGAGACAGAATGAATTAAAAAGGGAACAACAAAAAGTCATTATAGCCTTTCTATCCTCCTGACATGTGCATCCGTCCTTTATACCTATCTGTTCCTCAGACGTAAATAGTTTTTTCTCAGATGTGAGTGGTTTTTCTTCCATCCCACTCATCTCCAGGAACAGGCAACTTAAAACAAAAGTGAAGCGAAACAAAGGAGTCATCTTAAAATGGCTACCCATCCTTTCACCTTGCCCACAGGGGCAAGCAGTTTACCTTATCACTTACCCTCAGTCGTTCCCCATGTGAGCCACAAAATGCTGCAGTCTGGCTGGGCATGATTCAGGAGCCACTTGTCAAAAAAAAAAAAAAAAAAAAAAACTAACTTTATTTTTAGAACCACACACGGCAAACAAAACAACTCCTCAGGAAAAACCCTCAGAGCCCAACTGCCACTACTGGCTTCCTTGTAAAGTCTCTCTCACACACACAAGCCTCTCCACCTGCCACAATCCTACTGCTCTTGAGGCCGATTGGCTGGGTGGAGCCAAAAAAGTTCCCCAAGGAGCAGCTCCATGGTCTGAAAGGGCAGGGAAACAGCCCAATGAGCATCACCACAGAGGAGCCAATCAGCTAGATGATGCTGAGGTCGCTGTGAGCCAATAATCAGCCGGCAGCTGGAAATTTGCTGGCAGCTGGAAGTTTGCTGGGGCCCCTTCAGCTGTGGCTCTCAACAAATTCCTGTCTCATTTCTCTGTAGCCTATTCAGCACATGTATTTTTATATGCACATATAGTATCCTATCTGTTATCACATGTACATTTTTGTGAGGTGGCTGACTTGGCAGATACAAATTATGAGAAGAGATCACTCCTCCTAAACATTGTTGGAACTGAAAATTCAAAATATGGGTGAGCTTCCTAGTAGAATAACATTATACATAAATCCATTTTCAGTGAAATAAATATTTTTGCATCTGTGGATGACATATATATTTCATGATGAATTTTGATTGGAATACACACTCTACAAATTTTTCAAAATATGAAATATATGAGTCTTATTATACACTCCTTAAAATCATTCATATTCATGTATGTGGACTTATGGTCAACTTTTCACAAGATAATTCTCAGAAATATTCATCAACCTGAAATACATATTTGTTACCTAGTACTGAAAGATAACTTCAGTGGATGGTGCATACAAATCCTAATATTTCTACAGTAATACCCAGTTTAATATCAATGCAAGTAGTTTCCTATGGGACATGATGTGTATTTTCCGGTTCATTTTTATTCAACAGTGGTACATTACTATTTTCTCAGTTTATGCACATCATAGTATATATATTTCATCCACAAGTTCACAAATTTATAGGCATTTGTTTCAATTTCAATCACTTCCTGCTTCAGAACACATATATTCCTCCAGATTTTTTGACTGGTCTTTTCATGAGACTTCTTTTCAAACACATTATTTTCGATTTCCATAATCACTTTTGAAGCAAAACTCACACATTCTTCTTGATAAACCATAACCCTAATATTACCGTTAGATTTATGACTGGTTATAATGAATGTATGTATATCAATTTAAGATTTCCTTTACATTTTCAGATATTAATTAAATCAATTATTTAAAGTTGGAACCAGTTACATTATTTGTTCACAGTATGGTCTATTCATGCATTATTTCTATATTCATAGACACATGGTACACCTCTTTGTTCCCCCAATACGAATTTATACGTCTTCAAAATATTGCTCCCACTAATGGTGGAAGAAATACTCATGTCACCTAATCTACATATACATTTTATCACAGTAACATTCTGGACACAGAAAACAAAGGTCACTCTTATGATTGTACCAAAGCCTAAAAGGAAAGTGAGCATGCATTACTAAAAACATCCATGTCCAGGTTGCCTAATGCTCTCAAATGTAAATCCTATTGTTGACTATATATTTGTTTCTTCCTAAGATTATATATTCAATCTCAAGCCTGTTGAAAATATCTCATCCTATCCCTCACTTTAAACTTTGCCTGATTTCTTAAAGTCTCTATTGACATCTGCTTTCCTACATATTTTCCCCAGTTCTCATTGTGACTGACTCTTCACATGTGCTGATATTTACATTCACTCTCTACTTGAAAACCTATTGCTAGAGAACTTTTTGTCCAAATCCTATACTCACTCTTGTTTCTAAACCTAGCAACTATCTTCCTAATCCTACGGACTTTCCTTTTTTAATTGGATGTTCTCTTCAACATTCAATCATCCAAGGTACAAGGTCCTATGCCATTGAATATCGATTTATCTGAGACATCTGGGCAGGGCATAACTCAAAGCTAAGTAACCCACTCAAGGGCCCAATGCCCTTCTGGGCTTCAAATTGTACCTAGATTTCTGTTTTCATACTTGTATTTCACCTATATATTCTTGTAAATATCCCAGTCTCCCAATACCATTATTCATCCTTCAGAATGATTCCTAACCAAAATCGAATATGTTATTAACCCTAACCATAGACTTTTCCCTCAATCTAACTTTACACGTGAGCTGGGAGAGTGTGATCAGGAAAGTCTCAGTGGAGAAACCCTGCTTTGGGCCATTTGCTTACCTATTGTTCTGTTGCCCAGAATATCAGGAAGTTCTTTGCCTCAGGTCACCCCTTTGTGAAGCCTGAAGAAAGCTGTTTTCAAACGGAAATGAATGAGCATCACTTGTGGCTCTTTGGGTCAAATGAGTTCTTCAAGCCATGAAGAGGTGCTTGGGTTTTCTCATGACGCCAAATCACATAAAGAATCTATACCTATCAGTCAGTAGTAGTAAGTCAATATTGCTCCTAAAAATGGTGGAGAAATACTCATGTCAAATGATATATATATTTATCACAGAAATATTCTGGGCACAGAATTCAAAGTTCACATTTATGATTGTACCAAAGCCTAAATGGAAAGTGAACATGGATTACTAAAAATATCATGTCCAGGTTGCCTAATGCTCTCAAATGTAAATCCTATTGGTGACTACATATTTGTTTCTTCCTAAGATAATATATTCAACCTCAACCCTGTTGAAAATGTCTAATCCTATCACTCACTATATACTTTGCCTGATTACCTAATGTCTCTATTTATATCTGCTTTCCTACATATTTTCCCAATTTCATCATTGTGACTGACTCTTCACATGTGCTGACATTTAAATTCATTCTCTAACAGAAAACCTATTGCTGAAGAACTTTTGTTGCAAATTCTACATGCACTCTCCTTCCTAATCCTAACTACTATCTTTCTAATCCTACTGACTATCCCTTTTTGACTGGATGTTCTTTTCTACATTCAATCATCCAAGGTACAAGGTCATATGCCATTGTATATCGATTTATCTGAGACATCTGTTCAGAAGTTAATTCAATGCTAAGTATCCCAAGCAAGGGCCCAATGCCCTTCTGGGCTTCAAATCATACTTAGATTTCTGTTTTCATGCATACATTTCACCTCTATATTGTTATAAATATCGCAGGTTCCCAATACCATTATTCACCCAGCAAAATGATTCCTAACCCAAATCGAACCTGTTATTAACCCTAACCATACAGTATTCCCTCAATCTTACTTTACAGAAAAGCAGGGAAAGAGTTGGTCTTATAATACTGGAATGTAATGGATCTTCCACCTGGTGATAACCTCAAATGTCCATGGCGAAATGATCCCTGGAGAATATGTAGGCAGCTATGAAGGACCTGAGAGAGCAAAAGGCATCTTCCATGGCAAACGGCTTGGTCAGGATAAAGGGTTGTGTCTGAATCAGCTTCTATTCTTAAAGCAGAGAACATGAGCCAACCCAGGCCTGTGTGTAGATCTGTTCCTGGGAGATTATGGTTGATATACAATTCAAACTTGTTAAAGTGTCACAGGAATTAGGGCCAGCCTCCATCTCATGGGAACCTTGGAAGCAACGTTTGGACAAAGTGGTTGCCAAGAGAGTGACCTCATTCAGTTCCTGAAGGAGGAACTAAAAACAGTTCCATCACACTTCAGTGGTGATGGAACTCTCTGAACTTGGGATCCAGGATGCCAGGCACCCATAGCCAGTCCCAGTCCCAGCCCCAGTGGTCTCACTTGTTTGGATTTACAAAGACAGAGTCAGTCTTTCTTGGTACCTACAGATGTGAGGAAGGCCAAATGCAAGAAAGCTCTGAAGCAGAGCTTTTCCTGAGAAAGCAAGTAGAGGCTCACCGCTGGCTCCTGACAACTTCACGGAGTTGGCCAAGGAGACCAGATCTAAGACAGGACAGGCCATTTCGGGGGAACATTATTGGCCCACAAGTCAGAGGACACTCCGGATAGTCACAGACCTACCTGGGCGAAGGAGGTGCCTTTTTTTTGTGGTTATGAGTTTGTGGTCTTGTGTCATGTTCTTAGAATAGGTAGAAAAGTAGGTTTGTTTAGTTTGGAGTGGACTGTTTCTAGTAAGTCGTTTGACAAGGCGAGTGTTTCTATGTCTGTGTATCACATTGTGTCCGGGGTTGTAGACATTAAAAAAAATGCATCAATGGATGTGTCCTATCTAGTAGAAAGCTTCACAGCATTTATCCAGCCAAATTGATGAATGGACTGTAGCTTGCCTTATGGATGGGCAACACCTACTATCTTTCTAAGTTCCTGTTTTCTTCCTGAATTCTGGCCACTCTCCAGAATAAGCCCATGGTTTTGTGTCCAAGATATGTACCCCCTCCAAACTCTGTAACATGGCCATGAACTGGATAGCTGAAGTGAATGGCGAGCATCTCAGAAAACTCAGATATCAGTGTGACCAGGAAAGTCTCAGTGGAGAAACCCTGCTTTGGGCCTTTTGCTTACCTATTGTTCTGTTGCACTGAATGTCAGGAAGGTCTTTGACTCAGGCCATCCCTTTGTGAAGCCTGAAGAAAACAGTTTTCAAATGGAAATGAATGGGTATACCTGTGGCTCTTTGCTTAATTGCTTTGGAAAGGGATTGTCTGAATCAGCCCCTTGGCCCTGAGTGAGGCTGTGGCTTAGATTCTCAACACCTGATGGATTTAAAGAAATTTCCCATGTGTGCATCCCAAACCAAAATGGCCAAAAGAGCAGTCTTTGGGATGAAGTCTGTCGCCTTCCTCTGTAAGGTTCCTGACCTCCATCAAGTGAGAATAGGGATTCTTTGAGTGAAATGAATTTTTCCAACTTACAGAGGCTAGGCTATAGGTGCTTGAGTTTTCCATGACTCCAATTCAAATAAAGATTCTAAACCCCACGGTCAGTTGGCCTCAAATTGGAGAAGTGGACCTGAATTAATGACAGGAGTATTTGATTACTTCAGGTTCACAGCAAGTGTCCAGGCCACCCTGACTTTAGGCAAATGAGAGGAAAGGGAACATATTTTGGACACTGTCTTGGTCTGCGCACCTTATGGAAACCTCCAGCCAGTGGTTATGATGAGTGTCTATATAAAAGAAGATGAGGGCCATATGGGAGTGTTTTGGTTTTAACTGTGGTCATTTGTGTGGTGGTTGGAAGAGATGACTTTGTCCACCTGGGCTTGAACTCTGGTATGATTCCCCTTAGAGACTGAGTTTTAGAACTGACCTCAGAGAAGTATTGCAATAAATAGTGTTGCAATTTTAGGAGGCCATGCATGAGAATCGCCCTTGGAAAATGAGATCTATTCCCAGGATGGCTTTCCACAGAGCTTGGGAAATCTAAGCCACGATATCCCAATATTTTATTCTTAAAGACTTTGCAGCCATAGTTGAGATTCCAAACACTCACGGACCTCACATTTTAGACCTCAATGGTCCTGGATTCATGTGACCTTTTGGCCACTCTTTGGAAAGGCTTGCCTGTGAGAGTTCTCCAGAGCTTTCATTTAAATGAGCTTCCTCACCATTTAATGGTTCCTGAATGAATTGAAACCCACAGTGCCTCAAACTTCATCTTTGAAAAATGGTGATATAAATACCATGAAACTTTTGAAATTCCCATGACCAGGTGGCACTGGAGAACCTGTGGATGTCCGGTTGCTGATCATGAGTGTACCAGACAGGGCCTTGATTGACTGGGTTTCGTGATAATGGTGTAGAACAGAGATGCCAATAAGTTGGAGCCTGCTGAGTAGTGAGTGTAGAGCAGTGGACTGTAGGTGTGTGAATAAATATTTTTGGTAGGACCACCTGGATCTGCCATTGGCTTCCAAAGACATGTGACTTGCATGGTGCAGGCAGCAGATCCTTATATGTAAAGGCATCTTGTTATATGGAGAGGTTTCAGGGCAATGTTCAGAATCAGGTTGCTATAGTCAAGGGGAAAACTATTTGGAATAGAAGCATGGTTTGTACATTCTCTTGGAGACCTTGACAAACCACACGTGACAGAACTCCCTCCAGCATTTTGTCCCAGTTCAACTCCTTGTATTTCGTGAAGCCAATGTCAAACTCCCAGTGCAGCAGTAAGAAACACCACTAAAAGTGGAGGATGACCAACTGACTTCACAGACAACACGGGGAGACACTTAGCTCCCAGTGGCCACAGTTTACCGACAAAGAGAGAATTCATAACTGCTGTCTCATGTTCATTAGAAAATAAGTAACCATGTCATCCAGGTCACATAAATGCAGACCCAGATTTGATGGGGTCACTACAAATGAAGCTAATTCTCCTAACAATTACATATATTTCATGTGCCCAACCTCAGAGGAAGTTTCTCAAGAAGTCTTTAGGCCAGCACAGCTCCATGTTTGTGGAGTATTTACTCTCTCCCTTACTTTTGGAAACTGTTCTACCACCTCCAGTGTTGTGAACTCCTGAGCATTTTCCATTCCACATATGTATTCACATATTTTCTAACTCCTCTCAACTAATTGTGTCTTACTTGGAGCAATGGTTATGTCAAGGCTTCGTTCTGGATGAGAGTGGGAAGATTTTTGTGTAGCACATATTTGCATACACATTAGATTCATTTTCCTATTTTCCATTTGAAATACTGAATCCCTGACACTAACCCATATCCTACTAGACTCTGACTACTAATCTTAATATAATGGAGAAAAAGAAACCTAACTAAATAGAAATACAGGCCTTTCATAGGAAGCATGGTGTATGCTTGGATTTGCCTTCTGCTTTATCAAGAGTATGTGTTATAAATTTAGTCAAGTTTTCATTGTAGTATTTTTCCCTGAGCTTTTAAAGTTAACATATATGTAAATTCCTGTCTCTCTTTTTCTGTAGCCTATTGAGTACATGTATTTTTTTAAGCATATATAGTATCCTACCTGGTAACACACGTATATTCTTGTGAGCTCACTGACTTTGGATATAAAAATTGTGAGAAGAGATTACTTCCCCTAAATACTGATGGAACTGAAAATTCAACCTATGGGTGAGCTTCCTAGTGAAAAACATTATACATAAATCCATGTTCAGTAAAATGAATATTTTTGGACATGTGGATGTATTATATTTCGTGATGCATTTCAATTGGCATATATATTGCTAAATATTAATGTGTGTGTGTGTGTGTGTGTCTGTGTGTGTCTATCTATATATATATATATATATATATATATATACTCTCCAGATTTTCCAAAATATGAAATATGTGTGTCTTATTATACATTCCCTAAATTCATTCATGTTCCTGTATGAGTCAGTCTTTCTTGGTACCTACAGATGTGAGGAAGGCCAAATGCAAGAAAGCTCTGAAGCGGGGCTATTCCTGGGAAAGCAGGTAGTGGCTCACCGCTGGCTCCTGACAACTTCACAGAGTTGGCCAAGGAGACCAGATCTGAGACAGGACAGGCCATTTTGGGGGAACATAGTATGGCCCAAAAGTCAGAGGACACTCCGGATAGTCACAGACCTACTTGGGGGAAGGAGGTGCCTTTGTGGTTGTGGGTGTGGGTTTGTGGTTTTGTCTAATGTTCTGAGAATAGGTAAGAAAGGCGGTTTGTTTACTTTGGAGTGAACTGATTCTAGTAAGTCGTTTGACACGGCGAGTGTTTCTAGGTCTGTGTATCCCACCATGTATGTGGTTGTAGACTTTAGAAAACAGAAAGCTTCAATTGATGTGTCCTGTGTAGTAGAAAGCTTCCCAGCATTCATACTTCCCAATTTATGAATGGACTGCGGCTTGCCTTATCAATGAGCAACCCCTGATATCTTACTAAGTTTCTGGTTTTTTTTCTGAATCCTGGCCACTCTCCAGAATAGGCTCATGATATTGTTTCCAAGATATGTACCACCTCTAAACTCAGTGACATGGCCATGTACTTGATAGCTGAAGGGAATGGCGAGCGTCCCAGAAAACTCAGATATCTGTGATCAGGAAAATTCTCAGTGGAGAAACACTGCTTTGGGCCTTTTGCTTACCTATTTTTCTGTTGCCCTGAATGTCAGGATGATCTTTGCCTCAGGCCACCCATTGGGAAGCATAAAGAAAACAGTTTTCAAATGCAAATGAATGGGCATCACATGTGGCTCTTTGCTTAATTGCTTTGGAAAGGAATGTGTCTGAATCAGGCTATAGGTCCTCTGTGAGGCTGTGGCTTAGATTCTCAGCACCTGATGCATCTAAAGAAAGATCCCATGTGTGCATCATAAACTACATTGGCTAAAAGAGCATTCATTGTGGAAGAATTCTCTCGCCTTTCTCTGTAAGGTTCCTGACCTCCATCAAGTAAGAATACGAACCTTTGGTTCAAATAAGATCTTCAAAGCCCTGCAGAAACTAGCCCATAGGTGCTTGGGTTTCAACTGAATCCAAATCACATGAAGAATCTATACCTGGTGCTGGGGATGTGGCTCACACCCTAGCGTGCTCGCCTGGCATGCGTGCGGCCCGGGTTCGATCCTCAGCACCACATACAGACAAAGATGTTGTGTTCGCCAAATACTAAAAAAGGAAAGTATTTAAATTCTCTCTCTCTCCCCGTCTTTTCACTCTCTCACTCTTTCTAAAAAAAAAAAAAAAAAAAAAGAATCTATACCTGACAGTCAGTAGGCCTCATATTGGAGAAGCAGAGCAGTATTAACAGCAGGCCTATTTGATCATTCCTGGTTCCCAAGATGGGTGTCCAGGCCAACATGTCTTTATGCAAATGAGGGGCAAGGGAGGTTATTTTGGACACTGTCTTGTGCTGCACCCCTCATGGAAAACTCCAGCCAGAGGTTATGATGAGTGTCTGTATGGACGAAGATGAGGGCCATGTGGGAGTGTTTTGGTTTAAATTGTGGTCATTTGTGTGACAGTTGGAACAGATGCCTGGGTCCACCTGGACTTGAACTCTGGTGTGATTCCCCTTAGAGAATGAGTTCTGGAACAGACCTCAGAGAAGTACTGGCATAAATTGTGTTGGGATTTTATGAGGCCACGCATGAGAGTCACCCTTGGAAACTGAGATCTTGGCCCAGGGAGGCTTTTCCCAGAGCACTTGGAATCTCAGCCAGGATATCACATGATTTTATTCTGAAAAACTTGGCAGCCATAATTGAGAGTCAAAACACACATGGACATCACATTGTAGACCTCAATAGGCCTGGATTCATGTGACATTTTGGCCACTGTTTGGGAACCTTCCTGTGAGGGTTCTCCAGAGATTTCATTGAAATGAGCTTCCTCACCATTTAATGGTTCCAGAATAAATTGAAACCCACAGTGCCTCCAACTTCCTCCTTGAAAAGTGGCTAGATAAATACCATGAAATTTTTAAAATTCCCATGACCAGGTGGCACTGGAGAATCTTTGGATATCCTGAGGATGATCATGAGTATACCAGTCAGTGCCTTGATTGACTGGTTTTTATGAAGATGGTGCCGAACAGAGATGCCAAGAAGTTGAAGCCTGCTGAGGAGTGGGCATAGAGCAGTGGTGGGCAGGTGTGTGATAAAACATCTGTGGTGGGGCCATGTGGATCTCCCATTGGCTTCCAAATGCCTTGTGACAGACATGGTGCAGCCAGCAGTCCCTTCTATGTAAAGGCATCTTGTTATATGGAGAGGTTTCAGGGCAATGTTTAGAATCGGGTTGCCATGGTCATGGGGGCAAGCTATGTGGAATATAAGCCTGGTTGATGCATTCTTCTGCAGACCCTGACCTACCACAGGTGACAGATCTCCCTCACGCACTGGGTAACAGTTGAATTCTTTGTATTTCGTGAAGCAAATACAAAAATTCCATTTCAGCAGCAAGAAACACCACAAAAAGTGAAGGATGCCCAAATGGCTTCACAGTCCACATGTGGATACACTTAGCCCCCCGTGGCCACAGTTTACCCTAAAAGAGAGAATTCAACATTGCTGCCTCATGTTCATTGGAAAATAAGAAACCATGACCTCCAAGTCACATAGATGCAGACCCAGATTTGATGGTCTCACTACAAAGAAAGCTAAAATTCCCAACAACAACATATATTTCAAGTGCCCAACGTCAGAGGCAGATTCTCAAGAAGTCTTTAGGCCAGCAGAGCTCCATGGTTGTGGAGTGTTTACCCTGTCCCTTACTTTTGGAATCTCAGAAGGGAGGAAGATACACCAAGCCAATTCACGGCTCCTTTTGAAAAAATTGTACCACCAATGACATCATCAGCAAATATAACCCAACACTACCACAAGTTGCTGCACAAACAGATAGTTTACAATGCATACATGTGAGTTCACAATGTGTCCAGGCAAGTTCTGCAAGCAGTTCAGTGATGGCTATTGCAGAAGCTGTAGATTGGTTTTATCTTTGATTTCACCAGCACTGTGACGAAGATAGAAATTCTGGCAATAATGGCTAAAGAAAAAATTATGTAACATTCCAGAAAACACTGAAAGAAAACAATTTTCTTAACAATTTACATTGTCTTGGAGAGAATTATTAAATATAATGAAAAGGAAATGTGAAAGAAAACAAACAGATCTGTTAACCTCCTTTTTTGTTCACATTTTAAAACAATCCTCAACAGCTGTTTACCCAATTTAAATTAAACCATTTAAATAATGTGAATAAAAAAATATTTGGATCAATTTTTTTATGAGCCCTCATCATATATGATATATGGACATATGAACATTCAAACATATAACACAAAACACAAGTGTGCACACATAATATAATACATACAACACATAACCTAATAGTAAAGGCCTTATAACTTTTTACATGTGAAATCTCCATTGCAATGTTTAAAAACTCTATTGTCAAAAAATAGAACTGATCACCAAAACATTAAACTAGGTATGTATGAGCTCAAAAAAACAAAATAAAATGTGGGAAAAGGCAATAATAAAATAGATATTGAAAAAAGCATCCTGGTTCTATCTTAGATGTAAGGGTAGCCAAACTGGAATTTTGGATATCAGCTGATATGGACTTGAGTCAAATCATCTTCTTTTTGTTCTGTAGAAATCGCTTCAGTTAATCTCTCTGGAATCCAAATCGGCTGTTGTTCTCTCTGTGGAAACACACAAACAGGCCCCTGGCTCCAGACAATCATTGGGTCAGGACCTTGGTTAATCTCTCTGGAATCCAAATCGGCTACTGTTTTTCCTGTGGAAACAGACAAACAGACCCCCGACTCCAGACAATTACTGGGTCAGGACCTTTCCATTGTCCTGTTAGAATATCTTTCCAAAGAACCTTGGGCTTATGCACATTTTTTGGACACATATGCCTTTCCCCAGCACTAAGTCCTGATGAATCCAAATTTTAAAAGTTTAGAATAAAAAGGGTTATTTTAAGTTTGTCTTTGGGGAATATATACCCTTTCCCAATTGCGTCTTTTTTGCTTTAATAAGTACTTTTTAATAGTTTGATGAGCTTTTTCAACTATGCCTTGTCCCTGTGGATTGTATGGGATTAATGTTTTATGAGTAATGCCAAATGATGACCAAAATTGTTTAAAAGAGGTAGAAGTATAACCAGGGGCATTATCTGTTTTTAACTGTTTGGGAACGCCCACAGTGGCAAAATTTTGTAAGCAATGAGTGATAATATCTTTAGTTTTTTCTCCGGCATGAAGGGTGCCCATCAAAAATCCAGAAGAAGTATCAACTGTAACATACAAATATTTTAATTTTCCAAATCCTGGCAAGTGTGTGATGTCCATCGGCCAAATATGATTAGGTATCAATCCTCTAGGATTGACTCCAAGATTAACTTGTGGTGAAAAGGTCACACAATTTTGACATTGTTTTATTATTTGTCTAGCTTTTTCCTTAGTTATTTTAGAAGGCTTTTGTAAGGTATTAGCTTTGACATGGAACTTTTTACGAAAATTTATAGCTTCTTCTAGTGTAGAGAAAATATGTATGTCATGTGTACTTTTATTTGCTAAATCATTGCCCAAACTGATGGCTCCAGGCAATCCTGTATGTGCCCTGATATGTCCTATGAAGAATGGATCTTTTCTGTCCCAGATTATACTTTGTATAGTGGAAAGCAAGGAGAAAACAGTAGAGGAATGGGAAATCCTACCAGCATCTTCAAGGCATACTATAGCATTAACTATATGCTGACTATCAAAAATAAATTAAATACAGAATCTTTAAACATCACAAAAGCTTGTAATACTGCATTAAGCTCTACATTTTAAGCTGATTGTTTGGGTACTAGAAATGTAAAAGTTTGATCAGGTGTAACTATTGCTGCTGTACCATTATTTGATCCATCAGTAAATATATTTGGAGCATTCATGATAGGTGTTTTTCTTGTCAATTTTGGAAAAATTACAGGATGCGATGACCAAAAAGACAATAAAGGATTAGATGGTAAGTGATTATGAAATGAAACATTAGATTTGCACATGATTATTGCCCAAGTATTTAACTCATTAACTAACTCATCAATTTGATTCAGAGTATGTGGAGTAATAATTTTATTGGGAGCAATACCAAGCACTCACTTTGCTGCTTTTATTCCTTTGGGTATTAATTGTCCTATAGCCTCAGGGTACCTAGTAAGAATAGTGTTAGGAGAATAAGATAAATGTATCTATAATAATGGACCTTCTTGCAAAAATACTCCTGTAGGAATATTTTTTGTTGGTAGACAATAAATAATAAAGGCAAACTTATATCAATTCTATCCAATTGCATATTTTCCATATATGTTTCAATGATTTTTAATGCCTTTCTTGCTTCAGGCGTTAACATGTACCGTGAATTGGGATATGATGGACCTTTTAGGATATCAAATAAATATCCCAACTCTCCTGTTGGTATACCTAGATAAGGCCTTATCCAATTTATGTCTCCTAATAACATTTGAAAGTCGTTATGTGATTTGAGTTGATCTACTTGTATTTGAATTTTTGGTGGCGGTACATGGTTGAGGATAATAGAACACCTAAATAATTAATTGGAAAATTTAATTGTACTTTATCTATTGCTATATCTAGATTATTTTTTAATAAGTTTGTAAGTGTGGCATAACATTCTAGCAATGTGTTTTTAGCTTTGTGTGCTAATAATACATCATCCATATAGTGAAATATTTGTAGTTCAGGATTTTGATTTCTAAGTGGCTTGATTACTTTGTTAAAATAAATTTGACACATTGTTGGGCTGTTAGCCATCCCTTGAGGCAGTACTTTCCATTCATATCTCTGATCAGAACCTTCATGATTCAGTGCAGGGATAGTAAATGCAAAACGTGGACTATCCTCAGGATGAATTGGAATTGAAAAAAAAAAAACCTTTAATATATATAAGTAATTTTGTTAAACCCTCCTCCTATGGGCAATTCCTTTTAAAATGTCCTGTTTGTTCACAATTGTAGCATGTTCTTGGCCTGGCATCTAATGCCTGTTTTAGTGCAGCTGCCAAAATTTGCCCTTCTTCATTAATGTCTCTGGCATCTAAAGCCTGTTTTACTGCAGTTGCCACGACTTGCTCTTGTTCATTAATGTCTCTACATAATTTAATATATGTGTTTAAATCTTCATGTTTCCATGGTCTAATTATATCTCTGCACCAACTATTCGCTTGCTCATAAGCCAGTTTTTTTAGTAATAGCATTGCTTGTTCTGTTTTCCCAGAACCTCTGGTACCTGTTTGAATAAGCCTATCGACAAATTCAGCATAAAGTTAATTAGCTCCTTGTATTACTTTAGATAATTGACCTTGTAAACCTCCAAGTCCTTGTAAAGTCTTCCATGACTTAATTGCATCTACAGCAATTTATGCACATACACCAGAATCATATGCAATTTGTTGCTGCTGATCCTCATAAGGTCCCTTTCCTAACAACATATCTAGATTTCTCTGAGGATAACCAGCTGCTGCATTTCGCATAGCCGTCTCCTTGCAAAATTCCTCATTGTCAACCTTCCATAACAGGTATTGTCCTCCATTTAGCACAACGTTACACATATTAGCGCAATCCGCTGGCTTCATGTTCAAGTTGTTAATGGTTTCGACCATGCTTACAGTGAAGGGTGCTTGAGGACCATAGGTTGTTACAGCCTCTTTTATCTGCTTCACTGTTTTGAAATTTAAAGCATGGTAAACTCGCTGCCCTCCTACCTCAAATATAGGGCATGTTAATATTTGAGATCTTGTCTCAGGATCCCAACTATCAACTGTGGGGGTTGGGGGCTTCCCAGCATATGGAGGTGGCCTTGTTAGTTGGACACTTACGTCCTCTGGTGATAGAAAAGTATTAGTAGCAGTCTCCTGTAGAGGTGGTTCTGTTGGTTGGACACTTACACCCTCTGGTGATAGAAAGGTGTTAGTAGTAGTCTCCTGTTGTAAATTTCCCCCTGATGGCTTTTACTGTTTTACACTTTCTTTCTCTGTCTGACTAGCTTGAGAGGCCTTCTCTTTTACATGATTTTTTTCCTCTGTCTGACTGGTTCGAGAGACCTTCTCTTTTACTTGAATTTTTTCCTCTGTCTGACTAACTTGAGAGACCTTCTCTTTTACTTGAATCAATATGTCTTCTCCTTCCTCTACCATTGTCTGAACTGAAGGCTTTTGACTAAACAAACAAGATACGAAAGTCCACAATGGCAATGTGCCAACTGGCAGAGTCCCTGGGCTTTTCTTTTCTATTCTTTTTAAATCTTCACCATGATGGTTCCATTGTGATATATTTAACAACTCCTCCTTAAAAAGCCATGGGCTACATTTTTGTATTGTATCAACGTATGCCCTGACTGCTCTTAATTTTACTGGGATGCCTCCTTCCTCTAACAATTTACTTAACACTTTTTCAGTTTGTTTTTTTTTCTAATTTCTGATGCCATATTTCTACTATAATACAACCCAACAAGATAACACCAAACAAAACAGAGATAGAATGAAATAAAAATGGAAAAACAAAATATCATTATAGCCTTTCTCTCTATCTGTTCCTCAGACACAAATAGTTTTTCCTCAGATGTGAGCGGTTTTTCTTCCATCTCACTCGTCTCCAGGGACAGGCAATTTAAAGCAAATGTGAAGCAAAACAAAAGAGGAATCTTAAAATGGCTACCCATCCTCTTGTCCTGCCCTCAGGGGCAAGCAGTTTACCTTATCAGTTACCCTCAGTCGCTCCCCATGCGAGCCACCAAATGCTGCAGTCTGGCTGGGCACAATCAGGAGCCACTTTTCAAAAGAAAGCAACTTTATTTTTAGAACCACACACGCCAAGCAAAAGAGCCTCTCAGGAAAAACCCTCAGAGCCCCAACTGTCACCACCGGCTTCCCACAAGCCTTTCCCTCCCACACAAGCCTCTCTCCTCTTCCCACAATCCTCCTGCTCTTGAGGCCGATTGGCTGGGTCACGTGTGGAGTCAAAAAGTCCCCCAATGAGCAGCTCTGTGATCTGAAAAGGCAGGGAAGCAGCCCAATGAGCATCACCGCAGAGGAGCCAATCAGCTAGATGTTGCTGGGGCCTCTGTGAGCCAAATATCAGCTGGCAGTCTGAAAGGGTGGGGAAACAGCTCAATGAGCATCTCCAATGAGCATCACCGCAGAGGAGCCAATCAGCTAGATGTTGCTGGGGCCACTGTGAGCCAATCATCAGCCGGCAGCTGAAAGTTTGCAGGCAGCTGGAAGTTTGCTGGGCCCCTTAGGCTGCAGCTATGAACAGGAGTTGTATGCACCATTCACTGAAGGTAGTTTTCAGTACTAGGAAACAAATATGTATTTCAGGTGGATGAATATTTCTGACAATAATCTGGTGAAAAGTTGATTATAAATCCACATACTTGAACATGAATGAATTTAGGGAGTGCAAATAAGACATATATATTTCATATTTTGAAAAATCTGTAGAGTGTGTGTGTATACACACACACACACACACACACACACACACAGATATTAAAATGTAGCAACATATATGCCAATCAAAATTCACCATGAAATACACATCATTCACAGATCCAAACATATTCAATTTACTTAACAGGGATTTATGTATAATGTTGTTCTACTAGGAGGCTCTCCCATAGTTTGAATTTCAGTTCCAACAGCGTTTACGAGGAGTGATCCCTTCTCAAAATTTGCATCTGCCAAGTCAGCCACCTCACAAGAATGTAGGTGTGATACCAGCTGGGATTCGATATGTGCATATAAAAATACATGTGCTGAATAGGCTACACACAAAGGGAGACAGGAATTCACATATTTGTTAACTTTAAAAACACATGGATATCTAATTCAATTAAAAATAGACTGGATTTATAACACCTAACCTTTATCATGCAAAAGGCAAGTTCAAGAATACACCATTCCTCTTCTGAACTGCTTGTATTTCAATTCTGATTTGGTTACTTTTCTGCATCATATTAGAATTAGTAGTCAGAGTGTAGTAGGGTATAAGTTAGTGTCAGGGATTCAGTATTTCAAATGGAAAATTGGAAAATGAATCCAATGTGTATGCAATATGTGTTACACAAATAACTTCCCACTCTAATTCAGAAAATGGCTTGACATAACCTTCGCCCAAAGAAAGACAAAATTAGAGGAGAAGAGTCAGAAAATCTGTAAATACATATATGGAATGGAAAATTCTCAGAAGTTTAAAACTTTTGAGGCTTTAGAGGAGCTTCCAAAACTTAGGGACAGGGTAAAACTCCACAAACATGGAACTCTACTGGCCTAAAGACTTCTGGAGATACTGACAATGAGGTTGGGCACTTGAAATATACATTGTTGTCAGGAGATTTAGCTTCCTTTTTAGTGAGAACATCAAAGCTGAGTCTGCATCTATGTGACCTGGAGGACATGGTTTCCTATTTTTCAATGAACATGAGGCAGCAGTGTTGAATTTTCTCTTTGTAGCTAAACTGTGACCACTTAGGGCTAAGTGTCTCCCCATGTGGACTTGAAAGCCATTTGGTCATCCTCCAGTGTTCGTGTTATTTCTTGCTCCTGCACTGGGTGTTTTGTATTTGCTTCAAGGCATATAAGGAGTTCAACTGAGACACAGTCCTGGAGGGTGTCCTGTAATATGTGGGGGGTCAGGGTCTGCAGGAGAATGCAACAACCAGGCTTCTATCCAACATTGCTTGCCCCCTTGATCATAGCAACCAGATTGTGAACATTGCCCTGAAAACTCTCTATGTAACAATATGCCTTTATATACAAGGGTGTGCTGGCTGCACCATGTCATTCACAAGCCATTTGGAGCCAGTGTAAGATCCACATGACCCCACCACAGATGTTTTATCACACACCTGCACACCACTGCTCTAGGCCTACTACTCAGAAAGCTCCAACTTACTGACATCTCAGTTCTACACCATTTTCATGAAACACAGTCAATCAAGGCACTGTCTGGTACCCTCATGATCAGCAACAGGACATCCTAAGGTTCTCCAGTGCCACCTGGTCATGGAAATTTCAAAAATGAAGTTTTTGAAATTTCATAAATGAAGTTGAAGGCACTGTGGGTTTCAATTCATTCAGGAACCATTAAATGATGAGGAAGCTCATTTCAATGAAAGCTCTGGAGAACTCTCAGAGACAAGGCTTCCCAAAGAGTAGGCAAAAGGTCACATTGTGGTCTACAATGTGAGGTCCATGTGTGTTTTTACTCTCAACTACGGCTGCCAATCTTTCAGAATAAAATCATGGCATATCTTGGATGAGATTCCCAGTGCTCTGTGGAAAGCCCCCCTGGGCGTAGATCTCAGTTTCCAAGGACGACTCTCATGGGTGGACTCCTAAAATCCAAACACAATACATGGCAATACTTCTCTGAGGTCAGTTACAGAACACAGTCTCTAAGGGGAATCACACCTGAGTTCAATCCTAGGTGGACCCAGTCATCTCTTCCAAACGCCAAACAAATGACCACAATTAAAACCAAAACACTCCCACATGGCCCTTATCTTCTTCCAATAGACACACATAATATCCATTGGCTGGGGGTTTTCATGAGGGGCGCTGTGCAAGACAGTGTCCAAAATAAACTTCCTTGCCCCTCATTTGCCTAAAGTCAGGGTGTCTTGGACACCCTTCCTGTTAACCATGAGTGATCAAATAGGACTGCTGTTAATACTGTTCCAATTCTCCAATTTGAGGCCTACTGGCTCTGGGGTTTAGATTCTTTATGTGAATTGGAGTTATGAGAAAACCCACACATCTCTGGGCTAGCCTCTGCAGGGCTTTGAAGAACTCATTTGACCGAAAGATCCCGATTCACAATTGATAAAGGTCAGGATCCTTAGAGGAAGGCGAGAGACTTCATCCACAATGACTGTTCTTTTGGCTATTTTGGTTTTGGATACAGAAGAGATTTTTCTTTAGATCCCTCAGGTGCTGAAAATCTAACCACAGCATCACAGAGGGCAAAGAGGCTTATTCAGACCCATCCCATTTCAAAGCAATTAAGCAAAGAGCCACAGGTGATGCCCATTCATTACAATTTGAAAACTGTTTGCTTCAGCCTTCACCAAGGTGTGGCCTGAGGCAAAGACCTTCCTGACATTCAGGGCAACAGAACAATAGGTAAGCAAAAGGCTTAAAGCAGGGTTTCCCACTGAGACTCTTCTGGTCACGCTGGTATCTGAGTTTTCTGAGATGCTCGCTATTTCCTTCAGCTATCCAGTACATGGCCATGTCACAGAGTTTGGTGGTGGTACACATCTTGAACACAAAACCATTTGCCCATTCTGGACAGTGCCCACAATTCAGGAAGAAAACAGAAACTTAAGGAGATAGGAGGTGTTGCCAATCGAAAAGTCAAACCGCAGTCCATTCACAAATTGGGCAGAATGAATGCTGGGAAGCTTTCTACTAGACAGGACACATCCATTGATACATTCTCTTTTCTAATGTCGACAACCACGGACACAGTGGGATACACAGACCTAGAAACACTCGCCTTGTCAAATGACTTACTAGAAATAGTCCACTTCAAACCAAACAAACTGCTTTTCCTATCAATTCTCAGAACATGTGACAAAGCCACAAACACACACCCACACCCACAAAGGCAACTTCTTTACCCAAGAAGGTCTGTGAATATCCGGAGTGTCCTCTGACTGGTTGGCCATTATTTGTTCCCCCAAAATGGCCTGTCCTGTCTCAGATCTGGTCTCCTTGGCCAACACTGTGAAGGTGTCAGGAGCCAGGGGTGAGCCACTACCTGCTTTTTCATGAAAGACCCCTCTTCAGAGCTTTCCTGGCATTTGGCCATCATCATATCAGTAGGTACCAAAAAAGACTTACTCTGTTCTTGGTAAATCCAAATAAGTTAGCCCACTGGGACTGTGACTGGGACTGTCTCTGGATGCCAGGCTTCTTGGATCCCAAGTTCAGAGAGCTCCATCACCAATAAATTAGTTAGTTCACTTCCTTCAGGAACTGAATTATGACACTACCTTGGCAACCACTTTGTTTTAACAGTAGCTTCGAAGGGTCTCATGTGATGGAGGCTGCCTCTACTTCCTGTGACAGTTTCACAAGTTAAAATGGTATATCAACCATAGGCACCTGGGAACAGCTCACCATACAAGCCTCGTTTGGTCCGTCTTCTCTACATAAAGAAGAAAGTGGCTGATTCAGACAAATCCCTTCATTCTGAGCAGGTTGTTTGCCATGGAAGATGACTTTTGCTCTCTCAGGTCCTAAATAGCTGCATACATCTTCTCCAGGGATCATTTCTGCATGGACCTTGAGGTTCTCTGCCGGTGGAAGATCCCCTCTATTTCTGTATTGTAAGACAAACTCTGTCCCTGCTCTTCTGTATAGTTAGATTGAGGGAAAAGTGTATGGTAAGGCTTAATAACAGGTTCGATTTGGCTTAGGAATCATTCTGATTGATGAATAATGGTATTGGGTACCTGTGATATTTACAAGAATATACAAGTGAAATATAAGTATGAAAACAGAAATCTAGGTAAGATATGAAGCCCAGAAGAGCATTAGGCTCTTGATTGGGATACTTAGCTTTGAATTTTGTTCTGCACAGATGTGTCAGATAAATCGATATACCATGGCATAGGACCTTGTACCTTGGATGATTGAATGTTGAAGAGAACATCCAGTCAAACAGGGATAGTCGGTATTATTAGAAAGATAGTTGGTAGGTTTAGGAAGAAGGGTGAGTATAGGATTGGCAGCAAAAGTTCTTCAGCAATTGGGTTTCAGATAGAGAGTGAATGTAAAAGTTAGTATATGTGAAGAGTCAGTCACAATGATGAACTGGGGAAAATATATAGGAAAGCAGATATGAATACAGACATTATGAAATCAGGCAAAGTATAAAGTCAGTGATAGGATTAGGCATTTTTAACAGGGTTGTTGTTGAATATATAATCTAAGGAAGAAACAAATATGTACTCAACAATAGGATTGACATTTGAGAGCATTAGGCAACCTGCACATAGATGTTTTTAGTAATCCATGCTCTCTTTCCATTTAGGCTTTCGTACAATCAAAGTGTGACCTTTGCTTTTTTGTCGAGAATATTACTGTGATAAAATGTATATGGACATCAGGTGACATGAGTATTTCTTCCACCAATTCTGTGAGCAATATTTTGAAGACGTATAAATAAGTGTTGGGTGTAAAATTAGGTGTACCTGGAGTCTTTGGATATAGAGATAATGCATGAATAGACTATCCTGAGAATAAATAATATAACTGGTTCCAACTTTAAATAATTTTTTGAATTGATATCTGAAAATATACAGAAAATCTTATATTGCTATACAATCATTCATTCCATCCTGTTACATTCTAATGGTAATATGAGTGTTATGGTTTATCATGAAGAGTGTGTGAGTTTTGCTTCAAAAGTGATTGTGGAAGTCAAAAATAATGTGTTTGGCAAGAAGTCTCATGAAAAGACCAGTCAAGAGACCTGGAGGAATAAATGTGTTCTGAAGAAGGAATTGATTAAACATGAAAAAAAATTATTATAAATTTGTGAAACTCTGGATGAAATATATATACTATGATATATATATATATATATATATATATATATATATATATATATATATATATATATATATATATATATTTGAATATATGTAGAATACATAGGTAAAATATATGTATGAAAACAGAAATCTAAGTAAGATTTGAAGCCCAGAAGGGCATTGGTCCCTTGATTGGGACTACTTAGCTTTGAATTACTTTCTGCAAAGTTGTCTCAGATAAATCCATATACAATGACATAGGACCTTGTACCTTGGATGATTGAATGTAGAAGCGAACATCCAGTCAAAAAGGGATAGTTGGTAGTGAAAGTTTAATAAAATAGGTACTTGTCACTTCCTGTGTTTCTGTATGCTTAATAAAACACTGTTGAAATCTTGAGAATTGTTTGCTAATCTTGTTCCCAGAATGTGCTGTCCCCATCTGACAAACTGCAGATTGTACTCCCTCACCCGGTTAAGCGCTAACTGCCCACTGACCCTTACCCATCAATAAACTTCCCTCCCTGCCCTCTCCAAGAAAAGTATATAAGCTCTGCTGAAGCTGTTCTCAGGACTCTCTGCTCTATTCAAGTGAACTCTGAGCCCCAGCATGCTGGAACCCCAGTAAATCCTTTGCTGTTGCATGTTAAAGTCTCTTGGTTGTCCCTTCCTCTGACACTAGCCCGACCTTTACATATGGAGGTTCCACAGAGATCAAGCAGCGGTGGACGAGAGACCCCAATGGACCCCCCTCAGATAAGTAAGGCGCCTCTTTCTGGTTTCAGGTTTCATGTTAGGGTTTGGCAAAATGGCTGTCAATGAAGAGTGTGAGCTCTCTCTGATGGTGGCTGACAGTCGTGTTACAGAACCACAGGCCACGTCCCTGGAGGACGCCTGAGAGGACTCGGGAAATTGAGGAACAATAGTCTCCTTGACTCAGTGATATTTTGTTTCGGATTCAGTATTGCCAGTCCATCGGATTTTGCCGGCTACTCAGTCATGGTCTCAGTGTTGAACGTCCATTGCCTGTCTTTATTGTCTTGTCTTGCCTGTGTCATGTGTCTTGCTTTCACTGTTTGTGTATCTCTCATTATGGAACAGAGCACTTCAATGCCTCTGTCCCTGACCCTTGATCACTATACCAAAGTCCGTTTAAGGGCTCAGAATCTCTTTATTTCAGTAAAGCCCCGGATGTGGTAGACTCTCTGTACCTCAGAATGGCCCACCTTTGGAGTCGGATGGCCCCTAGAAGGATCTTTCTACTTCCCACTAATTTATAATTCAGAGATATTGTCTTTCAGCCGTGGCCAGATAGTCATCTGGATCAACAGCCATATATTTTAATTCAGCAGGACCTCTGCAAATTTCCTCCTCAATGGGTCAAGCCTTTCCTTGCCCCTGCCCCCACAATGACTCCTTCCCCCAGGAACTCACAAACACTCTGCTCCTCCTCCTCCTCCACACTCTGTTTTCCCTGTGTCACCAGATTTGAGTCTACTGGACTCTCCTCCCCCTCCTTATCCCCTGCCCTCATCCTCTAACCCCCAACACCCTCTAAGTGATACCCCTGCTGCTGACTGAGCCTCTCCTCCATTGAAGGAAGCTAAGCCGGCCCAGCGCGCTCCAGGTAATTCCCCTGCAGCACACACAGCACCTCCTCCCATGGAGGAAGCTGGCCCTGCTAAAGGAACTCGCTGGCGGTGAATGATTGAAAACCCTGGAACTCTTGGGATGCCTCCCCTTCGACCCTATGGACCAATGATTGACAATGGCCATTGGGGGAAAATTCAAGCCTACCAGTATTGGCCGTTCTTCTCTTCAGACCTATGTAACTTAAAAAATAGCAATCCCCCTTTTACCGAGGACCCCACCCGGCTCTCAGGTGTGGTTGAGTCATTGATGTTTTCACACCAGCCTACTTCGGATGACAGCCAACAACTGCTAGGGACTTTCTTCATGACAGAGGAAAAAAAGGGAATTCTCCAGGAAGCTAAAAAAAAATCCTTGGACCAGGTTTGCATCCGACACAACTTACCAACATAATCAAAGCCGGCTTTCCCTTGAACCGACCCAACTGGGACCCCAACACCTTTGAAGGTAGGGAGCATCTGTCCACTTATCGCCGGGCTCTAATAGTGGGTCTCCGAGCAGCCGCTAGTGACCAACTAATTTGGCCAAGGTAAGAGAGATTATCAGGGGCCTGATGAATCTCCCTCTATGTTTCTAGAGAGAATTATGGAGGCATATAGGAGCTATAATCCTTTTTATCGTCAGGCAGAGAATCAAAAGGCATCTGTCACGATGGCCTTATTGGGCAAACTGCCCTGGATATTAAAACAAAGTTACAAAGCTTAGATTGATTACAAGATATGACTTTGAGAGATTTAGTCAGAGAAGCTGAGAAGGTATACTATAAGAGAGAAACTGAGGAAGAGAAGGGAGCAAATGGAGGATAAAAGAAACAAAAGGCAGAGTAAGGCGTTGACTAAGGTCCAGGTCACAACAACAAATAGGCCAAAAATTAAGAAACAGGGAGACAAGAAGGTATACATTGGCCCACGACAGAGGCCACCCTTGGCCTCAGATCAATGTGCCTACTCAAACAAAAAGGACACTGGGCCAAAATTGACATAGAAAGCGACAGCCACGCCAGCCAGCCATTCTGACTCTGGAGGATGACTAAGAAAGTCGGGGCTCAGATCCCCTCCCCGAGCTCAGAGTAACTTTTGAAGTGGAGGGGACCCCAGTAAACTTTGAAGTGGATACAGGGGCAATATACTGAGCCCATAAGGCCACATTGGGCCCTCTATCAAATAAAAAATCTCTATTTCAAGGGGCGAATGGCAGTAAATATCGGGCTTGGACAACTAAGAGGACCATGGACCTGGGAAAAGGAAAAATCCATCACTCCTTCCTAGTAGTCCCAGAATGCCTGGCCCCATTGATCGGCGAAGATCTGCTCACCAAGCTCTGGGCCAAAATAAATTTTAACCCTGAAGGCCCTTAAGTGGAATTTCTAAATCTTTCTGTAAAAACTCCAAGAGCCACGGCTCTAACTATGTCAGTAGAAAATGTACATCAACTCACTCACCTTGGTTCAAAGAAACTGCAGGCATTCCTGAAGGATCAAGAACAGAGTTTTCCACTAACAGACTCACAGTGAAGAAAATAACTGAATGGGTAACAAAAGCCTGTTGGGTTCATCAATTGGTAAATGCTTACCCTTCCAAGCTTCCTGTATGAAAGCACATACGAGGAACCAAACCAGGACAATACTGGGAAGTGGACATTACTGAAATAAAGCCAGCAAGGTATGAACTTAAATATCTCCTAGTCTTTGTAGATACATTTTCAGGATGCATTTAAGCCTTCCCCACAAAAAAAAGAAAAAAAAAAAGAAAAGAAATAGCGCAAATTTTGGTCAAGAATATCCTAGAAGATATTTTTCCAAGATACAGCCTGCCTAAGTTAATAGGGTCTGATAATGGACCGGCGTTCATGGCCCAGGTAAGTCAGGGGTTAGCCAGGACCCTGGGGATTAATTGGAAGTTACATTGTGCTTATAGACCCCAGAGTTTAGGACAGGTAGAAAGAATGAACCAAACCATTAAACAGACCTTAACAAAATTAAGCTTAGAAACCGGAATAAAAGATTGTACTATGCTCCTGCCTTATGCACTGTTAAATGAAGAAAATACTCACTCTGATTTTAGTGTAACCTCACCCCCTATGAAATTCTCTATGGTGCCCCTCCTCCAGTAAGGGACCTAACACCAACTCTAAGACCTTACAATCCCTTCCACACCAGCTTTCTTGACAGACTTAAAGCTCTTGAAAGAATTCAGTGACACCTGTGAAAACAGCTGGCCACTGCCTACCAAACTGGGGACGAGGGGACTCCACATCGATATCAAGTAAGAGACTTTGTCTTCGTAAGACGACATCAGGTGACATCGCTGGAACCCCGCTGGAAAGGACCATTCCAGGTGCTACTTATAACACCTACAGTGGTAAAGGTAGATGGAATCACTTCCTGGATGCATGCCTCTCATCTCAAGCCTGCGCCCTGTCCAGACATTGACTGGAAATTGGAATTGGCTGGAAACTGGAAAAGACTGGTAACCCTTTCAAATTGCACATTCGCCGTGTGGATAAGGCTATAGACTCTCCCCTTGACCACCAGTATTTCTAACCCTCATCACCCCTTTCAGCAGCGATGGCTGATCACAAATCCTACTGGACAAGAAGTTTAATCAATCTTGCATACAGCCCCCTTAGGGACCTGGTGGCCATCTCTCCACCCAGACATTTGTCAGCTGGCTATATGTCTTTCCTATTCAGATATCCCTGAAGAAGAGGATCCCACTAAAATTCCATTAAATCCCTTCCGTATCATATGTAATGGAAACAAACATTATGGATGTAGGGACACGTGAGCCAGATGCAGGTCGGCTAGCCTAGATTACTATGTTTGCCCGGTGAACTATCAAAGCCACAAACAGCCATGGCTGTGTGTGGGAAAAGCCGACTTCTTCTGTAATCAAGGGGATGTGAGCATACAGGGGCTGCACGATGGAACCCAAACTCCTAATCAAATTCAGTACACAGCATTGGCCATATTACCAATAAGATAACCTAAATCGATGGCACCCAGAGGGGTCTCTAGATCCTCAAATTCTGTGGAACCTTTTTAACTTTGGGAAGGGCTCAAAGGCGTGAAAAGAGATTCCCCTATGTGGAGGCCTTTTCCGTCCTTCGCTCACATCCTGAACTATGCTTCTCCAATAGATCCTCACCCTCAGCCTTCTGCTCTAGTCTCTCTGCTGTCACTCCCACCTCAACAACCTGATTTCTCCCATCCCGTTACTAGATCAACAACCCAAACATCCGCCGGTTCTCAGACCATTGCCCCCTTGCTGAGGTAGCAGGTACTTAGTTACCACTCTACCCACTCACTCCTCTCTTCTCCTGTCAGCACCCATACGGGGTTTCACCAGGTCCTTTTACCAGCTAACCTAAAGCTCAAAATAGCTGAGAAGACCCCTATCCAAGATGTAATAAAAATGGTCTTTAAAGTTGCTTTGTCATCACTGAAAACAGGTTACTAAGAATTTAAAGTCCCTCACAGGCTTTTTGGATACACACTCCCATCTTCCCCTCTTTTCTACATGTTCTACTGCTCAAGTTTTTGTTGCTAGAAAATCCCAAACCCCTTTCCCATTATTCTTTTACATCTCTCCGTACTCATTCTCAGATCCTCGGAACTGCTCTAAGTCCCGCCTTCCCTCTCTTTCCCCTCTGTTCCACACCCACAGAAAAGTCTTAACTGATCTTCTCCAGATGTCTTCACCATGGCTGACTTTAGGACGTTCAGCAAAAGAGTCCCTATAAAAGAGTTCAGTGTAGACAAACTTCCTGTTTTCATGTGGCCCTGTTCTACTTGGCCACTGGCTAAAACAATCAGTACTTGTAAGCTAGACACCCCCTTACTAGTTTTTCACAAAATATGTGAACAAGGCCTCTGACTTTGAGCTGGGGCTTCAAAGAGATGGCTACATTTCTATGATAAAGAAGTTACCAACTGGCTCCATGGTAACAGCTGGCAAGCGGAAAAAAGAAAGGGATGAAATATCTCTCCCCCTCCCAGGTGTCCTTGAAAAGTTAATTTGCTCAGAACAGAGGAAAAAAACATAAAAAAACTGCTTTTTGTGAATTTCTGCTGACTGTGAACTTCTGAGCACATTCCCTTACATGTTGGGTACAAAATTCTGAAACTTCCTAAACTTGGGGTTCATGGGATTAATTGATTACAACAGAAGCAATGCCCTCTGAATCCGTTTGCAACCAAATAGGACTGTTTCCCTAGCTTTGGTGCTATCTTAGGTGCCTTGTCTTGACTGTTCCTACAAGAGTATAATTCTATATACTTAAACATTTTTATGTTTTCATTAAATGGTCAACAGTGGTGATTAAATGTGTAATGGTGCAGAGGTTACCCAGAGTGCTCTATCATGATGCAGGTTCATTTGAAGATCAAACAGGGGGGCATACAACCCGGTTCCATAGGGAACATATATCCCTCACTTCAGCCATCCTATTAGGAATACGAGTTGCTGCAGGGGAGGTCACAGGAACCACTGCCTTGGTCCATGGTACACAGCAAAATACCCAATTAGAAGCAGCAATAGACCAAAACTTAAAGATATTAGAAACCTCCATCACAGCTTTGTGGGAATCTTTAACCTCTCTCTCTGATGTTGTTTCATACAACAATCGAGGGTTGGACCTCCTCTTCATGAGAGAATGGTGCCTTTGTGCTGCATTGAGGGAAGAATGTTATTTTTATGGCAACAATACTGGAGTTGTAAAAAATTTATGAGTAAAATAAAAGGATGCCTTGAAGAGTGTCAACGAAAGAGAGAGGCCCAAAAAGGGTGGTTTGAGTCTTGGTTCACACAGTCCCCCTGGTTAACTATACGTTTATCAACCTTGGCCAGTCCAATAATAATACTCACATTCTTGCTAACTATAAAACCCTGTTTGCTCAACCATGTATTTTCATTTCTCCAACCTCAAATTAGACAAGTTAAACTTATGGTAATACCCCACTAGCAGACATAGAATGTGACACCACTCCAATGATCACTTTTATGATTAAAAGTAGCCAGAAGAAGACGTGGGGAATGAAAGGTTAATAAAATGGTACTTGTCACTTCCTCTTTTTCTGTATGCTTAACAAAACACTGTTGAAATCTTGAGAACTGTTTGCTAATCTTGTTCCCAGAATGTGCTGTCTCCAACTTCCAAAATATATAATGTACTCCCTCTCCCGGTTGCATGCAAACTGCCCACTCACCCTGACCCATCAATAAAATTCCCTCCCTGCCCTCTACAAGGAAAACACATAAGCTCTGCTTAAGATGTCCTCAGGGCTCTCTGCTCGATTCAAGGGAGCTCTGAGCCCCAGCATGCTGGACCCCCAATAAACCCTTTGCTGTTCCATGAGACAGTCTCTTGGTGGTCTCTTCCTCTGACGCTCACCTGAACATTACTTGGATGATTGAATGTAGAAGAGAACATCCAGTCAAAAAGGGATAGTCGGTAGGATTAGGAAGATAGTCGGTATGTTTAGGAAGGAGAGTGAGTATAGGATTTGGAACAAAAGTTTTTTAGCAATAGGGTTTTGGTTAGAGAGTGAATGTAAATGTGAGCACATATGAACCATCACAATGATGAACTGGGGAAAATATGTAGGAAAGCAGATATCAATAGAGACATTACGAAATCAGGCAAAGTATAAAGTGTGTGATAGAATTAGGCATTTTCAACAGGGTTGATTTTGGATATATTATCTTAGGAAGAAACGAATATATTGTCACAAATAGGATTGACTTTTGAGAGCATTAGGCAACCTGGACATGGATGTTTTTAGTAATCCATGTTAACTTTACATTTAGGCTTTGGTAGAAACATAAGTGTGACCTTTTCTTTTTGTGTCCAGAATATTACTGGGTTAAATTGTATATGTAGATCAGGTGACATGAATATTTCTTCCACCATTTCTGGGAGCCATAATTTGAATACGTATAAATTAGTATTGAGTTTACAATGAGGTGTACCCTGTGTCTATGAATATAGAGACAATGCATAAATAGACTATACTGTGAATAAATAATATAACTGGTTCCACTTTAAATAATGGATTGATTTGATATCTGAAAATATATAAGAAATCTTATATTGATATACAATCATTCATTCCATCCAGTTATACATCTAATGGTAATATTAGGGTTATGGTTTATCATGAACGGTGTGTGAGTTTTGCTTCAAAAGGGATTATGGAAATCGAAAATAATGGGTTTGGTAAGAAGTCTCATGAAAAGACCAGTCAAGAAACATGGAGGAATACATGTGTTCTGAAACAGAAAATTATTGAAAGTGAAACACATACCCATAATTTTGCTAACTTGTGGATGAAATATATACTCTATTATGTGCATTACCTGAAGAAATAGTAATGTACCAGTGGCGAATAAGAATGAACATGAAAATACACATCATGTCCCATATGAATCTACTTGTATTAATGAGAAACTGGGTCAATTATTGTAGAAATATTAGGATATGAATGCACCATTCACTGAAGTTAGTTTTCATTACTAGGAAGCAAATATGTATTTCAGGTGGATGAATATTTCAGAGAATAACCTTTTGAAATGTTGACTCTAAATCCACATACATGAATATGAAAAAATTTAGGGAGTGTATAATAAGGCATATATATTTTATATTTTAAAAAAATCTGGAGTGTGTATATATACACACAGAGAGAGAGAGAGACATTAAAAAGTAGCAATATATATGCCAATCGAAATTCACCATGATATATATATCTTACACAGATAGAAAAATATTCAATTTACTGAACATGGATTTATGTATAATATTGTTCAACTAGGAGGCTCACACATAGGATGAATTTTCAAATCCCATAGCGTTTAGGTGGAGTGATCACTTCTCATCATTTGTATCTGTCAAGTCAGACACCTCACAAGAACGTATGTGTGATACCAGGTAGTATTCTATATGTGCATATAAAAATAGATGTGCTCAATAGGTTACATAAAATGGGAGAGAGGAATTCACATATTTGTTAAATTTAAAAATACATGGAGAACTATTTCAATTTAAGTCGACTAGATTTATAGCACCTACATTTTGTCATGCAAAAGCCATGTCCAACTATACACCATGCCTCCTCTGAACTGCTTGTATTTATATTCTGTTTGGGTTATTTTTCTCCATCTTATTAGGATTAGTAGTCAGAGACAAGTAGGGTATGGGTTAGTGTCACGGATTCAGTATTTCAAATGGAAAATAGGAAAATAAATCCAATGTGTATGCAAACATGTGCCACAAAAAATATTCCCACTCTCATCCAGAAAAATGCCTTGAAATTATCTTCGCCCCAGGTAAAACACAATTAGAAAAGAAGAGTTAGAAAATCTGTGAATACATATGTGGAATGGAAAATGCTCAGGAGTTCACAACCTTGGAGGTGGTAGAGGAGTTTCCAAAAGTAAGGGACAGTGTAAACACTCCACAATCATGGAGCTATGCTGGCCTAAAGACTTCTTGAGAAACTGCCTCTGAGTTTGGGCATTTGAAATATATGTTGTTGTCAGGAGCTTTAGCTTCCTTTGAAGTGAGACCATCAAACCTGGGTCAGTATCTATGTGACCTGGAGGACATGGTTTCTTATTTTCCGATGAACATGAGGCAGCAGTGCTGAAGTCTCTTTGTAGGTAAACTGTGGCCTCTTCGGGCAAAGTGACACCCCGTGTGGACTTTGAAGCCATTTGGTCATCCTCCACTTTTCGTGGTGTTTTTTTGCTGCTGCACTGGGAGTTTGGTATTTGATTCATGACATACAAGGAGTTCAACTGGGACACAGTGCATGAGGGAGTCTTGTAACGTGTGGTGGGTCAGGCTCTGCAGGAGAATGCACCAACTGGGCTTCTATTCCACATTGCTTGCCGCCTTGACCATAGCAACCTAATTCTGAACATTGCCCTGAAAACTCTGCATATAACAAGATGCCTTTTCATATAATGGTCTCCTGGCTGCATCAAGTCAGTCACAAGCCATTTGGACGCCAATGGCAGATCCACATGGCCACATCACAGATGTATTATCACACACCTGCCTACCACTGCTCTAGGCCCACTACTCAGCAGGCTCCAACTTACTGGCATCTCTGTTCTACACCATTTTCATGAAACCCAGTCAATCAAGGCACTGTCTGTTACACTCATGATCAGCAACAGGACATCCAATGGTTCTCCAGTGCCATCTGGTCATTGGGAATTTCAAAAATTTCATGGTGTTTTTCTTTCCATTTTTCAAGAATGAAGTTGGAGGCACTTTGGGGTTTCCATTCATCCAGGAACCATTACATGGGGAGGAAGCTCATTTCAATGAAAGCTCTGAGGAACTCTAACAGGCAAGGCTTCCCAAACACTGGCCAAAAGGTCACATGAAGCCAGGCCCATTGAGGTCTACAACGTGAGGTCCATGTGTCTTTTGACTCTAACTATGGCTGCCAAGTTTTTCAGAATAAAATCATGTGATATCCTTGCTGAGATTTTCAGCTCTCTGTGGAAAGCCATCCTGGGCCTAGATCTCAGGTTTCAAGGGCAACTCTCATGTGTGGCCTCCTACAATGCCAACACAATTAATGGCAATACTTCTCTGAGGTCAGTTCCAGAACTCAGTCTCCAAGGAGAATCACACCAGAGTTCAAGCCCATGTGGACCCTGTCATCTCTTCCAACCGCCACACAAATGACCACAATTAAAACCAAAACATTCCCACATGGCCCTCATCTTCATCCATATAGGCACTCATCATAAACTCTGGCTGGAGGTTTCCATGAGGGATGCAGCCCAAGACAGTGTCCAAAATATCCACCATTGCCCCTCATTTGTCTAAATTTAGGGTGGTCTGGAAACCCTTTCTGTGAACCAAGAGTGATCAAATAGGCGTGCCGTTAATACTGCTCTGCTTCTCCAATTTGAGGCCTACTGACTGTCAGGTATAGATTGCTTATGTGATTTGGCATCATGAGAGAAACCAAGCACTTATGCAGGACTTTGAATAACTCATTTGACCTATAGGAATCCTATTCTCACTTGATGGACGTCAGGAACCTAACAGAGGAAGGCAAGAGACTTCATCCACAATGACTGATCCTTTTGCCATTTTGGTTTTGGATGCACACATGGGATCTTCTTTAGATTTATCAGGAGCTGAGAATCTTAGCCACAGCCTCAACCAGGGCCTAGTGTCTGATTAAGACACATCCCTTTCCAAAGAAATTAAGCAATGAGCCACAGGTGATGCCCATTCATTTCCATTTGAAAACTGTTTCTTCAGGCTTCAAAAAGGGGTGGCCTGAAACAAAGACCTTCCTGACATTCAAGGCAACAGAACCATAGGTAAGCAAATGGCCCAAAGCAGGGTTTCTCCAATGAGACTTTACTGGTCACACTAATATCTGAGATGTTCCCATTCCCTTCAGCTATCAAGAACATGGCCATGTCACAGAGCATGGAGGTTATACATATCTTGGACAATAAATCATGAGCTCATTCTGGAGAGTGGCCAGAATTCAGGAAGAAAACCGGAACTTAGGAAGTTAGTAGTTGTTTCCTATCCATAAGACAAGCCACAGTCTATTCATCACTTATGAACGATGAATGCTGGGAAGCTTTCTACTAGACAGGACACCTCCATTGATGCATTCTCTTTTCTAATGTCTAAAACCACGGACACAGTGGATACACAGACATAGAAACACTCGCCTTGTCAAAAGAGTTACTATCAACAGTAGACTCCAAAGCAAACGAACCACCTTTATTACCTATTCGCAGAATATGAGACAAAACCACAAACTCACACCCACACACATAAAGTCACCTCATTCCCAAAAGTGGATCTGTGACTATCTGGAGTGTCCTCTGACTGGTGGGCCATACTATGTTCCTCTCGAAATGGCCTTTCCTCTCTCAGATTTTGTCTCCTTGGCCAACTCTGTGATGCTTTGAGGAGCCTGCAGTTAGCCACTACCTGCTATCTCAGGAAAGGCCTCTCTTCAGAGCTCAATTGGCATTTGGCCATCCTCAATTCAGTAGGTACCAAGAAGGTCTGAATCTGTACTTGGTAAATACAAACAAGTGAGCCCACTGGGAATGGGACTGGGACTGGCTCTCGGTGCCTGGCTTCTTGCATCACAATTTCAGAGAGTTTCATCACCAAGGAAGTTAGCTAGGACACTTCCTTCAGGAACTGAATGAGGTCACTGCCTTGGCAACAACTTTGTCCTAACCGTTGCTTCCAAGGGTTCCATGAGATGGAGGCTGCTCCTACTTTGTGTGACAATTTGACTTGTTACAATGGTATATCAAAATAGGCACCTGGGAACAGCTCTCCACGCAGGCCTGCTTAGGTCCATCTTCTCTTCATTAAGAAGAGAAAGGCTGATGCATACACATCCCTTCGTCCTGTTCAGGTTGTTTTCCATGAAGATGGATTTTGCTCTCTCAGATCCTTCATAGCTGCCTACATCTTCTCCAGGGATCATTTCTGCATCGAACTTTGAGGTTCTCAGCAGTTGGAAGATACCCTATATTCCTGTATTGTAAGGCGAACTCTGTTCCTGCTCTTTTGTAATTTTAGATTGAAGCAACAGTGTATGGTTAGGGTTAATAACAGGTTCGATTTGGGCAAGGAATCATTATGCGGGATGAATAATGGTTTTGGGAACCTGCAATATTTATAGGAATATAGAGATGAAATATAAGTATGAAAACAGAAATCTAGGTAAGATTTGAAGCTCAGAAATGCATTGGGCAACTGATTGCGATACGTAGCTTTGAATTACGTTCTAGATACATGTTTCAGAAAAATCGATATACAATGGCATAGGATCTTGTACCTTGGATGATTGAATGTAGTAGAGAACATCTACTCAAAAAGGGATAGTCGATAGGATCAGGAACATAGTCAGTATGTTTCGGAAGAAGAGTGAGTATAGGATTTGGACCAAAGTTCATAAGCAATAGGGTTTCGGTTAGAGAGTGAATGTCAATGTCAGCACATGTGAAGGGTCAGTCACAATGTTGAACTGGAGAAAATATGTAGGAAAGTAGATATCAATAGAGACATTAGGAAATCAGGCAAAGTACAAAGTGAGTGAAAAAATTAGACATTTTCAATGGTATTGAGGTTGAATATATAATCTTAGGAAAAAACAAATATGTAGTCACCAACAGGATGATCATTTGAGAGCATTAGGCAACCTGGACATGGATGTTTTTAGTAATCCATGTTCAGTTTCCGTTTAGGCTTTGTTAGAGTCATACGTGTGACTTTTGCATTTTGTGTCCAGAATACTACTGTGATAACATGCATATGTAGATCAGGTGACATGAGTATTTCTTCCACCATTTCTGGGAGCAATATTTTGAAGATGTATAAATTAGTATTGGGGGTACAAAGAGGTATAACCTGTGTCTATGAATATAGAGATAATGCATGAATAGACCATACTGTGAATAGATAATATAACTGGTTCCACTTTACAAAATGTATTGAATTGATATCTGAAAATATATAAGAAATCTTATATTAATATAAAATCATTCATTCCAACCAGTTATACATCTAATAGTGATATTATAGTTATGATTTATCATGCAGTGTGTGTCCGTTTTGCTTCAAAAGTGATAAAGGAATTCGAAAATAATGTGTTTGGAAAGAAATCTCATGAAAAGATCAGTCAAGAAACATGGAGGAATCCATGTGTTCTAAAGCAGGAAGTGATTGAAAGTGAAACAAATGCCTATAAATTTGCTAACCTGTGGAGGAAATATATATCCTATGATGTGCATAAACTGAAGAAATTGTAATGTCCCAGTGTTGAATAAAAATGAACATCGATAAACACATCATGTCCCATAGGCATCTATTTGCATTGATGATAAACTGTGTCAGTTACTATAGAAATATTAGGATTTGTATGCACCATTCACTGAAGTTAGTTTTCAGTACTAGGAAGCAAATATGTATTTCAGGTGGATGAAATTTTTTGAGAATAATCTTGTGAAAAGTTGATTATAAATCCACATTCATGAACATGAATAAAATTAGGGAGTGTATATAAGACACATATATTTCATATTTTGAAAAATAGAAGGAGAGAGTGTATATATATATATATATATATATATATATATATATATATACACACACAGACACACACACATACACACCCAGAGACATTAAAAATAGCAATATATGCCAATCAAAATTCACCATGAAATATATATCATCCACAGATACAAAAATATTCATTGTACTGAACATGGATTTGTGTATAATTTTGTTCAACTAGGAAGCTCACCCATAGGTTGAATTTTCAGTTCCAACGACATTTAGAAGGAGTGATCTTTTCTCTCAATTTGTATCTGCCAAGTTAGCCACCTCACAAGAATGTACGTGTAGTACCAGGTAGGATTCTCTATGTGTATATAAAAATATATTTGCTGAGTAGGCTACAGAGAAAGAGAGACAAGAATTCACATATTTGTTATCTTTAAAACCACATGGACAACTATTGCAACAAAAAATTGTCTAGATTTATAACCCCTAACCTTTAAAATGCAAAAGGCAAGTCCAACTATACACCATGCCTCCTCTGAACTGCTTGTATTTCTATTATGTTTGGGTTATTTTTCTGCCTCATATTAGGATTAGTAGTCAGAGACTAGTAGGGTGTGGTTTAGTGTCAGAGATAAAGTATTTGAAATGGAAAATTGGAAAATGAATCCAATATGTATGCAAATATGTCCTACACAAAAGTCTTCCCACTCTCATCCAGATAAATCCTTTGACATTACCTTCACCCCATGTAAGATGCAATTCGAAGAGAAGAGTTAGAAAATCTGTGAATACATATCTGGAATGGAAAATGCACAGGAGTTCACAACCTTGGAGGTGGTAGAGGAGTTTCCAAAAGTAAGTGACTGTGTAAACAATCCACAAACATGGAACTCTGCTGGCCAATAGCCTTCTTGTAAAACTGCCTCTGAGTTTGGACACTTGAAATATATCTTGTTGTCTGGAGCTTTAGCTTCATTTCTGGTGAGACCATCAAACCTGGATCTGCATCTATGTGACCTGGAGGACATCGTTTCTTATTTACCATTGAACATGTGGTACCAGTGTTGATTTCTCTCTTTGTTGGTAAACTGTGGCCACTGGAAGCTTATTGTCTCCCTGAGTGGACTGTGAAGCCATTTGGTCATCCTGCCCTTTTTGTGGTGTTTCTTTCTTTTTTTTTTAATTTTATTTTTTTATTGGTTGTTCAAAACCCTACAAAGCTCTTGACATATCATATTTCATACATTAGCATACATTAGCTTCAAGTGAGTTATGAACTCCCTTTTTTGCCCCAAGTACAGATTGCAGAATCACATGGGTTACACATCCACATTTTTACATAATACCATAATAGTAACTGTTGTATTCTGCTACCTTTCCTATCCTCTACTATCCCCCCTCCCCTCCCCTCCCATCTTCTCTCTCTACCCCTTCTACTGTAATTCATTTCTCACCTTGTTTATTTTCCCATTCCACTTACAACCTCTTATATGTAATTTAGTATAACAATGAGGGTCTCCCTCCGTTTCCATGCAATTCCCCTTTTCTCTCCCTTTCCCTCCCACCTCATGTCTCTGTTTAATGTTAATCTTTTCTTCCTGCTCTTCCTCCCTGCTTTATTCTTAGTTGCTCTCATTATATCAAAGATGACATTTGGTATTTGTTTTTTAGGGATTGGCTAGCTTCACTAAGCATAATCTGCTCTAGTGCCATCCATTTCCCTGCAAATTCCAAGATTTTGTCATTTTTTAGTGCTGCGTAATACTCCATGGTGTATAGATGCCACATTTTGTTAATCCATTCATCCATTGAAGGGCATCTGGGTTGGTTCCACAATCTAGCTATTGTAAATTGTGCTGCTATGAACATCGATGTGGCAGTATCCCTGTAATACGCTCTTTTAAGGTCTTCAGGGAATAGTCCGAGAAGGGCAATAGCTGGGTCAAATGGTGGTTCCATTCCCAGCTTTCCCAGGAATCTCCATACTGCTTTCCAAATTGGCCGCACCAATTTGCAGCCCCACCAGCAATGTACAAGAGAACCCTTTTCTCACTCCAGTAAGATTGGCAGCCATTATGAAATCAAACAACAACAAGTGCTGGCGAGGTTGTGGTGTTTCTTGATGCTGCAATGGGAGGTTGGTATTTGCTTCATGAAATACAAGGAGTTCAACTAGGATATAGGGCTGGAGGGAGTTCTGTCACGTGTGTTGGGTCAGGGTGTGCAGGAGAATTCACCAACCAGGGTTCTATCCCACATAACTTGCCCCCTTGACCATAGCAACTTGATTGTGAACATTGCCCTGAAACCTCTCCATATAACAAGATGCCTTTTCATATAATGGTCTGCTGGCTGTACCAAGTCAGTCACAAGCTATTTGGAAGCCAATGGCAGATCCACATGGCGACACCACAGTTGTATTATCACACACCTGCCCACCACTGCTCTAGGCCCACTACTCAGCAGGCTCCAACTTACTGGCATCTCTGTTCTGCACCATTTTCATGAAACCCAGTCAATCAAGGCACTGTCTGTAACACAACAATCAAGCCACTGTCTGCAACAGAACATCCAATGGTTCTCCAGTGCCACTTGGTCATTGGGAATTTCAAAAATATCATGGTATTTATCTATCCATTTTTCAAGAATGAAGTTGGAGGCACTTTGGGGTTTCCATTCTTCAAGGAACCATTACATGGGGAGGAAGCTCATTTCAATGAAAGCTCTGAGGAACTCTAACAGGCAAGGCTTCCCAAACACTTGCCAAAAGGTCACATGAAGCAAGGCCTATGGAGGTCTACAACGGGAGGTCCATGTGTCTTTTGACTCTTAACTATGGCTGCCAAGTTTTTCAGAATAAAATTATGCGATATCCTTGCTGAGATTTTCAGTTCTCTGAGGAAAGCCATCCTGGGCCTAGATCTCAGGTTTCAAAGGCAACTCTCATGTGTGGCCTCCTACAATGCCAAAACAATTAATGGCAATACTTCTCTGAGGTCAGTTCCAGAACTCAGTCTCTAAGAGGAATCACACCTGAGTTCAAGACAATGTGGAACCTGTCAACTCTTCCAACCGCCACACAAATGACCACAATTAAAACCAAAACATTCCCACATGGCCCTCATCTTCAGCCGTATAGACACTCATCATAAACTCTAGCTGGAGGTTTCCATGAGGGGCGCTGCCAAAGACAATGTCCAAAATATGCACCCTTGCCCCCCATGTGTCTAAATTCAGTGTGGCCTGGACACCCTTCCTTTGAACCAGGAGTGATCAAATAGGCCTGCTGTTAATGCTGCTCTGCTTCTCCAATTTGAGGCCTACTGACAGTCAGGTATAGATTCATTATGTGATTTGGCATCATGAGAGAACCCAAGTACTTCTGCAGGATTTGAATAACTCATTTGACCCATAGGAATCCTATTCTCACTTGATGGAGTTCCGGAACCTATCAGAGGAAGGCAAGAGACTTCATCTACAATGACTGATCTTTTTGCCATTTTGGTTTTGGATGCACACATCGGATCTTCTTTACATCTATCAGGAGCTGAGAATCTTAGCCACAGCCTCAAACAGGGCCTAGTGTCTGATTAAGACACCATCCTTTTCAAAGCAATTAAGCAAAGAGGCACAGGAGATGCCCATTCATTTTCATTTGAAAACTGTTTCTTCAGGCTTCACAAAAGGGTGGCCTGAGGCAAAGACCTTCCTGACATTCAAGGCAATAGAACCATAGTTAAGCAAATGGACCAAAGCAGGGTTTCTCCACTGAGACTTTACTGCTCACACTGATGTCTGAGTTTTCCGAGATGTTCCCATTCCCTTCAGCTATCAAGAACATGGACATGTCACAGAGCTTGGAGGTGGTACATATCTTGCACAATAAATCATGAGCCTATTCTGGAGAGTGGCCAGAATTCAGGAAGAAAACAGGAACTTAGGATGTTAGTAGGTGTTTAAGATCCATAAGGCAAACCACAGTCCACTCATCAATTGAGCAGGATGAATGCTGGGAAGCTTTCTACTAGACAGGACACCTCCATTGATGCATTCTCTTTTCTAATGTCTAAAACCACGGACACAGTGGATACTTGTCAAAAGACTTACTAGAAACAGTCGACTCCAAACCAAACCAACCACCTTTCCTACCTATTCTCAGAACATGAGACAAAACCGCAAACTCACACCCACACACAAAGGCACCTCCTTCCCAAAAGTAGGTCTGTAACTATCCGGAATGTCTTCTGACTGGTGGGCCATACTATGTTCCCCACAAAATGGCCTCTCCTGTCTCAGATCTTGTCTCCTTGGCCAACTCTGTGATGCTTTGAGGAGCCAACCGTTAGCCACTAGCTGCTATCTCAGGAAAAGCTTCTCTTCAGAGCTCTACTGACATTTGGCCATCCTCACATCAGTAGGTACCAAGAAGGTCTGATCTGTACTTGGTAAATCCAAACAAGTGAGCCCACTGGGACAGGGACTGGGACTGGCTCTCGGTGCCTGGCTTCTTGCATCAAAATTTCCGAATGTTCCATCACCAAGGAAGTTAGGTAGGTCACTTCCTTCAGGAACTGAAAGAGGTCACTGCTTTGGCAACAACTTTGCCCTAACCGTTGCTTCCAAGGGTTCCATTAGATAGAGGCTGCCCCTACTTCCTTTGAAAATTTGACTAGTTTCAATTGTATATCAAAATAGGCACCTGGGAACAGCTCTCCATGCAGGTCTGGTTAGGTCAATCTTCTCTACATTAAAAAGAGAGGCTGATGCATACACATCCCTTTTTCCTGTCTAGATTGTTTGCCATTGAAGATGGCTTTTGCTCTCACAGGTCCTTCATAGCTGCTGACATCTTCTCCAGGGATTATTTCTGCATCGAACTTTGAGGTACTCAGCAGTTGGCAGATACCCTACATTCCTGTATTGTAAGGCGAACTCTGTCCCTGCTCTTTTGTAATTTTAGATTGAAGCAACAGTGTATGGTTAGGGTTAATAACAGGTTCGATTTGGGTAAGGAATCATTATGCGGGATGAATAATGGTATTGGGAACCTGCAATATTTATAGGAATATAGAGATAAAATATAAGTATGAAAACAGAAATCTAGGTAAGATTTGAAGCTCAGAAATGCATTGGGCAACTGATTGCGATACGTAGCTTTGAATTACGTTCTAGATACATGTTTCAGAAAAATCGATATACAATGGCATAGGATCTTGTACCTTGGATGATTGAATGTAGTAGAGAACATCTACTCAAAAAGGGATAGTCGATAGGATCAGAAAGATAGTCAGTATGTTTCGGAAGAAGAGCGAGTATAGGATTTGGACCAAAGATCTTTAGCAATAGTGTTTCCGTTACAGAGTGAATGTCAATGTCAGCACATGTGAAGTGTCAGTCACAATGTTGAACTGCAGAAAATATGTAGGAAAGTAGATATCAATAGAGACATTAGGAAATCAGGCAAAAGTATCAAGTGAGTGAAAAAATTAAACATTTTCAACAGTTTTGAGGTTGAATATATAATCTTAGGAAGAAACAAATATGTAGCCAGCAATAGTATTGACATTTGAGAGCATTAGGCAACCTGGTCAGGGATGTTTTTAGTAATCCATGTTCAGTTTACCTTTAGGCTTTGGTACAATCATACGTGTGGCTTTTGCATTTTGTGTCCAGAATATTACAGTGATAACATGCATATGTAGATCAGGTGACATGAGTATTTCTTCCACCATTTCTGGGAGCAATATTCCAAATATGTATAGATTAGTATTGGGGGTACAACCAGGTGTACCCTGTGTCTATGAATATAGAGATAATGCATGAATAGACCATACTGTGAATAAATAATATAACTTGTTACACTTTAAACAATGTATTGAATTGATATCAGAAAATATATAAAAAATCTTTTATTGATATATAATCATTCATTCCAACCAGTAATACATCTAATGGTGATATTACAGTGATGGTTTATCTTGAAGTGTGTGTCCGTTTTGCTTCTAAAGTGATAAAGGAAATCGAAAATAATGTGTTTGGATAGAAGTCTCATGAACAGACCAGTCAAGAAACATGGAGGAATACATGTGTTCTGAAGCAGGAAGTGATTGAAAGTGAAACAAATGCCTATATATTTGCTAACCTGTGGAGGAAATATATATCCTACGATGTGCATAAAATGAAGAAATTTTAATGTCCCATTGTTGAATAAAAATGAACATCAATATACACATCATGTCCTATAGGAATCTACTTGCTTTGATGATAAACTGTGTCAGTTACTGTAAAAATATTAGGGTTTGTAAGCACGATTCACTGAAGTTAGTTCTCAGGATGAGGAAACAAATATGTATTTCAGGTGGTTGAATGTTTCTGAGAATAATCTTATGAAAAGTTGATTTTATATCCACATACATGAATATGAATGAATTTAGATAGTGTTTAATAGACACATGTTTTTCATATTTTGAAAAAAAAAAAAAAAATATATATATATATATATATATATATATATATATATATATATATATATATATATAAAACTCATGGAGAAATATTACAATGAAAATTTGACAAGATTTATAACACATACCCTTGATAAAGCAGAAGGAAATTCCAAGTATATACCATGCCTCCTATTAAAGGCCTGTATTTCTATTCTGTTAGTTTTCTTTTTATCCATCATATTAGCATTAGTAGTCAGAGTCTATTAGGGTATGTGTTAGTGTCGGGGATCAGTATTTCAAATGAAAATAGGAAAATAAATCTAATGTGTATGCAAATATGTGCTACACAAAAATCTTGCCACTCTCATCCAGAACAATTCCTTTACATTAACTTCACTCCAAGTAAGACACAATTAGTGGAGAGGAGTTCGAAAACCTGTGATTACATATGTGGAACTGAAAATGTTCAGGAGTTCACAACATTGGATGTGGTAGAGCAGTTTCCAAAAGTAAGGGAGAGGTTAAACACTCCACAAACTTGGAGCTCTGCTGGCCTTAAGACTTCTTGAGAAAATGCCTCTCAGGTTGGGAACATGAAATATATGAAGTTGTCAGGAGATTTAGCTTCCTCATTGTGACACCATCTAATGTGGGTCTGCATCTATGTGACCTGGAGGAAATGGTTCCTTATTTTCTAATGAACATGAGGCAGCAGTTCTGAATTCTTTCTTGGTAAACTGTGGCCACTGGGAGTTAAGTGTCTCCCGTGTGGTCTGTGAAGCCATTTGGTCATCCTCCATTTTTGTGGTGTTTCTTACTGCTGCACTGGGAGTTTGGAATTGGCTTAATGAAATACAAGGAGTTCAACTGGGACACAATTCTGGAGGGAGCTCTGACACGTGTGATTGCTCAGGGTCTTCAGGAGAATGTTCGAAACATGGGTCTATCCCACATAGCTTTCCCCTTGACTATAGCAACCAGATTCTGAACATTGCCCTGAAACCTCTCAATAAAACAAGATGCCTTTACATATAAGGGTCTGCTGCCTGCACCATATCAGTCACAAGTATTTTGGAAGCCAAAGGGAGATCCACGTGGTCCCACCACAGATATTTATTCACAAATGTATAGTCCACTGCTCTAGCCCCAATACTCAGCAGGCTCCAACTTACTGACATCTCGGTTCTGTACCATTTTCATGACAACCAGTCAATCAAGGAACTGTCTGGTACACACATGATCAGCAACAGGACATCCAAAGTTTCTCCAGTGCCACCTGGTCATGGAAATTTCAAAAATTTCATGGTATTTGTATAGCCATTTTTCAAGGATGATGTTGGAGGCACTGTGGGTTTCAATTCATTCAGGAACCATTAAATGGTGAGTAAGCTCATTTCAATGAAAGCTCTGAAGAACTCTCGCAGGCAAGGCTTCCCAATGAGTGCCCAAAAGTTCACGTGAAGCCAGGCTCATTGAGGTCTACAATATGAGGTACATGTGTGTTTTGAGTCTCAACTATGACTTCCAAGTCTTTCAGTAAAAAAATCATGTGTTACCCTGGCTGAGATTCCCAGTGCTCGGTGGAAAGCCACCCTGGGCCTAGATCTCAGTTTCCAAGGGCTAATCTCATGTGTGGCCTCCTATAATCCCAAAACAATTCATGGCAATACTTCTCTCAAGTCAGTTCCAGAACTCAGTCTCTAAGGAGTATCAGAGCAGAGTTCAAGCCCTGGTGGACCAAGTCATCTCTTCCCACCGCCACACAAATGACCACAATTAAAACCAAAACACTCCTACATGACCCTCATCTTCTTCCATAAAGACACTCATCATAACATATGGCTGGAGGTTTCCATGAGGGGCACAGCCCAAGACAGTGTCCAAAATAAGCTCCCTTGCCCCTCATTTGCCTAAAGTCAGGGTGGCTTGGACACCCATCTTGTGAACCAGGAGTGATCTTTAAGGGTAAAAGAAATTGAAATTAAAGTGTAAAAGTTAAAGTGTAAAAGACCGGGTTTGTAAAGTTTCTAAGATTCAAGGCCTGATTTAAAATGTAAAGGACCAGGTATTGTTAAGTCCCTATGCTACATGAAAAATCTGAAATTCCTGTTACTTGTAGGACAATTTCTGGACTGCCCAGTAAATATTCCCCCTGATCGCCTGGTTGTTTAATAACCTAGGACCCTGTGTGGCTTGGCACATATGCATCGCAGGGCCTAATCTAATCAATTTGAATCTGTACCCCGCTGTAGAACTGACCTATCCCTCCTGCCTGACATGTTCCCACCAATGAATGAACTAATCATGTTTAGGATTTGTTGTTTGATTTTCCCGCAGTGTATGATGATTTTTTAAAAGATACTGTGATATATGTAAAGTCTCGCCCTCCCCAAAAAGTGTACTTAAGCACTGCTCAACCTCAGCTCGGAGATCTGGGCTGCTCTCCCTTCTTGAGTGACCACGGAGCCCTAGCATACTGGATTGGATCCTCAATAAATGTCTTTTGCTGTTGCATGAGCCGTGGTCTCATACATGAACATGAATGAATTTAAGGAGTGTATAATAAGACACATATATTTCATATTTTGAATAATCTATAGAGTGCAGATTTTTCACAAAACACATACAGAGATATTAAAAAGTAGCAATATATATGCCAATCAAAATTCATCATGAAATACATATCATACACAGATCCAAAAATATTTATTTTACTTAACATGGATTTATGTGTAATGTTGTTCAACTAGGAAGCTCACGCATAGGTTGAATTTTCAGTTCCTACAGCGTTTAGGAGGAGTGATCTCTTCTCACAATTTGTATCTGCCAAGTAGGCCACCTCACAATAATGTACGTGTGGTACCAGGTAGGATTCTATTTGTGCATATAAAAATACATGTGCTGAATAGGCAACAGAGAAAGGGAGACAGGAATTCACATATTTGATACCTTTCAAAACACATGGAGAACTATATCAATTAAAAATTAACCAGATTTTTAACAACTACCCTTTATCATGCAAAAGGCAAGTCCAACTATACACCATGCCTCTTCTGAACTGCTTGTATTTCTATTCTGTTTGGGTTATTTTTCTCCATCATATTAGCATTAGTAGTCAGAGTCTAGTAGGGTATGCGTTAGTGTCATGGATTCAGTAATTCAAATGGAAATAAAGGAAAATGAATCCATTGTGTATGCAAATATGCGCTACAAAAAAACTTTCCACTCTCATTCAGAGCAATGCCTTGACATTACCTTCACCCAAGTAAGACACAATTAGAGGACAAGAGTTAGAAAATCTGTGAATACATATCTGGAATGGAAAATGCTCAGGAGTTCACAAGCTTGGGCATTTTAGAGGAGTTTTCAAACTTAAGGGACAGGATAAACAGTCCAAATTCATGGAACTCTGCTGGCCTAAAGACTTCTTGAGAAACTGCCTCTGAGGTTGGGCACTTGAAATATATGTTGTTGTCAGGAGCTTTAGCTTCCTTTGTAGTGATACCATCAAAGATGGGTCTTCATTTATCTGACCTGGAGGACATGGTTTCTTATTTTCCAAAAGAACATGAGGCAGCAGTGCTCAATTCTTCCTTTGAAGGTAAACTGTGGCCACGGAGGGGTAAGTGTCTCCCCGTCTTGACTGTGAAGCCAATTGGCCATCCTACAATTTTCGTGGTGTTTCTTGCTGCTGCACTGGGCTTTTGGTTTTTCCTTCATGAAATACAAGGAGTTCAACTGGGACACAGTGCTGGAGCGAGTTCTGTCACGTGTGGAGGGTCAGGGTCTACAGGAGAATTCACCAACCAGACTTCAATCCCACATAACTTGAAACATTATCCATAGCAAACTGATTCTGAACATTGTCCTGAAACCTTTACATATAACAAGATGCCTTTACAGATAAGGGTCGGCTAGCTGTACCATGTAAGCAACAAGCCATTTGGAAGTCAATGGCAGACCCAAATGGCCCCACCACAGATGTTTTATCATACACCTGCACACCACAGCCCTGGGCCCACTTCTCAGCACTCTCCAACTTACTGGCATCTCTGTTCTGCACAATTTTCATGAAATCGAGTCAGTCAAGGCACTGTCTGGTACACTCATGATCAGCAACAAGACATCCAAAGGTTCTCCAGTGCCACCTGGTCAGGGGAATTTCATGGTATTTATAGAGCCATTTTTCAAGGATGAAGTTGGAGGCACTGTGGGTTTCAATTCATTCAGGAACCATTAAATGTTGAGGAAAATCATTTCAATGAAAGCTCTCGAGAACTCTCACAGGTAAGGCTTCCCAAAGAGTGGCCAAAATACACATATATTTCATATTTTGAAAAATCTTGACAGTATATATATATATATATATATATATATATATATATATATATATATATATACAAACACACACAGACATTAAAAAGTAGCAATATATATGCCAATCGAAATTCATCATGAAATATATATCATCCACGTATCCAAAAATATTCATTTTACTGAACATGGATTTATGTATAATGTTGTTCAACTAGGAAGCTCACCCATAGGTTGAATTTTCAGTTCCAACAGCGTTTAGGAGGAGTGAACTTTTCTCACAATTTGTATCTGCCAAGTCAGCCACCTCACAAGAATATATGTGTGATACAAGGTACAATTCTATATGTGCATATAAAAATACATGTGCTGAATAGGATACAAAGAAATGGGGGAGACAGGAATTCACATATTTGATAAGTTTAAAAATACATGGACAACTATTTCAACGAAAAATTTACTAGATTTAAAACTCCTTCCCTATATAATGGAAAAGTTAATTCAATGGTACACCATGCCTCCTCTGATATGTTTGTATTTCTGTTCTGTTTGGGTTATTTTTCTCCATTACGTTAGGATTACTTGTCAGAGTCTTGTAGGGTATGGGTTAGTTTCAGGGATTCAGTATTTTGAAAGGAAAATTGGAAAATGAATCCAATGTGTATGCAAATATGTGCTACACAAAAATCTTCCGACTCTCATCCACAACAATGCCTTGACCTTAACTTCGTCCCAAGTAACACATGTAGAGGAGATGAGTAAGAAAATCTGTGAATACATATCTGGAATTTAATATGCTCAGGAGTTCACAAACTTGCATTTAGAAGGCGAGATTCCAAAAGTAAGGGACAATGTAAACACTCCAAAAACATGGAGCTCTGCTAGCCTAAAGGCTTCTGGAAAAACTGGCTCTGATGTTGGGCTCTTGAAATATATGTTGTTGTCAGGAGCTTTAGCTTTTTTTGTAGTGAGACCATAAAAGCTGGGTCTGCATCTATGTGACCTGGAGGAGATGCTTTCTTATTTACCAATGATCATGAGGCAGCATTGCTGAATTCTCTCTTTCGGGGTCAACTGTGGCCACTTGGGGCTAAGTGTCTCCTCATGTGGACTGTGAAGCCATTTGATCATCCTCCAATTTTTGTGATATTTTTTGCTGCTACACTGGGAGTTCAGTATTTCCTTCACGAAATACAAGGAGTTCACCTGGGACACAGTGCTGGAGGGAGTTCTGTCACATGTGGTGGGACAGGGTCTGCAGGAGAATGCACAAACCAGGCTTCTGTCCAACATAGCTTGACCCCTTGACCATAGGAACCTGATTCTGAACATTGCCCTGAAACTTACCCATATAACAAGAATCATTTACATATAAGGGTCTGCTGGCTGCACCATGTCAGTCACAAGCCATTTGGAAGCCATTGGGAAATCCACATGGAAGCACCACAGATGTTTTATCTCACACATGCCCACCTTTGCTCTAGGCCCACTATTCAGCAGGCTCCAACTTACTGGAATCTCTGTTCTACACCATTTTCGTGAAACCCAGCCAATCAAGGCACTGTCTGGTACACTCATGATCACCAACAGGATATCCAATGGTTCTCCAGTGCCTCCTGGATATGGGAATTTCAAAAATTTCATGGTATTTATCGAGCCCATCTTTCAAGGTTGAAGTTGGAGGCACTGAGTGTTTCATTTAATTCGGTAACCATTAAATGGTGAAGAAGCTCATTTCAAAGAAAGATCTGGAGAACTCTCACTGCCAAGATTTCCCAAAGAGTGGCCAAAAGGCCACATGAAGCCAGGCCCATTGAGGTCTACAATGTGAAGTGCATTTGTGTTTTGACTCTCAACTATTGCTGCCAAGTGTTTCAGAATAAAATTATGTGATACCTTGGCTAAGATTCCCAGTGCTCTGTGGAAAGCCACACTGGGAATAGATCTCAGTTTCCAATGGTGACTCTCATGTGTGGCCTCCTAATATCCCAACACAATTCATGGCAATACTTCTCTGAGGTCAGTTCCAGGACTCAGTCTCTATAGGGTATCACACCAGAGTTCAAGCCCAGGTGGACCCAGTCATCGCTTCCAACTTCCACACAAATAACCACAATTAAAACCAAAACACTCCCACATGGCCCTCATCTTCTTCCATATAGACACTCCTCATAACCTCTGCCTGGATGTTTCCATGAGGGGCGCAGCCCAACACAGAGTCCAAATAACCTCGCTTGCCCGTCATTTTCCTAAAGGCAGGGTGGCCTGTACACCCTTCCTGTGAACCACAAGGGATCAAAAATGCCTTCCTTTAATACTGCTCTGCTTCTCCAATTTGAGGCCTACTGACTGTCAGGTATAGATTCTTTATGTGATTTGGAGTCATGAGAAAACACAAGCATGTATGGGATAGCCTTTGCAGGGCTTAGAAGAACTCATTTGATTCAAAGGATCTCTATTCTCACTTGATGGTGGTCAGGAACCTAAGAGAGGAAGGCGAGAGACTTCATCAACAATTACTGATCTCTTTCCCATTTTGGTTTTGGATGCACACATGGGATCATTCTTTAGATGCATCAGGTGCTGAGAACCTAAGCCACAGCCTCACACAGGGCCAAGAGACTGATTCCGACACATCCATTTCCAAAGAAATTAACAAAGAGCCACAGGTGATGCCCATTTATTTCCATTTTAAAACTGTTTTCTTTAGGCTTCACAAAGCGGTGTCTTGAGGCCAAGACCTTCCTCACATTCAGGGGAAGAGAAGAATTGGTTAGCAAAAAACCCAAAGCAGAGTTTCTCCACTGAGGCTATCCTGGTCACACTGATATCTGAGTTTTTTGAGATGCTAGCCATTCCCTTTAGCTATCCATTACATGGCCTTGTCACAGAGCTTGGAGGTGGTACATATCTTGGACACAAAACCATGAGCCTATTCTGGAGAGTGGCCAGAATCAGGAAGAAAACAGGAACTTAGGAAATTAGTAGGTGTTGCCCATCCATAAGGGAAGCCACAGTCCATTCATCAATTGGGCAGAATGAATGCTGGGTAGGTTTCTACTAAACAGGACACATCCATTGATGAATTCTCTTTTCAAATGTCTACAACCACAGACACAGTGGGATACACAGACATAGAAACACTCACTTTGTGAAACGACTTACTAGGAACAGTCCACTCCAAACCAAACAAACCGCCTTTTTTACCTATTCTCAGAAAATGAGACAAAACCAAAAACTCACACCCACACCCACAAAGGCACCTCCTTCCCCCAAAGAGGTCTGTGACTATCCGGAGTGTCCTCTGAGTTGTGAGCCTTATTATGTTCCTTGAAATGTTCTGTCCTGTCTCAGATCTGGTCTTTTTGGCCAAATCTGTGAAGTGGTCAGGAGCCAGCTGTGAGCAACTTCCTGCTTTCTCAGGAAAGGCCCCTCTTCTGAGCTCTCCTGAAATTTGGCCATTCTCACATCAGTATGTACCAAGAAAGACTGACTCTGTTCTTGGTAAATCCAAATAAGTGAGCCCACTGGGAATGGTACTGGGACTGCCTCTGGTAGCCTGGCTTCCTGGATCCCAAGTTCAGAGAGTTCTATCACCAAAGAAGTGAGGAAGGTCACCTCCTTTGTGAACTGAATGAGGTCACTGCTTTGGAAACCACTTTGTCCTAAAATTTGCTTCGAAGGTTCCCATGAGATGGAGGCTGCCCCTATTTCCTGTGATACGTTCACAACTGAGGATTGTATATCAACCATAGGCAGCCAGGAACAGCTGTCTACACTGGACTGGTTTGGTCCATCTTCTCTACATTAAGAAGAGTGAGGCTTATTCTGACACATCCCTTCATCCTGACTGGGTTGTTTGCCATGGAAGATGACTTTTGCTCTCTCAGGTCCTTCATAGCTGCCTACATCTTCTCCAGGGATCATTTCTGCATGAAACTTTGAGGTTCTCAGCAGGTGGAAGATCCCCTACACTCCTGTATTGGAAGACTAATTCTGTCCCTCCTCTTCTGTAAAGTTAGATTGAGGAAACATTGTATGGTTAAGGTTAATAACAGCTTCCATTTGGGTTAGGAATCATTCTCTTGGATGAATAATGGTATTGGAATTTTGCTATATTTTCAAGAATATATAGGTGAAATATAAGTATGAAAAAAGAAATCTAGGTAATTTTTGAAGCACAGAAGGGAATTGGCCCCACTATTGGGATTCTTAGCTTTGAATTATGTTCTGCACAGGTGTCTCAGATTAATTGATATACAATGGCATAGGACCTTGTCTTTTGGATGATTGAATGTCGAAGAGAAAATCCAGTCCAAAAGGGATAGTTGGTGGATTAGGAAGATATTCGGTAGATTTAGAATGAAGAGTGTGTATAGCATTTGGACCAAAAGATCTTTAGCAATAGGGTTTTGGGTAGAGAGTGAAAGTAAATGTCAGCACATGTGAAGAGTCAGTCATAATGATGAAATGGGAAAAAAATACAGGAAATCAGATTTCAATAGAGACATTAGGAAATCAGGCAAAGTATAAAGTGAGTGATAGGATTAGACATTTTCAACAGGGTTGAGGTTGAATATGTAATTTCAGGAAGAAACAAATATGTAGTCACCAATAGGATTCACTTTTGAGAGCATTAGGCAACCTGGACATGGATTTTTTTTTAATCCATGCTCACTTTCCATTTAGGATTTGGTACAATCATAAGTGTGACCTTGCTTTTTGTTTCCACAATATTACTGTGATTAATGTATATATAGATCAGGTGACATGAGTATTTCTTCCACCATTTCTGGGAGCAATATTTTGAAGACATATAATTTAGTATTGTGGGTACAAATAGGTATACTCTGTGTTATATGAATATAAAGATAATGCATGAATAGACCATACTGTGAATAAATAATATAACTGGTTCCAAATTTAAATAATGGATTGAATTGATATCTGAATATATATTGGAAATCATATATTGATATTCATACAATCATTCCAACCAGTTATACATCTAATGGTAATATCACTGTTATGGTTTATCATGAAGTGTGTGTGAGCTTTGCTTCTAAAATGATTATGGAAATTGAAAATAATGTGCTTGGAAAGAAGTCTCATTAAAAGAGCAGTCAAGAAACCTGGGGGAATACATATGTTCTGAAGCAGGAAGTAATTGAAAGTGAAAAAAATGCCTATAAATTTGTGAATCTGTGAATGAAATATGTATTCTATTATGTGCAAAAACTGAAGAAATATTAATGTACCAGTTTTGAATAAAAATGAACGTCAAAATACATATCATGTCCCATAGGAATCTACTTGCATTGACGTTAAACTGAGTCATTTACTATAGCAATATTAGGATTTGTATGCACCATTCACTGAAGTTAGTTTTCAGTATTAGGAAACAAATATGTATTTCAGGTGGATTAATATTTCTGAGAACATTCTTATGAAAAGTTGAATATAAATCCACATTCATGAACATCAATGAATTTAGGGAGTATATAATAAGACACATACATTTCATATTTTGAAAAATCTGGAGAGTTTATACATATATATATGCACACACACACACACACGTATACATTAAAAAGTAGCAATATATATGCCAATCGAAATACATCATGAATTATATATCATCCACAAATCCAAAAATCTTCATTTTTCTGAGCATCGATTTATGTATAATGTTGTTCAACTAGGGAGCTCACCCATAGTTTGAATTGTAAGTTCCAACAGCATTTAGGAGGAGTGATCCCTTCTCACAATTTGTATTTGCAAAGTCAGCAACCTCACAAGTATGTACATGTGATACCAGGTAGGATTCTATATGTGAATATAAAAATGCATGTGCTGAATAGGGTACAGAGAAATGGAGACAGGAATTCTCATATTTGTTAACTTTAGAAACACATGGAGAAGGGAGGGGCAGAGCTGCCAACCGCGCCTGTAAGGTAGGCGGACCTGCGAGCCACCCGTAGAACAGGCCTAGCGGCCCGCCATCGTGAAAGACACATCACCCTGGTTGGGGGTTGGGCAGAGCCACTGCACGCGTGCAAGGAACGCGGACATGTGACCCACAGGCAGAACAGGCCCAGACACCCGCGGAGGGGCAGAGACACCCCTTGTGACTTCAAGATAGGTGAACCTGCGACCCACCAGCTGAAGCGGCCCAGCTGCCTTCAGAGGGGCAGAGCCGGCCCCCGCGCCTGCGAAGTAGGTGGACCTGCGAACACCGACAGACCAGGTGCTAGGCCCCGCCAGGGTGCTAGACACATAACCAGGTTTGGGGAGGGGCCGAGCCGCTGCCCGTGCCTGCAAAGCAGGTAGACCTCTCACCCAGAGGCAGAACAGACCCAGCGACCTACCAGCGTGGTAGACACATCGCCCCGGTTTGGGGGGGGGCAGAGATGCCACTCACGCCTGCAATGTAGACAGCCCTGCAACCCACAGACAGAAGAGGCCCAGTGGAGCGCGGAGGGGCAGAGCCGACGCCTGTGCCTGCAAGGTAGCTGGACCTGTTACCCACTGGCTGAACAGGACCAGCCCCCGCAGAGGGGTAGATCAACTGCCCGCTCCTGCAAGGTAGGCGGACCAGCTACCAAGAGGCAGAACAGGCCCAGCGGCGTGCTGGTGTGGTAGGCACATTGCCCCAATTGGAGGAGGGGCAGAGCCGCTGCTTATGCCTGTGAGGGAGACTTTTCAAGAATACAATAGCAATATAAACATTTAGGGGTAAAATTCAATAACACAAAAGTTTCACCAAGCCGAAAAAAACGTGAACAGTAGGGAAAGACAAGGAAAGAAAGGACCACAAGCAACGCAGGTCAACTCAACATTAGAAGAGGTAATATCTGCAGCATATGGAATGTCAGATAAAGAATCAGGATATACTTGCTTCAGATGATCTGAAGTCTCCAGGGAGACATTAGACAGCAAAATCAGACAATGAAAGATCACTTTGACAATGAATTACAAAAACAAATCCAAGAAGCAAAAGATCAACTATACAGGGAGATAGAGGTTATAAAAAACACACAAACAGAAATCATAGAAATGCAGGAAGCAATAAACCAACTTAAAAACTCAATTGAGAATACTACCAGCAGAATAGATCACTTAGAACAATGAAGACAAAGTATTTCAACTTGAAAAGAACATAGAAAGCTCAGCAAGACTGTTAAGAAACCATGAGCAGAACATCCAAGAAATATGGGATAACATGAAGAGACCAAACTAAAGAGTAATTGGGAAACAGGAAGGTATACAGGTCCAAACCACAGGATTGAGCAATCTATTCAATGAAATAATATGAGACAACTTTCCAGACATGAAGAATGAGACAGAATCCCAAATCCTAGAAGCCTACAGGACGCCAAATGTGCAAAATCATAAGAGATAAACACCGAGACATATTATAATGAAGATGCCAAACATACAGAATAAAGAGAGAATTTTAAAAGCTACAAGAGAAAGGAAGCAGATTACATTTAGGGGTAAACCAATCAGGATAACAGCTGATCTTTCAACACAGACTCTGAAAGCTAGAAGATCCTGGAATAACATATTTCAATCACTGAAAGAAATTGGGTTCCAACCAAGAATTGTGTATCCAGCGATTTTAAGCTTCAGGATGGAAGATGAAATTAAAACCTTCCATGATAAACAAAAGTTAAAAGAATTTGCAGCTAGAAAACCATCTCCTCAAAAGATCCTTGGCAAAACATTATAGGAAGACGAAATGGAAAATAACAATGAAAACCAACAGTGGGAGGTAGTACAGTAAAGGGGCGAAAAATAATCAAAGAGAAAAACAAACCATGTTTAGTAACATAAATAAACAAATATGGCTGGAAGAACAACCCATATTTCAAAAATAACCCTAAATGTTAATGCCTTAAACTCACCAATTAAGAGACACAGGCTAGTAGAATGGATCACGAAAGAAGACCCAAAAATTTTCTGCCTACAGGAGACACATTTGATAGGAAAAGACATATATAGACTAAAGGTGAAAGGTTGGGAGAAATCATATCACTCATATTGACTTCGGAAACAAGCAGAAGTGTCCATACTCATATCAAATAAAATAGATTTCAAGACAAAGTTAATCAAAAGGGATAAAGAGGGACACTACATATTGCTCAAGGGAACCATACACCAACAAGACATAACAATCATAAATATATGTGCCCCAAACAATGGTTCAGCTATGTTAATCAAACAAACTCTTCTCAAGTTCAAGAGTCTGGTAGACCACCATACAATAATCATGGGAGATTTCAACACACCTCTCTCACTACTGGACAGATATTCCAAACAAAAGTTGAATTAGAAAACTATAGAACTCAATAACACAAATAATAACCTAGACTTAATTAACATATATAGAATATACCACCCAACATCAAGCAGTTACACTGTTTTCTCAGCAGCACATGGATACCTCTCAAAAATAGATCATATATTATGTCACAGAACAACTCTTAGACAATATAAAGGAGTATAGATAATACCAGGCATCTTATCTGATCGTTATGGAATGAAACTGAAAATCAACAATAAAAGAAGGAAGGAAAATTCATGCATCACTTGGAGAATGAACAATACGTACTGAATGATCAATGGGTTATTGAAGACATCAAGGAGAAAAATAAAAAAAATTCTTAGACATAAATGAAAAAGACAGACAGAACATATCAGAATCTATGGGACACATTGAAAGCAGTTCTAAGTGGAAAATTCATTGCTTGGAGTTCTTTCCTTAAAAAAAGAAAAAAAAAAACAACAACAAATAAATGATCTCATAGTTCATTTCAAAATCCTAGAAAAAGAAGAGGAAAACAACAGAAAAAGAAGTAGAAGGCAAGAAATAATTAAAATCAGAGCTGAAATTAATGAAATCGAAACAAAAGAAACAATTGAAAAAATTGAAAATGCTAAAAGTTGAAAAATTAATAAAATCGACAGACTCTTAGCCATGTTAATGAAGAGAAGAAGAGAGGGAACTCAAATTACTATCATAAGGGATGAAAAAGGCAATATCACAACAGACACTTCTGAAATACAGAAGATAATCAGAAATTATATTAGAAGATAGTGAAGGCATCAATAAATTTCTTAAGTCATATGATCTGCCCAGATTGAGTCAGGAGGATATAGACAACCTAAGCAGACCAATATCAATTGAGAAAATAGAAGAAACCATCCAAAGACTACCAACTAAGAAAAGCCCAGGACCGAATGGGTATACAGCAGAGGAGGCCAATATCACCCTGATTCCTAAACCAGACAAAGACCCTTCAAAGAAACAAATATACAGACCAATCTTTCTAATGAACCTAGATGCAAAAATCCTCAATAAAATTCTGGCGAATCAGATACAAAAACATATTTAAAAAATTGTGCAACATGATCAAGTAGGATTCATTCCTGGGATACAAGGCTGGTTCAATATACGGAAATCAATAAATGTTATTCACCACATCAATAGACTTAAAAATAAGAACCATATGATCACCCCAATAGATGCAGAAAAAGCATTCAATAAAGTACAGCATCCCTTTATGTTTAAAACTCTAGAAAAACTGGGATAACAGGAACATACCTCAATATTGTAAAAGCAATCTATGCTAAGCCTCAGGCTAGTATCATTCTGAATTGAGAAAAAATTGAAGGCATTCCCTCTAAAATCTGGAACAAGACAGGGATGCCCTCTCTCACGATTTCTGTTCAACATAGTTCTCGAACACTGGCCAGAGCAATTAGACAAATGAAAGAAATTAAAGGAATAAAAATAGGAAAAGAAGAACTTAAATTATCACTATTTGCAGATGACATGATTCTATATCTAGTAGACCCAAAAGGGTCTACAAGAAACTATTAGAGATAATAAATGAATTCAGCAAAGTGGCATGATATAAAATCAACAATCATAAATCAAAAGCATTCCTGAATATCAGCAACAAATCCTCTGAAACGGAAATGAGGACAACCACTCCATTGAGAGTATCCTCAAAAAAAACAAAATAAAATATTTGGTTATCAACGTAACAAAAGATGTGAAAGACTTACACAATGAAAACTACAGAACCCTAAAGAGAGAAATAGAAGAAGATCTTACAAGATGGAAAAATATACCCTGTTCATGGATAGGCAGAATTAACATCATCAAAATGGCGATATGACCAAAAGTTCTCTATAGGTTTAATGCAATGCCAATCAAAATCCCAACGGCATTTCCTGTAGAAATAGATAAAACAATTATGAAATTCATATGGAATAATACAAGACCCAGTATAGCAAAGACAACTCTAAGCAGGAAGTGTGAATCAGGCGGTATAGCGATACATGTCCTCAAACTATACTACGGAGCAATAGTAACAAAAAGATCATGGTACTGGTACCAAAACTGGCGGGTGGACCAATGGTACAGAATACAGGACACAGAAATCAATCCACAAAATTACAGCAATCTTATATTTGATAAAGGAGCTAAAAGCATAAACTGAAGGAAGGATAGCATCTTCAACAAATGGTGCTGAAAAAACTGGAATTACATATGTAAGAAAATGAAACTGAATCCCTTTCTCTCGCCATGCACAAAAGTTAACTCAAAATGGATCAAGGAGCTTGATATCAAATCAGCGACACGGCATCTGATAGAAGAAAACTTTGGCTATGATCTACATACTGTGGGGTCGGGCTCCAAATTCCTCAATAGGACACCCATAGCATAAGAGTTAATAATTAGAATCTACAAACAGGACTTACTCAAACTAAATAGATTTTTCTCAGAAAAAGAAACAATAAGAGAGGTAAAAAAGGAGCCTACATCCTGGGAACAAATCTTTACTCCTCACACTTCAGATAGAGCCCTAATATCCAGAGTTATACAAAGAACTCAAAAAATTAAAAAATAAGCAAATGAATTACCCAATCAACAAATGGGCCAAGGACCTGAACAGACACTTCTCAGAGGAGGACATACAATCAATCAATAAGTACATCAAAAAATTCTCACCATCTCGAGCATTCAGAGAAATGCAAAACTAACCCACCCTAAGATACCATCTCACTGCAGTAAGCTTGGCAGCCATTATGAAGTCAAACGACAACAAGTGCTGGCGAGGATGTGGGAAAAAGGGTACACCTGTACATTGCTGGTGGGACTGCAAATTGGTGCAGCAAATTTGGAAAGCAGTATGGAGATTTCTTGGAAACTTGGGAATGGAACCGCCATTTGACCCAGCAATTCCCCTTCTCGGTCTAATCCCTATTGACCCAAAAAGTGCATGCTACAGGGACACTGATAAATCTATGTTCATAGCAGCACAATTCACAATAGGAAGACTGTGGAACCAACCTAGATGCCCTTCAATAGATGAATGGATTAAAAAAAATGTGGCATTTATACACAATGGAGTATTACTCTGCATTAAAAAATGACAAAATCATACAATTTGCAGAGAAATCGATGGCATTAGAACGTATTATGCTACGTGAAGATAGCCAATCACTAAAAAACAAATGCCAAATGTTTTCTTTGATATAAAGAGAGTAACTAAGAACAGAGTTGGGAGGAAGAGCATGAGAAGATGATTAATATTAAACAGGGGTGAGAGGTGGGAGGGAAAAGGAAAGAGAAGGAAAATTACATAGAAATGGAAGGAAACCCTCATGGTTATACAAAATTAAATACAAGATGAAGTGAGGTGAAAGGGGACAAAAACAAGTGGAAGAAATGAATTACAATAGATGGGGTAGAGAGAGAGGATTGGAGGGGAGGGGATGGGAGATAGTAGAGGACAGGAAAGGCAGCAGAATACAACAGACACTAGTATAGCAATATGTAAAATAGTGGATGTGTAACTGATGAGATACTGCAATCTGTATACGAAGAAAAATGGAAGTTCATAACCTACTTGAATCAAAGTGTGAAATATGACATGTCAAGAACTATGTAATGTTTTGTAGAACCAACAATAAATATTAAAGGAAAAAAACACATGGAGAACTATTTCAATGAAAAATTGACTAGGTTTATAACACCTACACTTTATCATGCAAAAGGCAAGTCCAACTATACACCATGCCTCTTCAGAAGTGCTTGTATTTCTATTCTGTTTGGGTTATTTTTCTTCATCATATTAGGATTAGTAGTCAGAGTTTGGTAGGGTATGCGTTAGTGTCAGGGATTCAGTCTTTGGAATGGAAAATTGGAAAATGAATCCAATGTGTATGCAAATATGTGCTACACAAAAATCTTCCCACTCTCATCCAGAACAATGCCTTGACGTTACCTTCACGCCAAATAAGAAACAATTAGAGGAGAAGAGTTAGAATATCTGTAAATACATATCTGCAATGGAAAATATTCAGGAGTTCACAAACTTGGAGGTGGTAGAGGAGTATCCCAAAGTAAGGGACAGGGTAAACACTCCACAAACATGGAGGTCTGCTGGCCTAAAGACTTCTAGAGAAACTGCTTCTGAGGATGGGCACTTGAAATATATGTTGTCAGTAGCTTTAGCTTCCTTTGTAGTGAGATCATCAAAGCTGGGTCTGCATCTATGTGACCTGGAGGACATTCTTTCTTGCTTTCCAATACACATGAGGCAGCAGTGCTGAATTCTCTCTTCGTATGTAAACTGTGGCCACTGGGGTCTAAGTGTCTCCCTGTGTGGACTGTGAAGCCTTTTGTTCATCCTCCATTTTCGTAGAGTTTCCTGCTGCAGCACTGAGAGTTTGGTATTTGCCTCACAAAATACAAGGAGTTCAACTGGAACACAGTCCTGGAGGGAGTTCTGTCATTTGTGGTTTTTCAGGGTCTACAAGAGAATGCACCAACCAGGCTTCATTCCCACATAACTTGCCCCCTTCTCCATAGCAACCTGATTCTGCACATTGCCCTGAAAACTATCCATTTAACAAGACACCTTTACATATAAGTGTCTGGTCACTGCACCGTGTCAGTGACAAACCATTTGGAATTCAATGGCAAAACCACATGGCGCAACCACAGAAGATTTATCACACACCTGCACACCACAGCTCAGGGCTCACTACTCAGGAGGGTCCAACTTAATGGCATCTCTGTTCTACACCATTTTCATAAATCCCAGTCAATCAAGGCACTGTCTGGTACACTCATGATCAGCAAGAGGTGCTGACAATTTAAGCCACAGCCTCACACAGGGCCCAGAGTCTGATTCAGACATAACCATTTCCAAAACAATTCATCAAAGAGGCACAGGTGATGCCCATTCATTTCCATTTGAAAATTGTTTTCTTCTGGCTTTATAAAGGGGTGGCCTGAGGCAAAGAGGTTCCTGACATTCAGGGCAACAGAACAATAGTTAAGCAAAAGGCCCTAAGCCAGGTTTCACCATAGAGACTTTCCTGGTCACACCAATATCTGAGTTTTCTGGTGTTCTCGCCATTCCTTTCAGCTAACTAGTACATGGCCATGTCACAGAGCTTGGAGGTGGTACATATCTTGGACAAAAAACCATGAGCCTTTCTGGAGAGTTGCCAGAATTCAGGAAGAATTCAAGAACTTAGGATGATACTAGGTGTTGCCCATGGATAAGTCAAGCCTCAGTCCATTCATTAATTGGGCAGGATGAATGCTGTGAAGCTTTCTACTAGACAGGACACACCCAGTGAGCCATTTTCTTTTCTAATATCTACAACTAAGGACACAGTTGGATACACAGAAATAGAAACAGTCTCCTTGTCAGATGACTTACTAGAAACAGTCCACTCCAAACCAAACAAACCTCCTTTTTTACCTATTCTCAGAATATGAGACAAATCCACAAACTGACATCCACACACACAAAGTCACCTCCTTCCCCAAGTATGTCTGTGACTATCCGGAGTGTCCTCTGACTAGTAGGCCATAGAATGTTCCCCAGAAATGGCCGGTCCTGTCTCAGATCTGGTCTCCTTGGCCAATTCTGTGAAGTTTTCAGGAGACAGTGGTGAGCCATTTCCTGCCCTCTCAGGAAAGGACCCTCTTCAAAGCTTTCTTGGCATTTGGCCACCCTCACATCAGTAGGTACCAAGAAAGACTGACTCTTTACTTGGTAAATCCAAACAAGTGAGCCCACTTGGACTGGGACTGGTACTGGCTCTTGGTGCCTGGCTTCCTGGATCACAAAATTCAGAGAGTTCCATCATGAAAAAAGTGAGGTGAGGTCACTTTCTTCAGAAAATGAATGAGGCCACTGTCTTGGCCACCACTTTGTCCTAACAGTTGCTTCCTAGTGTCTCAGGAAAAGGAGGCTGCCTCTATTTCCTGTGACACTTTCACAAGTTAGAATGGTATAGAAACATAGGCACCTGGGAACAGCTCTCCACACATGCCTGGTTTCATACATCTTCCCTACATTAAGAAGAGATAGGATGATTCAGACACATCCTTTCATCCTGATCGGGTTGTTTGCAAAGGAAGATGACTTTTGCTGTCTCAGGTCCTTCATAGCTGCCTACGTCTTCTCCAGGGATCATTTCTGCATGGATTTTGAGGTACTCAGCAGGTGGAAGATCTCCTAACTTCCTGTATTGTAATACTAACTTTGTCCCTGCTCTTCTGTAAAGTGAGATTGAGTGAACAATCTCAGTTTACAGAATGGTTAGGGTTAATAGCATGTTCGATTTGGGTTATGAATCATTTTGCTGGATGAATAATGATATTGGGAACCTGTGATATGGAGGTGAAATATAAGTATGAAAACAGAAATCTAGGTAATATTTGAAGCCCAGAAGGACTTTGGGCCCTTGATTGGGATACTTAGCTTAAATTATGTTCTGTGTGACCTTTGCATTTTGTGTCCAGAATATTAGTGTGATAATATGTATATGTAGCTAAGGTGACATGAGTATTTCTTTCACCATTTCTGTGAGCAATATTTTGAAAACTTATAAATTAGTACTGGGGATACTATTAGGTTTACCCTGTTTTGATGAATATAGAGATGATGCATTAATAGACCATACTGTGAATAAATTATATAACTGGTTCCATATTTAAATAATGGATTGTATTGATATCTGAAAATATATAGAAAATCATATATTGATATACATACATTCATTCCAACCAGTTATATATCTAATTGTAATGTTAGGGTTATCATTTATCATGAATAGTGTGTGAGTTTTGCCTCAAAAATGATTATGGAATCGAAAATAATATGTTTAGAAAGAAGTCTAGTAAAAAGACCAGTCAAGAAACATGGAGGAACATATGTCTTCCGAAGGAGGAAGTGATTGAAAGTGAACCAAATGTTTATAAATTTGTGAACTTGTGAATGAAAGGAAATATCTTATGATGTCCATGAACTGAAGAAATAATAACGTACCAGGTTTGAATAAAAATGAACTTTAACAAACACAATAGAGACATTAGGAATTCTGGCAAAGTATAGTTCGCAGTGAAAGGTTAATAAAATAAGTACTTGTCACTTCCTGTTTTTCTGTATGCTTAACAAAACACTTTTGAAATATTGAGAACTGTTTGCTAATCTTATTCCCAGAATGTGCTGTCCCCAATTGCCAAACTGCAGAATGTACTCCCTCAACCGGTTGCACACAAACCGCTCACTCGCCCGGACCCATCAATAAACTTACCCCCCTGCCCTGTCCAAGGGAAATATATAAGCTCTGGTTAAGCTGTTCTCTGGGCTCTCTGCTCTATTCAAGTGAGCTCTGAGCCCCAGCATGCTGGACCCCCAATAAACCCTTTGCTTTTGCATGAGACAGTCTCTTGGTGGTCTCTTCCCCCGATTGTCACCGGACCTTTACATATGGAGGTTCCACTGAGATCCGGCAGCGGTGGACAAGAGACCCCAACAAACTCCTCTCAGGGTAAGTAAGGTGCCTCTTTCTGGTCAGGTTTCAGGTCAGGGCTTGGCAAAATGGATGTCAATGAAGAGCGTGAGCTCTCTCCAACGATGGCTGACAGTCATGTCACAGAGCCACAGGCCAAGTCCCTGGGTGACGTCATAGAGGACTCAGAAAATTGAGGAACAATAGTCTCCATGACTCAGTGATATTTTGTTTCAGATTCGTTATTGCCAACCGATCGGGTTCTGCCAACTACTAAGTCCTGGTCTCAGTGTTGGACTTCCATATCCTGTCTTTATTGTCTTGTCTTGTCTTTATTGTCTTGTCTTGTCTTGTCGGCTGGCCGGTCCAATAATAATCCTCATATTATTGCTAACTATTAAACCCTGCTTGCTCAACCATGTAATTTATTTTCTCCAAGCTCAAATTGGACAAGTTAAACTAATGGTAATACCCCACTAGCAGACATAGAATGTGACACCCCCCAATGATCATTTTTATGATTAAAAGTAGCCAGAAAAAGAAGTGTCGAATGAAAGGTTAATAAAATATGTAGTTGTCACTTCCTGTTTTTCTGTACGCTTAACAAAACACTGTTGAAATCTTGAGAAATGTTTGCCAATCTTGTTCCCAGAATGTGCTGTCCCCAACTGTCAAACTGCAGAATGTACTCCTTCACCAGGTTGCATGCAAATTGACCACTCGCCCTGACACATCAATAAACTTCCCTCCCTGCACTCGCAAGGGAAAGTATTTAACCTCTGCTTAAGCTGTTCTCAGGGCTCTCTACTCTTTTCAAGTGAACTCTGAGCCCCAGCATGCTGGACCCCCAATAAAACCTTTGCTGTTACATGAGATAGATTCTTGGTGGTCTCCTCTTCCGACACTCGACCGACCTTTACTTGGATGATTGAATGTAGAAGAGAACATCCAGTCAAAAAGGGATAGTCAGTAGGATTAGGAATATAGTCCGTAGGTTTAGGAAGAAGAGTGAGTATAGGATTTGGACCAAAAGTTCTTTAGTAATAGGGTTTCGGTTAGAGAATGAATGTAAATGTCAGCACATGTGAAGAATGAGTCACAATGATGAACTGGGGAAAATATGTAGGAAAGCAGATATCAATAGAGACATTAGGAAATCAGGCAAAGTATAAAGTGAGTGATAGGATTAGACATTATCAACAGGGTTGAGTTTCAATATATAATCTTAGGAAGAAACAAATATGTAGTCACCAATAGGATTGACATTTGAGAGTATTAGGCAACCTGGACATGAATGTTTTTAATAATACAGGTTCACTTTCTATTTAGCCTTTGGTACAATCATAAGTGTGACTTTTGCATTTTGTGTTCCGAATATTACTGTGATAAAATGTATATGTAGATCAGGTGACATGAGTATTTCTTCCACAATTTCTGGGAGCAATATTTTGAAGACGTATAAATTGAGCACTCTAGGATATGCCAACAAACAATTCTTACACAAACTTTTACCAATGTGGTTCCAAAGGTAGAGGCGCATACGCAAGGAATGCAAAGTGAACTAATTCTAACCAAAAAAAAAAAGAAAAAAAAATTGATACTTTATCTTCCACTTCTTGTGCCACTCCTGTTTCAAATTACTTAGTCTTGACTGCATGTCTCCTGCAGAAATAATCAAAATCTCTGGAATACGTCTTTTGTTTGTTTTGCTTTTGCGGTGCTGCAGATAGAACCCAGGGCCTCCACATGCTTCGGAAAGCACTTGACTGCTAAACTACATCCATGCTCCCCACCCCCACTACTTTTTTGTTGTTTTGAGAAAGGGTCTTAGTAGCTGGGATTTCAGGCATGCACTATTGCACCAGACTCCTGAATATATCTTGCCACTACATTTAGATGCAGAATTGGCTCAACAATAAGAAATTAAGAGGGTGTGAATAAAATAGTAATAGTGAAGAACCACTAAGAATACAGAGAAAGCACACTAAACAATACCTTTTGTTCAAATGCAATCTCTTTTAAAAGATTTTTTAAATGGATGACAATAAACTTCTGAAAAACAGACACAAATATCTTTCCTATCCTTTGCCTGAATTTCAATACTTGAAATTTTATTTTAATTACAGCTTTACTGAGATACAAATTTATATACCATGCAATCTATTGTATCACATGTGTATCTATTTTATATCCAGTATGGTTATTTCAATAAAATGACACACTAACTTTTCTGAATGAGTAGAATTACTAGTTACTACTAGGGTTCAATTCCTAGCTTTGCAAAAGCAAACAAACAAACAAACAAAGTTGGCTAACGGATCATATATTCTAATATTCCTAGCATTTTTTCAGTACAAAAAACCCACATTATCCCACAAAGGGATATGAAATAGAATTATATTTTTTCATCTGGGTATGCTAAAGACAAGTCTATTTAGAAAATCCTGTTGTTTCAAATGTTGTTGAAAATAATATAAAAATACTTTAAGAAAGAATGCAAAATAAAAAAAAAATAAATTAGTATTGGGGGTACAAAGAGGTGTACCCTGTGTCTATGAATATAGAAGTAATTCATGAATTGACAATACTGTGAATAAATAATATAACTGATTCCACTTCAAATAATGGATTGCTAGAATTGATATCTGAAAATATATAAGAAATCTTATATTGATATAGAATCATTCATTCCAATGAGTTATACATCTAATGGTAATATTAGGGTTATATTCTATCATGAAAGGTGTGTGAGATCTGCTTCAAAAGTGAGAATGGAAAAGGAAAATAATGTGTTTGGAAAGAAGTCTCATGAAAAGACCAGTCAAGAAACATAGAGGAATGCATGTGTTCTGAAGTAGAAAGTGATTGAAAGTGACACAAATGCAAATAATTTTGCTAACTTGTGGATGAAATACATATCCTATGATGTGAATAAACTGAAGAAATAGTAAAGTACCAGTGTTGAATAAAAATGAACGTCAAAATGTACATCATGTCCCATAGTAATCTACTTGGATTGATGTTAAACTGGGTCAGTTACTGTAGAAATATTAGGATTTGTATGCACCATTCACTGATGTTACTTGTCAGTACTAGAAAACAAATATGTATTTCAGGTGGATGAATAATTCTGAGAATAATCTTGTGAAAAGTTTATTATAAATCCACATACATGAATATGAATGAATTTAGGGTGTGTAAAAGAAGACAGAAGTATTTCATATTTTTAAAAATTTGGAGAGTGTATATATATATATATATATATATATATATATATATATATATACACACACACACAAGCAAACACATATACACACAGAGACATTGAAATGTAGCAATATATATGCCAATTGAAATTGATGTAGAAATACATATCGTCCAAAGATCCAAAAATATTTAATTTACTGAACATGGATTTGTGTATAATTTTGTTCAACTAGGAAGCTCCCCCTTAGGTTAAATTTTCAGTTCCAACAGCGTTTAGGAGGAGTGATCTCTTCTCATAATTTGTATCTGCCAAGTCAGCCACCTCACAAGAATGTACATTTGATACCAGGTAGGATTCTATATGTGCATCTAAAAATGCATGTGCTGAATAGGCTACAGACAAACGGAGACAGGAATTCAAATACTTGTTAAATTTAAAAACACATGGACAACTATGTCAACAAAATATTGATTAGATTTATAACTCCTACACTATATAATGCAAAAGGCAAGTTCAACTATACACCATGCCTCCTCTGAACTTCTTGGATTTCTATTCTGTTTGGGTTATTGTTCTCCATCATATTAGGATTAGTAGTCAGATTCTAGTAGGTTATGGGTTAGTGTCAGGAATTCAGTATTTCGAATGGAAAATTGGAAAATGAATCCAATGTGTATGCAAATATGTGCTACAAAAAAATCTTCCAACTCTCATCCACAACAATGCCTTGAAATTACCTTCACCCCAAATAAGACACAATTAGAAGAGAAGAGGTAGAAAATCTGTGAATATATATCTGTAGTGGAATATGCTCAAAAGTTCACAATTTTGGAGGTTGTAGAGCAGTTTCCAAAAGTAAGGGACAGGGTAAACACTCCACAAACATGGAGCTCTGTTGGCCAAAAGATTTCTTGAGAAACTGCCTCTGAGGGTGGGCACTTGAAATATATGTGTTTGTCAGAAGCTTTAGCTTCCTTTCTAGTGAGACCATCAAAGCTGGGTCTGTATCTATGTGACAAGAAGATCTTGGTTTCTTATTTTCCAATGATCCTGAGGCAGCAGTGCTGATTTCTCTCTTTGTATGTAAACTGTGGCCACTGGGGGCTAAGTGTCACCCCATGTGGACTCTGAAGCCATTTGTTCATCCTCCAACTTTTGAGGTGTTTCTTGCTGCTGAACTGGGACATTGGTATTTGCTTCACGAAATACAATGAGTTCAACTGGAACACAGTGCTGGAGGAAGTTCTGTCACGTGTTGTGGGTCACGTTCTGCAGGAGAATGTACCAACCAGGCTTCAATACCAGATAGCTTGTCCCCTTAACCTCAGCAACCTGATTCTTAACATTACCCTGAAACCTCTCCATATACAAGATGCCTTTACATAGAAGGGTCTGCTGGCTGCACCATGTCAGTCACAAGCCATTTGGAAGTCAATAGCAGATCCACATGGTCCCACCACAGATATTTTATCACACACTACTGCTCTAGGTCCACTACTCAGCAGGCTCCAACTTATTGGCATTGCTGTTCTAGATAATTTTTATGAAACTCAGTCAATAAAGGCCCTGGCTAGTATACTCATGATCAGCAACAGACCATTTAAGAGTTCTCCAGTGCCACCTGTTAATGGCCTCCACAGGGCTTTGAAGAACTCATTTGACCCAAAGAATGCCTAATCTCACTTGATGGAGGTCAGGAACCTTACAGAGGAAGGCAAGAGACTTCATCCACAATTACTGATCTTTTTGCCATTTTGGTTTTGAATGCACACATGGGATCTTTCTTTAGATCCATCAGGTGCTGAGAATCTAAGCTATAGCCTCACATAGGACCAAGAGGCTGATTCAGAAGCATCCCTTTCCAAAGCAATTAAGCACAGAGCCACAGTTGATGTCCATTTATTTCCATTTGAAAGCTGTTTTCTTCAGGATTCACAAAGGGATGGCCTGTGGCAAAGACTTTCCTGACATTCAGGGCAACAGAACAATAGCAAAAGGCCCAAAGCAGGGTTTATCCACTGAGACTTTCCTGGACACACTGATATTAGAGTTTTCTGAGATGCTCGCCATTCCCTTCATCTATCTTGTACATGGCCATGTCACTCAGATTGGAGGTGGTACATATCTTGGACACAAAACAATGAGCCTATTCTTGAGAGTGACCAGAATTGAGGAAGAAATCAGGAACTTAGGAAGATTGCAGGTGTTGCCCATCCATAAGGCAAGGGGCAGTCCACTCCTAAATTGGGCAGGATGAATGCTGGGAAGATTTCTACTAGACAGGACACATTGATGCATTCTTTTTTCTAAGGTCTACAACCACGAACACAGTGGGTTACAAAGACATGCAAAAAATCGCCTTGTCAAACGACTTACTAGAAGCAGTCCACTCCAAACCAAACAAACCGCCTTTCCTACCTATTCTCATAAGAAGAGACTAAACCACAAAATCACACACACACGCGCAAACGCACCTCCTTCATTCAAGTAGGTCTGTGACTATCTGGAGTGTCCTCTGACTGGTGGGCCATACTATGTTCCCCCAAAAGGCCTGTCCTGTCTCAGATCTGGTCGCGGTGAACCACTACCTGCTTTCTCAGGAAAGGCCCCTCTTCAGAGCTCTCCTGGCATTTGAAATCCTCATATCAGTAGGTACCAAGGAATACTTAGTCTATCCTTGGTTTTTCCAAACAATGGAGCCCACTGGCACTGGAACTGTGACAAGGTCTTGGTATTCTCTGTCTTCCTGGAGCCCAAGGTCAGGGAGTTTCTTCACCAAAGAAGTGAGGTAGGTCGCTTCATTCAGGAACTGAGTGACTTTACTGCCTTTGCAACCACTTTGTCCTAACAGGTGATTGCAAGGTTCCCATGAGGTGGAGGCTGCCCCTACTTCCCGAGACAGTTTCAACAGTTAGAATGGTATATCAACCATAGGAATCCGGGAACAGCTCTCCACACAGGCCTGGTTTGGTCCCTCTTCTCTACATTAAGAAAAGAGAGGCTGATTCAGACACAATGCTTCATCCTGAGTGCGTTGTTTGCCATGGAAGATGACTTTTGCTCTCTCAGGTCCTTCATAGCTGCCTATGTCTTCTCCAGGGATCGTTTCTGCTTAAAACTTTGAGGATCTCAGCATCTGGAAGATCCCCTACATTCCTGTATTGTAAGACCAACTCTGTCGCTGCTCTTCTGTAAAGTTAGATTGAGGGAACAGTGTTTGGTTAGGCTTAATAACAGGTTCGATTTGGATTAAGAATCATTCTGAGCGATGAATAATGGTATTGGGAATGTGCGATATTTACAAGAATATTTAGGTGAAATATAAGTATGAAAACAGAAATCTAGGTAAAATTTGAAGCCCAGAAGGGCATTGGGCCTTTAATTGGGATACTTAGCTTTGACTTACGTTCTGCACAGATGTCTTAAATAAATCCATATACAATGTCATAGGACCTTGTACCTTGGATGATTGAATGTCACGAGAATATCCAGTCGAAAAGCTATAGTCGGTAGGATTAGGAAAAGTGTCGGTAGGTTTAGAAAGATTAGTGATTATAGGTTTTGGAGGAAATGTTTTTAGCAATTGGCTTTCGGTTAGAAAGTGAATTTAAATGTCAGCACATGTGAAGAGTCAGTCAAAATGATAAACTGGGAAAATATTTAGGAAAGCAGAAATCAATAGAGACATTAGGATATCAGGCAAAGTATAAAGTGAGTGATAGGATTACACATTTTTAACAGGCTTGAGGTTGAATATATAATCTTAGGAGGAAACAAATATATAGTCACCAATAGGATTGACATTTGAGAGCGGTAGCAACCTGGACAGGAATATTTTTAGTAATCCATGCTCACTTTTCATTTAGGTTTTGGTACAATCATAACTGTGACCTTTGCATTTTGTTTCCAGAATATTACTGTGATAACATGTACATGTAGATCAGGTGACATGAGTATTTCTTCCACCATTTCTGGGAGCAATATTGTGAAGACATATAAGTTAGTACTGGGGGTACAAATAGGTGTACCCTGTGTCTATGAATATAGAGATAATGCATGAATAGAAAATACTGTGAATAAATAGTATTACTGGTTCCAACTTTGAATAATGGATTGAATTGATAAATGAAAACATAGAGGAAATCTTATATTGATATATATACATTCATTAAAACCAAATATACATCTAATGGTAATATTAGGGTTATGGTTCATCATGAAGAGTGTGTGAGTTTTGCTTCAAAAATGATTAAGGAAATCGAAAAAGAAACCTCATGAAAAGATCAGTCAAGAAATATGGAGTTATACATGTGTTCTGAAGCAGGAAGTGATTGAAAATGAAACAAATGCCTATTAATTTTCGAATTTCTAGATGAAATATATATTTTATGATGTGCATAAACGGAAGAAATTGCAATGTACCAGTGTTGAATAAAAATGAATTTCAAAATACACATCATGTCCCATATAAATCTATTTGCATTGATGTTAAACTGGGTAAGTTACTGCGGAAATACAAGGATTTGTATGCACCATTCACTGAAGATAGTTCTCAGTACGAGGAAACAAATATGTTTTTCAGGTGTGTGAATATTCCTGGGAATAATCTAGTGAAAAGTTGATTAAAAATCCACATACATGAATATGAATTATTTTAGGGAGTGTATAATAAGACACATATTTCATATTTTGAAAAATCTGGAGAGTATGTATACACACACACACACAAACAGACTTTAAAAAGTAGGAATATATATGCCAATTGAAATTCACCATGAAATATATATCATCCACAGATCAGAAATATTTATTTTACTGAACATGGGTTTTTGTGTAAAGTTGTTCAACCAGGAAGCTCACCCATTGGTTGAATTTTCAGTTCCAGCATCATTTAGGAAGAGTGAACTATTCTAACAATTTGTATCTGCCAAGTGAGCCATCTCACAAGAATGTACGTGTGATTCCAGGTAGGATTCTATATGTGCATATAAAATTACATGTGCTGAATAGGCTGCAGAGAAAGGGAGTCAGGTATTCACATATTTGTTAACTTTAGAAATACATGGAGAAATATTTCAACAGAAAATTGACTAGATTTATAACTCCTACCCTATATAATGCAAAAGGCAAGTCCCACTATACAACATGCATCCTCTGAACTGCTTATATTTCTATTCTGTTTGGGTTTTTATTCTCCATCATATTAGGATTAGTAGTCAGAGTCTAGTAATGTAGTGGTTAGTGTCATGGATTCAGTATTTCTAATGGAAATTTGGAAAATGAATCCAATGTGTATGTAAATATATGCTACACAAAAATCTTCCCACTCTCATCCAGAAAAATGCCTTGACATTACCTTCGCACCAAGAAAGACACAATTAGAGGAGAAGAATTAGAAAATGTGTGAATACATATATTCAATGAAAAATCCTCAGAAATTCACAACCTTGGAGGTGGTAGAGGAGTTTCCAAAAGTAAGGGACAGGATAAACACTCCACAAACATGGAGCTCTGCTGGCCTAAAGACTTCTTGAGAAATGCCTCTGAGTTTGGGCACTTGAAATATATGTTGTTTTCAGGAGCTTTAGCTTCTTTCTAGTGAGACCATCAAAGCTGGGTCTGCATCTATGTGACCTGGAGGACATGGCATCTTATTTTTCAATGAACATGAGGCAGCAGTGCTGGTTTCTCTCTTTGCAGGTAAACTGTGGCCACTGGGGGCTAAGTGTCTCCCCGTTTGGACTGTGAAGCAATTTGGTCATGATCCACTTTTCGTTGTGTTTCTTGCTGCTGCACTGGGAGTTTGGTGTTTGCTTCATGAAATACAACGAGTTTATCTGGGACACAGTGCTGGAGGGAGTTCTGTCACGTGTGGTGGGTCAGTGTCTGCAGGAGAATGCACCAACCAGGCTTCTATCCAGATAGCTTTTCCCCTTGACCATAGCAACCTGATTCTGAATATTGCCCTGAAACCTCTGCATATAACAAGATGCCTTTACATAGAAGGGTCTGCTGCCTGCACCATGTCAGTCACAAGGCATTTGGAATCCAATGCTAGATCCTCATGGCCGTACCACTGATGTTTTATCACACACCTGCCCACCACTGCTCTAGGTCCACTTCTCAGCAGACTCCAACTTACTGGCATCTGTGTTCTACACCATGTTAAAGAAACCCAGTCAATCTAGGCACTCTCTGGTATACTCATGATCAGCAACAGGACATCCAAAGGTTCTCCAGTGCCACCTGGTCATGGTAATTTTAAAAATTTCATGATATTTATGTAACCATTTTCAAGGATGAAGTTGGAGGCATTGTGGGTTTCAATTATTCAGAAACCATTAAATGGTGAAGAATCTCATTTTAATGAAAGCTCTGGAGAACTCTCACAGGCAAGGCTTCCCAAATAGTGGCCAAAACGTCACTTGAAGCCAGGCCCATTGAGGTCTAAAATGTGAGGTCCATGTGTGTTTTGACTCTCAATTGTGGCTGCCATGTCTTTCAGAATAAAATTATGTGATTCTCTGGCTGAGAGTCCCAGTGAACTGTGGAAAGTCCCCCTGGGACTAGATCACAGCTTCCAATGGCGACTCTCATGCGTTGCCTCCGAAAATCTTAACACAATTCATGGCAATTCTTCTCTGAGGTCAGTTCAAGAACTGAGTCTCTAAGGGGAATCACACCAGAATTCAACCCAGGTTGAACCAGTAATCTCTCACAATTAAAACCTAAACACTCCCACATGACCCTCATCTTCTTCCATATAGACACTCATCATAACCTCTGGCTGGAGGTTTCCATGAGGGCACAGCCCAAGACAGTGTCCAAAATAAGCTTCCTTGTCCCTCATTTGCCTAAAGTCACGTTTGCCTGGACACCCTTCCTATGAACCAGGAGTGATCAAATAGGCCTGACATTTATACTGCTCCACTTCTCCAATTTGAGGCCTACTGACTGAGGGGTTTAAATTCTTTTTGGGAATTGGACGCATGAGAAACCACAAGAACTATGGGCAAGCCACTGCAGAGCTTTGAAGAACCCATTTGACACAAAGGATCCCTATTCTTCCTTGATGGAAGTAAGTGCCCTACCAGAGGAAGGCAAGAGACTTCATCCACAATGACTCTACTTTTAGCCATTTTGGTTTTGGATGCACATATGGAATCTTTCTTTAGATCCATAAGGTGCATAGAATCTAAGCCACAGCCTCACACAGGGCCAAGAGGCTGATTCAGACACATCCCTTTCCAAAGCAATTAAGCAAAGAGCCACAGGAGATGCACATTTATTTCCAATTGAAAAGTCTTTTGTTAAGGCTTCCAAAAGTTTTGGCCTGAGGAAAGCACCTTCCTGACATTCAGGGCAACAGAAAAATATGTATGCATAAGGCCCAAAGCAGGGTTTCTCCACTGAGATATTCCTGGTCACACTGCTATCTGAGTTTTCTGAGATGCTCGGCCATTCCATTCAGCTATCCAGTACATGGCCATTTCACAGACCTTGGAGGTGGTACATATCTTGGACACACAACCATGAGTCTATTCTTGAGAGTGACCAGAATTGAGTAAGAAATCAGGAACTTAGGAAGATTGCAGGTGTTGCCCATCCATAAGGCAAGCCGCAGTCCATTCATAAATTGGGCAGGATGAATGCTGGGAAGCTTTCTACTAGACAGGACACATCCATTGATGCATTCTCTTTTCTAATGTCTACAACCACTAACACAGTGGGATACACAGACATAGAAAAACTCGCATTGTCAAAGGACTTAGAAGAATCAGATAATTCCAAACCAAACAAACCTCCTTTCCTACCTATTCTGAGAACATGAGACAAAACCACAAACCCCACCCGAACTCACAAATTCAACTTCTTCCCCCAAGTAGGTCTGTGACTATCCGGAATGTCCTCTGACTTGTGGGCCATACTGTGTTCTCCCGAAATGGCCTGTCCTGCCTCAGATCTGGTAACCTTGGCCAACTCTGTAAAGTTGTCAGGAGCCAGTGTTGAGCCACTACCTGCTTTCTCAGGAAAGGCCCCTCTTCAGAGCACTCCTGGCATTTGGCCATCCTCACATCAGTATGTACCAAGAATGACTGACGCTGTCCTTGGTAAATCCAACAAGTGAGCCCACTGGAACTGTGACTGGGACTGGCTCTGGGTGCCTGGCTACTTGGGTCACAAGTTCAGAGAGTTCCATCACCAAGGAAGTTAGGAAGGTCATTTCTTCGGGAACTGAATGAGGTCACTGCGGTGGCAACCACTTTGTCCTAACACTTGCTTCCAAGGGTCCCATGAGATGGAGGCTGCCCCTAATTCCTGAGACACTTTCAAAAGTTAGAATGGTATACCAACCATAGGTACCCAGGAACAGCTCTCCACACAGGCCCGGTTTGCTCCATCTCCTCTACGTTAAGGATAGAGAGTTGATTCAGACTCAACCCTTCATCCTGACCAGGTTGTTTTCCATGGAAGATTACTTTTGCTCTCTCCGGTCCTTCATAGCTGCCTACATCTTCTCCAGGGATAATTTCTGCATTGACCTTTGAGGTTTTCAGCAGGTTGAAGATCCCCTACATTCCTGTATTGTAAGAACAAATCTGTCCCTGCTCTTCTGAATACTTAAATTGATGGAACAATGTATGGTTAGTGTTATTAACATGTTCAATTAAAACCAAAACACTACCACATGGCCCTTATATTCTTCCATATAGACACTCATCATTACGTCTGGCTGGAGGTTTCCACAAGGGGCGAAGCCCAAGACAGTGTCCAAAATAAGTTCCCTTGCCCCTCATTTGCCTAAAGTCTGGGTTTCCTGGACACCCTTCCTGTGAACCAGGATTGATCATATAGGCCTGCCATTAATAATGCTTTTTTTCTCCTTTTTGAGGCCTACTGAACGTGAGTTATAGATTCTTTATGTGATTTGGAGTCATGTGAAACCCAAGCACCTTTTCTCGTCTTTGAAGAACTCATTAGACCCAAAGGATCCCTATTCGTACTTGATGGAGGTGAGGAGCCTAACAGAGGAAGCAAGAGACTTCATCCACAATGTCTGATCTTTTTGCCATTTTGATTTTGGATGCACACATGGGATCTTTCTTTAGATCCATCAGGTGCTGAGATTGTAAGCCACAGCCTCACACAGAGCCGAGAGGATGATTTAGACACATCCTTTTCTAAAGCAATTAATCTAAGAGCCACGGGTGATGCTCATTCATTTCCATTTGAAAGCAGTTTCTTCAGGCTTCACAAACTGGTGGTCTGAGGCAAAGACCTACCTGACATTCAGGTCAACAGAACAGTAGGTAAGCAAAAGGCACAAAGCAGGGTTTCTCTACTGAGACTTTACTGGTCACACTGATATCTGAGTTTTCTGAGATCCTCCCCATTCATTTCAGGTATCCAGTAAATGGCCATGTCACAGAGCTCGGAGGTGGTACATATCTTGGACAAAAAAAAATGAGCCTATTCTGGAGAATGGCCAGAATTCAGGAAGAAAACAGGAACTAAGGAAAATAGTAGGTGTTGCCCATCGATAAGGCAAGCAACAGTCCATTCATAAATTGGGCAGGATGTGTCCTGGAATGCTTTCTACTTGTCAGGACACATGCATTGATGCATTCACTTTTCTCATATCTTCAACCACCGACAAAGTGGGATACACAGACATAGAATCACTCACCATGTCAAATGACTTATTAAAAACAGTCCACTCCAAACCAAACAAACTGCCTTTCCTACCTATTCTCAGAACATGAGACAAAACCATAAACTCACATCTACACCCTCAAAGGCATATCGTTTACCCACATAGGTCTGTGAGTAACCAGAGTGTCCTCAGACTGATAGGCCATACTATGTTCCCCCGAAATGGCCTGTCCTGTCTCAGATCTGGTCTCCTTTACCAACTCTCTAAAGTTTTCAGGAGCCATCGGTGAGTCACTACCTGCTTTCTCAGGAAAGGCCCCTCTTCAGAGCTTTCCTGGCATTTAGTGATCCACAAGAAAGACTGACTCTGTCCTTGGTAAATCCAAACAAGTGAACCCACTGGGAAAGGGACTGGGACTGGCTCTTGGTGCCTGGCTTCCTGGATCCCAAGTTCAGAGGGTTCCATCACCAAGGAAGTGAGGTAGGTCACTTCCTTCAGGAACTGAATGAGGTCACTGCCTTGGCAACCACTTTGTTCTAACATTTGCTTCCAATGGCTCCATGACATGGAGGCTGCCCCTACTTCCTGTGTCACATTCACAAGTTAGAATGGTATACCAACCATAGGCACCCGGGAACAGTCAGAGTCTACTAGGGTATGGCTTACTGTCAGGAATTCAGTATTTCAAATAGAAAATAGGAAAATGAATCTAATGTGTATACAAATATATGCTAGACAAAAATCTTCCCACTGTCCTCCACAACAATGCCTTGATATTTCCTTCACCACAAGTAAGACACATTTAGTGGAGAATAGTTTGAAAATCTGTGAATATATATCTGGAAAAAAAATGAATGGAGTTCACAACCTTGGAGGTGGTAGAGGAATTTCCAAATGTAAAAGAAAGGATAAACACTCCACAAACATGGAGCTCTGGTGGCCTAATAAATTTTTGAGAAACTGCCTCTGAGTTTGGGCCCTTGAAATATTTGTTGTTGTCAGGAGCTTTAGCTTCCTTTGTAGTGAGACCATCAAATCTGGGTCAGCATCTATGTGACCTGGATGACATGGTTCCTTATTTTCTATTGAACATGAGGCAGCAGTTCTGAATTCTCTCTTTGTAGGTAAACTGAGGCCACTGGGGTCTAAGTGTCTAACCGTGTGGTCTGTGAAGCCATTTGGTCATACTCGAATTTTTGTGGTGTTATTTACTGCAGTACTCTGAGTTTGGTATTGGCTTCATGAAGTACAAGGAGATAAACTGGGACACAGTCCTAGAGGGAGTACTCTCATGTGTGGTGAGTGAGGGTCTGCAGGAGAATGCACCAACCAGGCTTCTATCCCAAAAAGCTTGCACCCATGTCCATAGCAACCTGATTCTGAACATTGCCATGAAACCTCTCCATATAACAAGATCCCTTTATTTGTAAGGGTCTGCTGGCTGCACCATGTCAGTCACAATCCATTTGGAAGCCAAGGGAAGATCCATGTGGCCCCACGACAGATGTTTTATCATACACCTGCCAACCACTGCTCTAGGCCCACTACTCAGCAGGTTCCAACTTTCTGGCATCTCTGTTCTACAACATTTTCATGAAACCCAGTCAATCAGGGCACTGTCTGGTATACTCGTGATCAGCAACAGACATCCAAAGATTTTCTAGTGCCACCTGTTCATAGGAATATCAAAAATTTTATGGTGTTTATCTAGCCAATTTTCAAGGATGAAGTTGGAGGCACTGTGGGTTTCAATTCATTCAGGAACCATGAAATAGTGAGGAAGCTCATTTCAATGAAAGCTCGGGACAACTCTCACAGGCAAGGCTTCCCAAGGAGTGGCCAAAAGGTCACATGAAGCCAGGCCCATTGAGGTTTACAATTGAGGTCCATGTGTGTTTTGACTCTCAACTATGACTGCTAAGTCTTTCTGAATAAAGTCATGTGATATCCTGGCTGAGAATCCCAGTGCTCTTTGGAAAGCCAACCTGGGCCTAGATCTCAGTCTCCAAGGGCAACTCTCATGTGTGGCCTCCTAAATTCCAAACACAATTCATGCCAATACATCGCTGAGATCTGTTCCAGAACTCAGTCTCTAAAGGGAATCACACAAGAGTTAAAGCCCAGGTTGACCCTGGAATCTTTTCCAACCGTAACACAAATGACCACAATTAAACCAAAACACTCCAACATGGCCCTCATCTTCTTCCATATAGACAGTCATAATAAACTCTGGTTGGAGGTTTCCATGAGGGGCGCAGCCCAAGACAGTGTTCAAAATAACCTCACTTGCCACTCATTTGCCTAAAGTCAGGGTGACATGGAAACCCTTCCTGTGAACGAGGGGTGATCAAATAGGCCTGCCATTAATAGTGCTCTACTTCTCCAATTTGAGGCCTACTCTCTGTGGGGTATAGACTCTTTATGAGAATTGGGGTCATGAGAAAACCCAAGCACCTATGGGCTACCCTCTGAAGGGATTTGAAGAACCCATTTGAGTGAACCAAGGAGTTGGATCAAAAGACTTTAGATATAGGGTTTTGGTTAGAGAGTGAATGTAAATTTCAGCATATGTGAAGAGTCAGCCACAGTGATGAACTGGGGAAAATGTGTAGGAAAGCAGATATCAATAGAGATATTAGGAAATCAGGCAAAGTACAAAGAGAGTGATAGGATAAGACATTTTTAACAGGGTTGAGTTTGAATATACAATCTTAGGAAGAAACAAATATGTAGTCACCAATAGGAATGATATTCGAGATCATTAGTGAATCAGGACATGGATGTTGTTAGTAATACATGCTCACTTTCAATATAGGCTTTGGTACAATCATAAGTGTGACACTTGCATTTTTTGTCAGGAATATTACTGTGATGAAATGCATATGTATATCAGGTGACTAGAATATTTCTTCCACCATTTTTGAAAGCAATATTTTAAAGGATTATAAATTAGTATTGGGGATACAAATAGGTATACCCTGGGTCTATGAATATAGAGATGATTCTTTAATAGACCATACTGTGAATAAATAATATAACTGGTTCAAAATTTAAATAATGGATTGAATTGATATCTGAAAATATACAAGAAATCTTACATTGATATACATACATTCATTCCGAACAGTTATACATCTAATGATAATATTAGTGTTACGGTTTATTATGAAGAGTGTGTGAGTTTTGTTTCAAAAGTGATTATGGAAATCGAAAATAATGTGTTTGGAAAGAATCTCATGAAAAGAACAGTCAAGAAACATGGAGGAATACATGTCTTCTCAAGTAGGAAGTGATTGAAATTGAACCAAATGCCAAAAAATTTGTAAAATTGTGGATGAAATGATATATCCTATATTGCCCATAAACTGCAGAAATAGTAATGTACCAGTGTTGAATAAAAATGAACTTCAAAATACACATCATGTCCCATAGGTGTCTACTTGCATTGATGTTAAACTGGGTGAGTCACTGTAGAAATATTAGGATTTCTTAGCACCATTCCCTGAAGTTAGTTTTCAGTACTAGGAAACAAATATGTATTTCAGTGGATGTATATTTCTAAGAATAATCTTGTGAAAAATTGATTATATATCCCCATACAGGAACATGAATGAATTTAGGCAGTGTATAGTAAGACACTTATATTTCATATTTTGAAAATCTGGAGACTATATATATATATATAGACACAAACACACACACATTATAATGTAGCAATATATATGCCAATTGAAATTCATCATGAAAAATAACTCATCTGCATATCAAAAAATATTCATTATACTGAACATGGATTATGTATAATGTTGTTCATCTAGGAAGGTCACCCATTGGTTGAATTTTTAGTTCCAACAGCCTTTAGGAGAAGTGATCTCTTCTCACAATTTGTATCTGCCAAGTCAGCCACCTCACAAGAATGTACGTGTGAAACCAGGTAGGATTCTATTTTTGCATATAAAAATACATGTGCTTAATAGGCTAAAGAGAAAGAGAGACAGAAATTCACATATTTCTTAACTTTAAAAACACATGGAGAATTATTTCAACAAATAATTGACTAGATTTATAACTCCTACCTTATATCATGCAAAAGGCAAGTATAACTACACACCATGCCTCTTCTGAACTGCTTGTATTTCTATTCTGTTTTGGTTATTTTTCTCATCATATTAGTATTAGTAGTCAGAGTCTATAAGGGTATGGGCTAGTGTCAAGGATTCAGTATTTCGAATGAAAAATTGAAAAATGAATCCAATGTGTATGCAAATATGTGCTACAAAAAAATCTTCCTTCTCTCATATAGAAGAATGACTTGACATTACCATTGCCCCAAGTAAGTCACAATTAGATAAGAAGTGTTAGAAAATCTGTAAATATATATCTGCAACGAAAATGCTCAGGAGTGCACAACCTTGGAGGTGGTAGAGGAGTTTCCAAAAGTAAGTGACATGGGAAATACTCCACAGACATGAAGATCTGCTGGCCTAAACACTTCTTGAGAAACTGCCTTTGAGGTTGGGCACTTGAAATATATGTTGTTTTCAGGAGCTTTCGCTTCCTTTATAGTGAGACCATCTAAGCTGGGTCTGCATCTATGTGACCTGGAGGACATGGCATCTTATTTTCCAATGAACATGAGGCAGCAATGCTGAATTCTCTCGTTGTAGGTAAACTATTGCCACTGGGGGCTAAGTGTCTCCCCGTGTGGACTGTGAAACCATTTGGTCATCTTCCACTTTTCGTGGTGTTTCTTGCTGCTGCACTGGTAGTTTGGTATTGGCATCACGAAATACAAGGAGTTCAACTGGGACACAGTGCTGGAGGGAGTTCTGTCACGTGTGGTACGTGTACCCTGGTCTATAGTAGAATGCACCAACCAGGCTTCTATCCCACATAGCTTGCCCCCTTGATCATAGCAACCTGATTCTAAACATTACTCTGAAACTTCTCCATATAACAAGATGCCTTTATATACAATGGTCTGATGGCTGCACCATGTCTGTCTCAAGACAATTGAAAGTCAATGGCAGATCCACATGGCCCCACCACAGATGTTTTATCACACACCTTCCCACCACTGCTCTAGGCCCACTACTCTGCAGTCTCCAACTTTCTGGCATCTCTGTTCTAAACATTTTCATGAAGCCCAGTCAATCAAGGCACTGTCTGGTATACTCATGATCAGCAAAAGTACATCAAAAGGTTCTCCAGTGCCATCTGGTCATGAAAATTTCTAAATATTCATGGTATTGATCTAGACAAATTTCAAGGATGAAGGTGGAGGCACTGTGGGTTTCAATTCATTCAGGGACCATTAAATGTTGAGGAAGCTCATTTCAATGAAAGATCTGGAGAACACTCACAGGCAAGGCTTCCCAAAGAGTGGCCAAAAGGTCACATGAAGCCAGGCCCATTGAGGTCTACAATGTGAGGTCCATGTGTGTTTTGACTCTCAACTATGGGTGCCAAGTCTTTCAGAATAAAATCATGTGATATCCTAGCTGAGATTCTCAGTACTCTTGGGAAAGCCACCCTGGGCCTAGATCTCAGTTTCAAAGGGCGACTCTCATGTGTGGCCTCCTGAAATCGCAACACAATTCATGGCAATACTTATCTGAGGTCAGTTCCAGAACTCATTCTCTAAGGGGAATCACACCAGTGTTCAAGCCCAGTTGGACCCAGTCATCTCTTCCATCTGCCACACAAATGACCACAATTAAAACCAAAACACTCCCACATTGTCCTCATCTTCTTCCACATAGACACTCCTCATAACCTCTGGCTGGAGTTTTTCATGAGGGGCACAGCCCAAGACAGTGGCCCAAATAAGCTTTCTTGCCCCTCATTTGCCTAAAGTCAGGGTGGCCTGGACACCCTTCCTGTGAACCAGGAGTGATTAAATAGGCCTGCCATTAATACTGCTCCACTTCTCCACTTTGAGACCTTCTTACTGTGGGGTTTAGTTTCTTCTTTTTTTAAAAAAAAATTGAAATTTAATTGGAAAGTTAAAAAAAATTGTATTGCAGAATATTAAATTTCTTATGCAAAAGCCTTTATCTTGTTTGTGAGGGAAACCTTGATGCCTTGCCAATCTGGTTATATGGAGATACTGAAAATTTTCTGTTACATACTACATGGATGAATGGCTACAGCACATCGTTTTTTCAAACTGAAAGGCAGATAACAGCAAGTAAGATAACAAATAAAAGCCAATTTTATTAAAAAATAAAGTTGTAAAATGTCTCAAATATTGGAAATTAAATTCCTTTTTTTTTCTTTTTTTTGGTTGTTCAAAAGCTCATGCTATATCATCTTTCATACATTTGACTCATTTGGGTTATGAACTCCCATTTTTACCCCAATACAAATCGTAGAATCACATCAGTTACACACTCACGTTTTTACATAATGGCATATTAGTGATTGTTGTATTCTTCTACCTTTCCTATCCCCTACTATCCCCCTCCCCTCCCCAACCATCTACCCTCTATACCTCATCTGCTATTGTTCAATTCTCTCTCTTGTTTCCCCCCCTTTCCCCTCACAACCTCTTATATGGAATTTTGTGTAACATTAAGTGTCTCCTACCATTTCCATATGCTTTCCATTCTCTCTCCCTTTCTCTCCCCCCACTCATCTCCATTTAGTGTTAATATTTTCCTCATGCTCTTCTTCCCTGTTCTGTTCTTATTTGCTCTCTTTATATCAAAGAAAACATTTGGCATTTGTTTTTTAAGGATTGGCTAGCTTTGCTTAGCATTATATGTTCTAATGCCATCCATTTCCCTTCAAATTCAATGATTTTTGTCATTTTTTAATGCTGCATAATACTCCATTGTGTATAGATGCCCCTTTTTTATCCATTCGCCTATGGAAGGTCATCTAGTTTGGTTCCACAGTTTAGCTATTATGAATTGTGCCGCTATGATCAGTGATGTGGCAGTATCCCTATAGTGCGCTCTTTTAAGATCCTCAGGGAATAGTCCGAGAAGTGAGATAGCTGGGTCAAATGGTGGATCCTTTCCCTGCTTTCCCAGGTATCTCCATACTGCTTTCCAAATTGGCCTCAACATTTTCCAGTCCCACCAGCAGTGTACAAGTGTACCCTTTTCCCCACATCCTCGCCAACACTTATTGTTGTTTGATTTCATAATGGCTGCCAATCTTACTGGAGTGAGATGGTATCTTAGGGTGGTTTTGACTTGAATTTCCCTAACTGCTAGAGATGGTGGGCATTTTTTCATGTTCTTGTTGATGGATTGTATGTCCTCCTCTGTGAAGTTTCTGTTCAGGTCCTTGGCCCATTTGTGGATTGGTTTATTTGTTATCTTATTGTTTAATTTTTGAGTTCTTTGTATATTCTAGATATTAGGGCTCTATCTGAAGTGTGAGGGGTAAAAATTTGTTCCAAGATGTAGGCTCTCTATTTACCTCTCTTATTGTTTCTCTTGTTTCGAAAAAAACTTTTTAGTTTAAATAAGTCCCATTTGTTGATTCTTGTTATTAACTCTTGTGCTATGGCTGTCCTATTAAGGAATTTGGAGCCCAACCCCACAGTATGTACATCGTAGCCAAATTTTTCTTCTATTAGATGCAGTGTCTCTGATTTTATATCTTGCTCCTTGATCCATTTAGAGTTAACTTTTGTGCATGGCGAGAGAAAGGAATTCATTTTCATTTTGTTGCATATGGATTTCCAATTTTCCCTGGACCACTTGTTGAAGATGCTATCCTTCCTCCATTGCATGCTTTTAGGCCCTTTTTCAAATATAAGAAAGTTGTACTTTTGTGGATTGGTTTCTGTGTCCTCTATTCTGTACCATTGGTCCAGCTGACTTTTGTGATACCAGTACCACGCTGTTTTTGTTACTATTGCTTTGTAGTACAGTTTGAACTCTGTTATCGCTATACATCCTGATTCACACTTCCTGCTTAGAATTGCTATTGCTATTCTGTGTCTATTGTTTTTCCATATGAAATTCATGATTGCTTTATATATTTCTACAAGAAATGCCATTGGGATTTTGATTGGCATTGCATTAAACCTGTAGAGAACTTTGGGTAATATCGCAATTTTGATGATGTTAGTTCTGCCTATACATGAACAGGGTACATTTTTCCATCTTCTAACATCTTCTATCTCTTTCTTTAGAGTTATGTAACTTTCATTGTATAAATCTTTCACCTCTTTTTTTAGGTTGATTCCCAAGTATCTTATTTTCTATGAGGATATTGTGAATGGAGTGGTTTTCCTCATTTCAATTTCAGAAGTTTTGTTGCTGATATACAGGAATGCCTTTGATTTTTTTCTTGTTGATTTTATATACTGGCACTTTGCTGAATTCATTTATTAACTCTAGCAGTTTCTTTGCATACCCTTTAGGGTTTGTTAAATATATTATCATGTCATCCTCAAATAGCGAATATTTAAGTTCTTCTTTTTTCTATTTTTATGCCTTTAATTTCTTTTGTCTGTCTAATTGCTCTGGCTAGTATTTCAAGAACTAAACTGAATAGAAGTGGTGATAGAGGGCATCTCTGTCTTGTTCCAGATTTTAGAGGGAATGCCTTCAGTTTTTCTCCATTTAGGATGATGCTAGCCTGAGGTTTAGCATATATAGCTTTTACCATGTTGAGGTAAGTTCTTGTTATCCCTAATTTTTATAGTGTTTTGAACATAAAGGAATGCTGTACTTTGTCAAACGCTTTATCTACATCTATCGAGATGATCATATGGTTTTTGTCTTTAAGTCTATTGATGTGGTGGATTACATTTATTGATTTCCCTAAATTGATCCAGGCTTGCATCCCAGGGATGAATCCTACTTGATCATGAAGCACAATTATTTTTATATGCTTTTGTATTCAATTCAGCATGATTTTATTGAGAATTTTTGCATCCAAGTTTATTAGAGGTATTGGTCTGTAGTTTTCTTTCTTTGAAGTGTCTTTGTCTGGTTTTGGAATCAGGGTGATGTTGGCCTCATAGAATGAATTTGGAGGAACTCCTTCTTTTTCTATTTTTTGAAATTGCTTGAAAAGTATTGGTATTAATTCTTCTTTGAGGGTTTTGTAGAACTCCACTGCATACCTATCCGGTCCAGGGCTCTTTTTGGTTGGTTGTCTTTTGATGGTTTCTTATTTTTCTTCCTTTGTTATTGGTCTATTTAAATTGTGGGTGTCTTCCTGACTCAATCTGGGCAGATCATATGACTTAAGAAATTTATCGATATCTTCTTTATCTTCTATTTTATTGGAATATAGGGTTTCAAAATACTTTCTAATTATCTTCTGTGTTTCTGTAGTGTGTGTTGTGATATTTCCATCTTTATTCCATATGTTAGTAATTTGAGTTCTCTCTATTCTTCTCTTCGTTAGCATGGCTAAGGGCCTGTCGAACATATTTATTTTTTCAAAGAACCAACTCTTATTTATTTCAATTTTTACAATGTAGATTTTTTGTTTCAATTTCATTGATTTCTCCTCTAATTTCAATTATTTCTTGTCTTCTACTACATTTGATGTTCTTTTGCTCTTCCTTTTTTAGGTTTTTGAGGTGTAGTGTGAGTTCATTTATTTGTTGTTGTTTTTTTCTTTTTTTGAGGAAAGAATTACAAGAAATGAATTTCCCTCTTAAAACGGCTTTCATTGTGTCCCATACAAACCGGTATGTTGTGTCTCTATTGTCATTTGTCTCTAAGAATTTTTTTATCTCCTCCTTTATGTCTTCTGTAACCCACTGATCATTCAGTAACATATTGTGCATTTTCCATGTGATGTAGAATTTTTCCTTCCTTTTTTTTTTCATTGATTTAAAGTTTCAATCCATTATGATCAGATATGGTGCATGGTATTATCTCCATACCTTTATATTTACTAAGAGTTTCCCTATTGCATAATATATGGTCTATATTGGAGTAGGATCAATGTGCTGCTGAGAAGAACGTGTATCCACTTGATGATGGTTGATATATTTTATATATGTTGGTTACGTCTAGGTTATTGATTGTGCTATTGATTTCTATAGTATCTTTATTCAGCTTTTGTCTGGAGGAAGGCAAGAGACTTCATCCACTATTACTGCCCTTTTTGCCATTTTAGTTTTGGATGCACACATGGGATCTTTCTTTAGATCCATCAGGTGCTGAGAATCTAAGCCACAGGCTCACACAGGGCCAAGATGCAGATTCAGAAACATCCCTTTCCAAAGCAATTAAGCAAAGAGCCACAGGTGATGCACATTTATTTCCATTTGAAAACTGTTTTCTTCAGTCTTCACAAAGGGGTTGCCGGAGGCAAAGACCTTCCTGACATTCAGGGCAACAGACAGGGAAGCAAAAGGCCCAAAGCAGGGTTTCTCCACTGAGACTTTCTTGGTCACACTGATATCTGAGTTTTCTGAGATACTCGCCATTCCCTTCAGCTATCCAGTACATTGCCATGTCACAGTGCTTGGGGTGGTACATATCTTGGACACAAAACCATGAGCGTATTCTAGAGAGTGGCCAGAATTCAGGAAGAAAACAGGAACTTAGGAAGATGGCGAGTGTTGCCCATTTATAAGGCAAGCTGCAGTTCATTCATAAATTGCACAGGATGAATGCTGGGAAGCTTTCTAGTAGACTGGACAAATCCCTTGATGCATTTTCTTTTCTAATGTCTACAACCACGGACACAATGGGATATATAGACACAGAAACACTCGCCTTGTCAAATGACTTACTAGAAACAGTCCACTCCAAAACTAACAAACCACCTTTCCTACCTATTCTGAGAACAGGAGACAAAACAACAAACCCACAACCACACCCACAAAGACACCTCCTTCCCCCAGTAGGTCTCTGACTATCCAGAGTGTCCTCTGACTGGTGGGCCATGATATATTCTTCCATATTGGGGTGTCCTGTCTCTGATATGGTCTCCGTGGCCAACTCTGTGATGCTGTCAGAAGCCAGCGATGAGCCACTACCTGCTTTCTCAGGAAAGGCCCCTCTTCAGATCTTCCTGGCATTTGGCCAACCTCACATCAGTATGTACCAAGAAAGACTGACTCTGTCCTTGGTAAATCCAAACAAGTTTGACCACTGGGACTTGCACTGGGACTGGCTTTGGGTGCCTGGCTTCCTGGATCCCATGTTCAGAGAGTTTCATCACCAAGGAAGTAAGTTGAGTTCATTTCCTTCAGGAACTGAATGAGGTCACTACCCTGGCAACCACATTTTCCTAACAGTTCCTTCCGAGGGTCCCATCAGATGGAGGCTGCACCTACTTGCTCTGACATTTTCACAAGTTAGAATGGTATATCAACCGTAGGCACCCGGGATCAACTCTCCACACAGGCCTGGTTTGGTCCATCTTCACTACATTAAGAAAAGAGAGGCTGATTCAGACACATCCTTTCATCATGACCAGGATGTTTTCCACGTAAGATGACTTTTGCTCTCTCAGGTCCCTCATAGCTGCCTACATCTTCTCCAGGGATTATTTCCGCATGGACTTTTGATGTTGTCAGCTGGTGGAAGATCCCCTACCTTCCTGTATTGTAAGACCAACTCTGTTCCTGCTCTTCTGTAAATGAGATTGAGGGAACAGTGTATGGTTAGGGTTAATAGCATGTTCGATTTGGGTTAGGAATAATTATGCTGGATGAATAATGGTATTGGGAACCTGTGATATTTATAAGAATATAGACGTGAAATATATGTATGAGAACAGAGATCTAGAAAAGATTTGAAGCCCAGATAGGAATTGAAACCACGATTGGTATACTTAGCTTGAATTATGTTCTGCACCGAGGTCTCAGATAAATTGATATACAATGGCATAGGACCGTGTACCTCGGATGTTTGAATGTAGAAGAGAACATGCAGTCAAAAAGGGATAGTCTGTAGGATTAGGAAGATAGTCAGTAGGTTTAGGAAGAATAGTGAGTATAGGAGTTGGACCAAAAGTTCTTTAGCAATAGGGTTTCAGATAGAGAGTGAATGTAAATGTCAGCACATTTGAAGTTACAGTCACAATGATGAACTGGGGACAATATGTAGAAAAGCAGATATCAATAGGGACATTAAGAAATCAGGCATAGTATAAAGTGAGTGATAGGATTAGATATTTTCAAAAGGCTTGAGGTTGAATATATAATCTTAGGAAAAAAACAAATATGTAGTAACAAAGAGGATTGACATTTGAGAGCATTACTCAACCTGGACAGATGTTTTTAATAATCCATGCTCACTTTCCATTTAGGCTTTGGTACAATCATAAGTGTGACCTTTGCATTTTGTGTCCAGAATACTACTGTGATAAATGTATATGTAGATCAGGTGACATGAGTCTTTCTGCCACCATTATGGGTAGCAATATCCTGAAAACTTATAAATTAGTACTGGGGATACGAAAAGGTGTACCCTGTGTTGATGATTATTCAGATGATGCATGAATAGACCATATTGTGAATAAAGTATATAACTGGTTCCAACTTTAAATAATGGATTGAATTTGCATCTGAAAAAAATATATGAAATCTTATATTGATATACATAAATTCATTCCAACCTGTTATATATCTAATGGTAATATTAGGGTTACAGTTTATCATGAAGAGTGAGTTTTGCTTTAACAATGATAATGGAATCGAAAATAATGTGTTTAGAATGAAGTCAAGTGAAAAGAACAGTAGAGAAATATGGAGGAATACATGTGTTCTGAAATAGTAATTGAAAGTGAACCAAATGCCTATAAATTTGTGAAGTTGTGAATGAAAAAAATATATCCTATGTTGTACATAAACTGAAGAAATTTTAATGTACCAGTGTTTAATAAAAATGAACTTCAAAATACACATCATGTCCCATAGAAATCTATTTGCATTGATGTTAAACTGGGTCAGTTACAGTAGAAATATTAGGATTTGTAAGCACCATTCACTGAACTTAGTTTTCAGTAGTAGGAAACCAATATGTATTTCAGGTGGTTGAGTATTTCTTAGAATAATCTTGTGTAAAGTTGATTATACACCCAAATACATGAATACGAATGAATTTAGGGAGTGTATAATAAGATACATATATTTCATATTTTGGAAATTCTGGAGAATATATATATATATATATATATATATATATATATATATATATATATATACACACAAATACACACACAAACACACACACACAAATTAATATGTAGAAATATATATGCCAATTGAAATTCATCATAAAATATAATTCATTCACATATCCAAAAATATTCATTTTACTTAACATGGATTTATGTATAATGTTTTTTACTAGGAAGCTCACCCATAGGTTGAATTTTCAGTTCAATCAGTATTTAGGGGGAGTCATCTCTTTTCACAATTTTTATATTCCAATGTCAGTGAGCTCACAAGAATGTACGTGAGATACCAGGTAGGATAGTATATGTGCATAAAAAATACATGTGCTGAATAGGATACAGAGAAAGGGAGACAGGAATTTACATATGTGATAACTTTAAAAACTCATGAAGAAATATTATAATAAAAAGTTGACTAGATTTAAAACACATACTCTTGATAAAGCAGAAGGCAAATACAAGTATACACCATGCTTCCTATGAAAGGACTGTATTTCTATTCAGTTAGGTTTCTTTTTCTCCATCATATTAGGATTAGTACTCAGATTCTAGTAGGGTATGGGTTGGTGTCAGGGATTCAGTATTTCAAATGGAAAATAGAAAAATTAATCTAATGTGTATGCAAACATGTACTACAGGAACAATTTCCCACTCTCTTCCAGAACAATGGCTTGACATAACCATCACTCCAAGTAAGACACAATTAGAGGAGAGGAGTTAGAAAATTTGTGAATACATATGAGAAATGTAAAATGCTCAGAAGTTCACAACACTGGAAGTAGAAGAACAGTTTCCAAAAGTAAGGGAGAGGGTAAACACTTCACAAACATGGAGCTCTGCTGGCCTAAAGACTTCTTGAGAAACTTCGTCTGTGGTTGGGCACATGAAATATTTGTAATTGTCAGGAAATTTAGTTTCGTTTGTAGTGACACCATGAAATCTGGGTCTGCATCTATGTGACCTGGAGGACATGGTTCCTTATTTTCTAATGAAAATGAGGCAGCAGTTCTGAATTCTCTCTTTGTAGGTAAACTGTGGCCACTGGGAGCTAAGTGTCTTCCCGTGTGGTCTGTGAAGCCATTTGGTCATGCTCCAATTTTCAGGGTGTTTCTTACTCCTGAACTGGGAGTTTCGTATTAGATTCATGAAATACAAGGAGTTCAACTGCGACACAATGATAGAGGGAGTTCTGTCACGTGTGGTTTGTCATGGTCGACAAGAGAATGTACGAACCAGGCTTTAATCCCACATAGCTTTCCCACTTGACTATAGCAACCTGATTCTGAACATTGCCCTGAAACCTCTCCATATAAAAAGATGCCTTTACATATAAGGGTCGGCTGCCTGCACCATGTCAGTCGCAAGTCTTTTGGAAGCCAATGGAAGATCCAGGTGATCCTACCAAAAATATTTATTTACACACCTACAGTCCACTGCTCTATGCCCACTACTCAGCAGGCTCCAACTTACTGGCATCTCTGTTCTACAACATTTTCACGAAACCCAGTCAATCAAGGCACAGTTTGGAACCATCATGATCAGCAACAGGACATTCAAAGTTTATCCAGTGCCACCTGGTCATGGAAATTTCAAAAATTTCATGGTATTTATCTAGCCATTTTTCAAGGATGAAGTTTAAGGCACTGTGGGTTTCAATTAATTCAGGAACCATTAAATGGTGAGGAAGCTCATTTCAATGAAAGCTCTGGAGATCACTCACGGGGAAGGCTTCCCAAAGAGTGGCCAAAAGGTCACATGAATCCAGGCCCATTGAGGTATACAAAGTGAGATCCATGTGTGTTTGTATTCTCAACTAAGGGTCCCAAGTCTTTAAGAATTAAATCATGTGATATCCTGGCTCAGAATCCCCGAGCACTGTGGAAAGCCATCCTGGGCCTAGATCTCAGATTACAAGGGTGATTCTCATGCGTGACCTCCTAAAATCCCAACACTATTTTTTGCAATACTTCTCTGAGGTCAGTTCCAGAACTCAGTCTCTAAGGGTAATCACACCAGAGTTCAAGCTCCGGTGGACACAGTCATTTCTTCCAACTACCACACAATTGACCACAATTTAAACCAAAACACTCCCATATGGACCTCATCTCCTTCCATATAGACACTCATCATAACCTCTGGCTGGAGGTTTCCATGAGGGGCGCAGACCAAGACAGTATCCACAATAATCTACCTTGCCCCTCATTTGCCTAAAGTCAGGGTGGCCTGGACACGCTTCCTGTTAACCAGGAGTGATCAAATAGGCCTGGTGTTAATACTGTTCTGCTTGTCCAATTTGAGGCCTACTGACTGTCAGATATTGATTCTTTATGTGAATTGGAGTCATGAGAAAACCCAAGCACCTATGGGCTAGCCTCTGCAGGTTTTGAAGAACTCGTTTGACCCAAAGGATTCCTATTCTCACTTGATGGAGGTCAGGAACCTTACAGAGGAAGGCGAGAGACTTCATGCCAATGACTGCTCTTTTGGCCATTTTGGTTTTGAATGCACGCATGGGAAATTTCTTTAGATCCCTCAGGTGCTGAGAATCTAAGCCACTGCCTCATACAGAGCCAAGGGGCTGATTCAGACACATCCCTTTTCAAAGCAGTTAAGGAAAGAGCCACATGTATGCCCAATAATTTCCATTTGAAAACTGTTTTCTTCAGGCTTCACAAAAGGGTGGCCTGAGTCAAAGACCTTCCTGAAATTCAGGAAAACAGAACAATAGGTAAGCAAATGGTCCAAAGCAGGGTTGCTCCACTGAGAATTTCCTGGTCACACTGATACTTGAGTTTTCTGAGATGCTTGCCATTTCTTTCAGCTATCCAGTACATGGCCAGTCACAGAGCTTGAAGGTGGTACATATCGTGAACAAAAAACCATGGTCCTATTCTGTAGAGTGGCCAGAATTCAGAAAGAAAACAGGAACTTAGGAATATAGCAGGTATTGCGCATCAATAGGGCAAGCTACAGTCCATTCATAAATGGGGCAATTTGAATGCTGAGAAGCTTTCTACTAGACAGGACACATCCATTGATGCATTCTCTTTTCTAATGCATACAACCACGGACACAGTGAAATACTGAGACATAGAAACACTCGCCATGTCAAAAGACTTACTAGAAACACTAAACTTCAATCCAAACAAACCGACTTTAATACCTATTCTAGGAAAATGAGACAAAACCACAAACCCACAACAACACCCACAAAGGCACCTCCTTCCCCCAAGTAGGTCTGTGACTATCCAGAGTGTCCTCTGACTTGTGGGCCAAAATATGTTCCCCCAAATTGGCCTGTCCTGTCTCAGATCTGGTCTCCTTGGCCAACTCTGTGAAGTTCTCAGTAGCCAGCGGTGAGCCACTACCTGCTTTCTCAGGAAAAGCCCCGCTTCAGAGATTTCCTCTCATTTGGCCTTCCTCACATCTGTAGGTACCAACAAAGACTGACTCTGTCCTTGCTGAATCCAAACAAGTGAGACCACTGGGACTGGAACAGGGACTGGCTCTGGGTGCCTGGCTTCCTGGATCCCAAATTCAGAGAGTTCCATCACCAAGGAAGTTAAGTGAGGTCCCTTCCTTCAGAAATTGAATGAGGTCACTGTCTTGGCAACCACTTTGTCCTAACTGTTGCTTTCAAGGGTCCCATGATACGGAGGCTGCCCCTACTTTCTGTGACACTTTCACAAGTTAGAATGGTATATCAACAATAGGCACCCAGGAATAGATCTCCACACAGGCCTAGTTTGGTCCAACTTCTCTACGTTAAGAAGAGAAGCTGATTCATACACAACCTTTTATCCTGACCAGGTTGTTTTCCATGGAAGATGACTTTTGGTCTCTCAGGTCCTTCATAGCTGCCTACCTCTTCTCCAGGGATCATTTCTGCATGTACCTTTGAGGTTCTCAGGAGGTGGAAGATTCCCTACATTTCAGTATTGTAAGATCAACTCTTTCCCTGCTCTTCTGTAAAGTTAGATTGAGGGAACAGTGTATGGTTATGGTTAATAACATGTTCGGTTTGGGTTAGAAATCATTCTGCTGGATGAATAATGGTATTGGGAACTTGCTATGTGTATAAGAATATATAGGTGAAATATATGTATGAAAACAGAAATCTAAGTATGATTTGAAGTCCAGAAGGGCATTGGGCTCTTGATTGGGATATGCAGCTTTGAATTACGTTCTGCAGAGGTGTCTCAATTAAATCGATAAACAATGCCATAGGACCTTGTACCTTGGATGAATTAATGTAGAAGGAACATCTAGTCGAAAAGGGATAGTCCGAAGTGAAAGGTTAATAAAATAGGTACTTGTCACTTCCTGTTTTTCTGTATGCTTAACAAAACACTGTTGAAATCTTGAGAAATGTTTGCTAATCTTGTTTCCAGAATGTTCTGTTCCCAACTGCCAAACTGCAGAATGTACTCCCTCACTCAGTGTCATGCAAACCGCCCACATGCTCTCACCCATTAGTAAACTTCCCTCTCTTCCCTCTCCAAGAAAAGTATATAAGCTGTGCTTAAGGTGTTCTCAGGGCTCTCTGCTCTATTTAAGTGAGTTCTGAGCCACAGCATGCTGAACCCCAAATAAACCCATTGCTGTTGCATGAGACAGACTCTTGGTGGTCTCTTCCTTCGACACTCGCCCGACCTTTACATATTGAGGTTCCACAGAGTTCTGGCAGTGGCAGACAAGAGACCCCAATGGGCTCCTCTCGGAGCAAGTAAGGCACCTCTTTCTGGTTTCAGGTTTCATGTTAGGGCTTGGCAAAATCTCTGGCGATGAAGAGCCTGAGCTCCCTCCGAAGGTGGCTGAGAGACGTGTCACGGAGACACAGGGCACCTCCCTGGGGGACGCCGCAGAAAACTCGGGAAATTAAGGAACAATAGTCTCCTCAACTCAGTGATATTTTGTTTCAGATTCAGTATTGTCATCCCATCGGGTTTTGCCGGCTACTCATTCCTGGTTTCAGTGTTTGACGTCCATTGCCTGTGTTTATGGTCTTGTCTTATCTGTGTCATGTGTCCTTGCTTTTGCTGTTTGTGTACCTTTCACTATGGGACAGAGCAGTTCAATGCCTCTGTCCCTGACCCTTGATCACTGGAACAAAGTCCGCTTAAGAGCTCAGAATCTTTCTTGTTTTAGTAAAATGCTGGACCTGGCAGAATCTCTGTGCCTCAGAATGGCCCACCTTTGAATTCGGATGGCCCCTAGAAGGATCTTTCTACTTCGCACTAATTTAAAAATTCAGAGATATTATCTCAGCCGGGGACACATAGCCATCTGGATCAACAGCCATATATCTTAACTTGGCAGAACATCTGCAAATCTCCTCCTCCATGGGTGAAGCCTTTCCTTGCCCCTGCCTCTGCTCCTACTCCTTCCCCCATGATCTCTCAAACCCTCTCAACCTCCTCCTCCTCCACCCCCTGTTCTCCCCGAGTCACAGATTTGACTCTACTGGACTCTTCTTCCCTTACTAATCCCCTGCCCTTGTCCCCTAACCCACAACACCCTCAAATGGATTTCCCTGCTGCTGACTCAGCCTCTTTACCATTGGAGGAAGCTAAGCCGGTAATAGGGTCTGATAATGGACCGGTGTTCATGGCCCAGGTAAGTCAGGGGTTAGCCAGGAACCAGGGAATTAATTGGAAGTTATATTGTGCTTATAGATACCCGAGTTCAGGACAGGCAGATAGAATAAATTGAACTATTAAAGAGACCTTAAGAAAACTAAACTTAGAGAACAGCATAAAAGATTGGACTATGCTCCTGCCTTATGCAATGTTTCATGCAAGAAATACTCCCTCTGTTTCTTTGAGTAACCTTAGCCCCTGTGAAATTCTCTATTGTTGCCCTCCTGCAGTAAGGGACCTAAGCCCGACTCAAAGACCTAACAATTCCATCCACACCCCCTTGCTTGACAGACTTAAAGCTCTAAAAAGAACTCAGTGATACCTGTGTAAACAGCTGGCCACTGCCTACCAAACTGGGGACAAAGAGACTCCACATCGATATCAAGTAAGAGACTTCATCTACGTAAGACGACATCAGGTATCATGCTTGAAACCCCGCTGGAAAGGACCATAGCCGGTGCTACTTATAACACCTCCAGTGGTAAAGGTTGATGGAATCAATTTCTGGATCCATGCCTCTCATCTCAAGCCTGCGCCCTGTCCAGACTCTGGCTGGAAACTGGAAAAGACTGGTAAAACCTTCAAATTGCGTATTCGCCATGTGGATAAGTCTGTGGACTCTCTCCTTGGCCACAAGTAGTCCTAAGCCACATCAGCCCATTCAGCAGTGATGGCTGATCACAAATCCTACTGGAAAAGAAGTATAATCTATCTCGCATACAGCCCCCTGAGGTACCTGGTGGCCATCATTCCTCCCAGACATTTGTCAGCTGGCTATAGGTCTTACCTATTGGGATATCCCTGATGAAGAGGATACCACTAAAATTCCATTAAATTACTTCTGTAGCATAGATAATGGAAACAAACATTATGGATGAAGGGACATGCAAGCCAGATGCAGGTTGGCTAGCCTAGATTACTATGTTTGCCGGGCAGACTCTCAAAGCCACAGTCACGGCTGTGTGGGGGGAAAGCCGACTTCTTCTGTAAGTCATGGGGATTTGAGCAAACAGGGGCTGCCTGATGGAACCCAAACTCCTCATCAAATTCAGTACACATCATTGGCCATATTACCAATTAGATAAGAAGAACCGATGGCCCCCAGAGGGGTCTCTAGATCCTCAAATTCTGCGTGACCTTTTCCCTCCTTCACTCACATCCTGAACTATGGTTCTCCAATAGATCCTCACCCTCAGCCTTCTGCTCCAGACATTCTGCTGTCACTCCCACCTCAGCAACCTGATTTCTCCCCTCCAATTACTAGATCAAAAACCCAAACCTCTGCCGGTTCTCAGACCATTGCCTCCTTGCTGAGGCAGCAGTTACTGAAGTACCCCTCCACCCACTCACTCCTCTCTTGTCCTGTCAGTGCCCGCACCGGGTCCCGCCAGGTCTTCTTACCAGCTAAACCAAAGCTCAAACCAGCTGAGGAGAGCCCTCAGTCCCCTATCTAAGATGTAATAAAAATGGCCTTTAAAGTTGGTTTGTCATCACTGAAAACAGTTTACTAATAATTAAACGTCCCTCATATGCGTTTTGAGATACTCACTCCCATCATCCTCTCTGCTCTACCTGTTCTACTGCTCAAGTTTTTGTTGCTAGGAAAATCTCAAACCCGTTTCCCATTATTCTTTTACATCTCTCCTTCCTCATTCTCAGATCCACGGAGCTGATCACAGCCCACCTTCCCCGTCTTCCCCCTCTGCACTAGGCCCACAGAAAAGTCTTAACTGACCTTCTCCAGAAGTCTTCACCATGGCTGACTTTAGGACTTTCAGCAAAAGAGTCCCTATAAAAGAGTTCAATGTAGATAAACTTCCTCTTTTCGTGTTGCCCTGTTCTACTTGGCCAGTGGCTAAAAAAATCAGCACTTCTCAGGTAGACACCCTTTTACTAGTTTTTCACAAAATATGTGAACAAGGCCTCTGTCCTTGAGCTGGGGATTCACAGAGATGGCTACATTTCTAAGATAAAGAAGTTACCAACTGGTCTCCATGGTAACAGCTGGCAGGGGTAAAATAAGAAAGGGAAGAAAAAGCTCTCCCCCTCCCAGGTGTCCTTTAAAAGTTAACTTGCCCAGAACAGGGGAAAAACAGGAACAAATACTGCGTTTTTGAACTTCTGCAGACTGTGAGCTTCTGAGCAACTTCCCTTACATGTTGGGTACAAAATTCTGAAACTACCTAAACTTGAGTTTCAGGGGATTAATTGATTACAACAGAAGCAATGCCCTCTGAATCCGGTTGCAACCAAATAGGACTGTTTCCCTGTCTTTAGTGCTATCTTAGGTGCCTTGCCTTGTCCGTCCTTACAATAGAATAATTCTATATACTTAAACCTTGTTTATGTTTTCATGAAATGGTCAACAGATGTGATTAATCGTGTAATGGTGCAGATGTTTCCCAGAGTGCTCTATTATGAAGCAGGTTCATTTGAAGATCAAATAGGGGGACATACAACCAGGTTCCACTGGGAGCATATATCCCTCACTTTAGCCATCATATTAGGAATAGGATTTGCTGCACGGGTGGGCCCAGGAACCACTGCCCTTGTCCATGTGACACAATAAATTACCCAACTAGAAGCAGCAATAGACCAAAACTAAGATATTAGAAACCACCATCAGAGCTTTGCATGAAACTTTAACCTCTCTCTCTGAAGTTGTTTTACAGAACAGTTGAGGTTTGGACCTCCTCTTCATTAAAGAAGGGGGCCTTTGTGCTGCATTGAGGGAAGAATGTTGTTTTTATGCCGAACATACTGGAGTTGTAATAAAATCTATGAGTAAATTAAAAAGACACATTAAAGAGCATCAACAAGAGAGAGAGAGACCCAAAAAGGGTTGTTTGAGTCTTGGTTCACACAGTGCCCCTGGTTAACTACGTTTTTATCAACCCTGGCCGGTCCAATAATAATCCTCATATTATTGCTAACTATAAAACCCTGTTTTCTCAACCGTGTAATTTCTTTTCTCCAGGCTCAAATTGGACGAGTTAAACTTATGGTAATACCCCACTAGGAGACATAGAATGTGAAACCCCCCAATGATAATTTTTATGATTAAAAGTAGCCAGAAAAAGAAGTGAGGAATGAAAGGTTAATAAAATAAGTACTTGTCACTTCCTGTATTTCCCTATGCTTAACAAAAAACTGTTGAAATCTTGAGAAATGCTTGCAAAACTTGTTCCCAAAATGTGCTGTCCCCAACTGCCAAACTACAGAATGTACTCCCTCACCCAGTTGCATGCAAACTGCCCACTCGTCGTGACCCATCAATAAACTTCCCTCCCTGCCTTCTCCAGGGAAAGTATACAAACTCTACTTAAGCTATTCTCAGGGCTATCTGCTCTATTAAAGTGAACTCTGAGCCCCAGCATGCTGGAAACCCAATAAACCTTTTGCTGTATCATGAGTACTCTGTTGGTCGTCTCCTTCTCCGAAGCTTCCCCGACATTTACTTGGATGATTGAATGTAGAAGAGAACATCCAGTGAAAAAGGTATAGTTGGTAGGATTAGGAAGATAGTCAGTAGGTTTAGGAAGAAGAGTGAGTATAGAATTTAGAACAAAAGTTCTTTAGCAATACGGTTTCAGTTAGAGAGTGAATGTAAATGTGAGCACAGTTGAAGAGTCAGTCACAATGATGAACTGGGGAAAATATGTAGGAAAGCAGATATCAATAGAGACATTATGAAATCAGGGAAATTACAAAGTGAGTGACAGGACTAGATATTTTGAAAAGGATTGAGTTTGAATATATAATCTTAGGAAAAAACAAATATGTAGACACCAATAGGATTGATATTTGAGAGCATTAGGCAAATTTCAGGTGCATGAATATTTCTGAGAATAATCTTGTGAATAGTTGATTATAAATCCAGATACATGAACATGAATGAATTTAGGGAGTGTATATGAGACACATATATTTCATTTTTTGAAATATCTGGAGAGTGTGTGTATATATATATATATATATATATATATATATATATATATACACAAACACAAAACACACACAGACAAAAAAGTAGCAATATATATGTCAATCAAAATTCATCATATAATATATATTATCCACAGATCTAAAAATATTCATTTTACTGAACATGGATTTATGTATAATGTTGTTCAACTAGAAAGCTCACCCATATGTTGAATATTCAGTTTCAATGGGGTTTAGTAGGAGTGATCTTTTCTCTCAATTTGTATCTGCCAAGTCAGCCACCTCACAAGAATGTACGTGTGGTACCAGGTAGCCAACCTGATTCTGAACATTGCCCATAAACCTATCCATATAACAAGATGCCTTTACATATAAGGGTCTGCTTGCTGTACCCTGTCAGTCACAAGGCATTTGGAAGCCAATGGCAGATAAACATGGCCCCACCACACATGTTTTATCACACACCTTCACACCACTGCTCTAGGCCCACTAATGAGCAGGTTCCAACTTACTGGCATCACTGTTCTACACAATTTTCATGAAACAAAGTCAGTCAAGGCACTGTCTGGTACACTGATGGTCAGCAACAGGATATCCAAAAGTTCTCCAGTGCCACCTGGTCATGGGAATTTCAAAAATTTTATGGTATTTATCAAGCCATTTGTCGAGGATGAAGTTGGAGGCTCTTTGGGTTTCAATTTATTCAGGAACCATTAAATGTTGAGGAAGCTCATTTCAATGAAAGCTCTAGAGAACACTCACAGGCAAGACTTCCCAAAGTGTGGCCAAAAGGTCACATGAAGCCAGGCCCATTGAGGTCTACAATGTGAGGTCCATGTGTGTTTTGACTCTCAACTGTGGTTGCAAAGTCTTTCAGAATAAAATCATGTGATATCCTGGCTGAGATTCCCAGTGCTCTGGGGAAAGCCACCCTGCACCTAGATCTCAGGTTCCAAGGGCGACTCTCATGCATGGCCTAGTAAAAACCAAACACAATTCATGAAAATACTTCTCTGAGGTCAGTTCCAGAATTCATTCTCTAAGAGGAATCACAACAGAGTTCAAGCCCAGGTGGACCCAGTCTTTTCTTCTAAGTGCCACACAAATTACCACAATTCCAAACAAAACGCTCCCACATAACCCTTTTCTTCTTCCATATAGACACTCATCATAACCTCTGGATGGAGGTTTCCATGAGGGGCGCAGGACAGGACAGTGTCCAAAATAACCTCCCTTGCCCCTCATTTGCCTAAAGTCAGTGTGGCCTGGAAATCCTGACTGTGAAACAGGAGTGATCAAATCGGCCTGCGGTTAATACAGCTTGGCTTCTCCAATTTGAGGCCTACTGACTGTAGGGTTTAGATTCTTCATGTAAATTGGGGTCATGAGAAAACCCAAGCACCTATGGGATAGCCTCTGCAGGGCTTTGAAGAACTCTTTTGAAACAAAGGATCCCTATTCTCACTTGATGGATGTCAGGAACCTTAGAGAGGAAGGCGAGAGTCTTCATAAACAATGACTGCTCTTTTGGCCATTTTGGTTTTTAATGCACCCATGGGATCTTTCTTTAGATCCATCAGGTGCTGAGAATCTAAGCTACAGCCTAACACAGGGCCAAGAGGCTGATTCAGACACATCCCTTTCCAAAGCAATTAAGCAAAGAGCCACAGGTGTTGCCCATTCATTTCCATTTGAAAACTGTTTTCTTCAGGCTTCACAAAGGGGTGGCCTGAGGCAAAGAACTTCCTGACATTCAGGGCAACAGAACAATAGGTAAGCAAAAGGCCCAAAGCAGGGTTTCTCCACTGAGATTTAATGGTCACACTAATATCTGATTTTTCAGAGATGCTCGCCATTCCTTTGAGCTATCCAGTACATGGTCATGGCACACAGCTTGGAAGTGGTACATACCTTAGACATAAAACCATGAGCCTATTCTGGAGAGGGGCAGAAGTCCAGAAGAAAACTGAAACTTAGGAAGATTGCAGGTGTTACCCATCGAAAAGGCAATCTGAAATCCATTCATAAATTGGACAGGATGAATGCTGGGAAGCATTCTACTAGACAGGACACATCCATTGATGCATTTTCTTTTCTAATATCTGCAACCACGGACACAGTGTGATAGACAGACATAGAAACACTCGCCTTGTCAAATGACTTACTAGAAACAGTTCATTCCACACCAAAAAAAGCGCCTTGCCTACCTATTCTCTGAACATGAGACAAAACCAGAAACCCACCCCCACACACACAAAGGCACCTCCTTCCCCCAAGAAGTTCTGTGACTATCCGGACTGTCCTCTGACTGGTGAGCCATACTATATTCCCACGGAATGGCCTGATCTGTCTCAGATCTGGTCTCCTTGGCCAACTCTGTGCAGGTGTCAGGACCCAGAGGTGAGAAACTACCTGCTTTCTCAGGAATGACCCCTCTTTAGAGCTTTCCTGGCATTTGGCCATCCTCACATTAGTAGGTACCAAGAAAGACTGACACTGTCCTTGGTAAATCCAAACAAGTGAGACCACTGGGACTGGGACTAGGACTGGCTCTGGGTGCCTGGCTTCATGAATCCCAAGTTCAGAGATTTCCATCACCAAGGAAGTGAGGTGAGGTCACTTCCTTTAGGAACTGAATGAGGTCACTGCCTTGGCAACCACTTTGTCCTACCAGTGGCTTCCAAGTGTCACATGAGAAGGAGGCTGCCCCTACTTCCTGTGACACTTTCACAATTTAGAATGGTATACAACCATAGGCACCCAGAAACAGCTACCCACACAGGCCTGGTTTGGTCCATCTTCTCTAAATTAAGATGTGAGAGGCTGATTCAGACAGAACCCTTCATCCTGAACAGGTTGTTTGCCATTGAACATGACTTTTGTTCTCTCAGGTTCTTCATAGCTGCCTACATCTTCTTCAGTCAACATTTCTGCATGGAACTTTGAGGTTCTCAGCAGGTGGAAGATCCCCTACTTTCCTGTATTGTAAGACCAACTCTGTCCCTCCTCTCTGTAAATTTAGAATGAGGGAACAGTGTATGGTTAGGGTCAATAACATATTTGACTTGTGTTAGGAATCATTCTGCTGGATGAATAATGGTATTGGGAACCTGCAAAATTTATAAGAATATATATTTGAAATATAAGTATGAAAACATAAATCTAGTTACGATTTGAAGCCAGAAAGGGCATTGGGCCCTTCTTTGGGATATTTAGCTTTGAATTACATTCTGCATTTTAGTCTCAGATAAATCTATACACAATGGAATAAAACCTTGCACCTCAGATGCCTGAATGTCGAAGAGAACATCCAGTCAAAAATGGATAGTCGGTAGGATTTGGAAGATAGTAGGTTTAGGAAGAAGAGTGAGTCTTCGAGTTGGACCAATAGTTTTTTAGCAATAGGGTTTCGTTTAGAGAGTGAATGTAAATGTCAGCACATGTGAAGAGTCAGTCACAATGATGAACTGGGGAAAATATGTAGGAAAGCAGGTCTCAATAGAGACATTAGGAAATCAGACAAATTATAAAATGCGTGATAGGATTAGACATTTTCAACAGGGTTGAGGTTGAATATATAATCATAGGAAGAAACAAATATATAGTCCCCAACAATATTGACACTTGGGAGAATTAGGCATCCTGGACAAGGATGTTTTTAGTAATATATACTCACTTTCAATTTAGGGTTTGGTACAATCATAAGTGTGACCTTTGCATTTTTGTCCAGAATATTACTGTGATAAAATGTATATGTAGATCAGGTGACATGAGTATTTCTTCCACCATTATGGGAAGCAATATTTTTAAAACCCATAAATTAGTATTGGGTATACAAATAGGTGTACCCTGTGTCTATGAATATAGAGATGATGCATGAATAGATCGTACTGTGAATAAATAATATAACTGGATCCAACTTTAGAAATTGGAGTTAGAATAAATTGATATCTGAAAATATACAGGAAATCTTATATTGATATTGGTATACATACATTCATTACAACCAATTATAAGTCTAATGGTAATATTAGGGTTATGGTTTATCATGAAGAGGGTGTGTGAGTTTTCCTTCAAAAGTGATTATGGAAATCGAAAATAATGTGTTTGTTAAGAAGTCTCATGAAACGACCAGTCGAAAAACCTGGAGGACTACATGTGTTCGGAAGCAGGAAGTGATTGAAAGTGAAACAAATGTCTTTAATTTTGAAATTTTGGGTGAAAAATTTATCCATGGATGTGCATAAACTGAAGAAATAGTACTGTACCAGTTTTAAATAAAAATGAACGTCAAAATACACATCATGTCCCATAGGAATCTACTTGCATTGATGTTAAACTTGGTAAGTTACGGTAGAAATATTAGGATTTGTATGCACCTTTCACTGAAGTTTGTTTTCAGTACTAGGAAACAAATAAGTATTTCAGGTGGATGAATATTTCTGAGAATAATCTTGTGCAAAGTTGATTACAAATCCACATACATGAATATGAATGTATTTAGGGAGTGAATAATAAGACACATATTTCATATTGTGAAAAATCTGGAGAGTATATATATACAAAACACACACAGACATTATAAAGTGGCAATATATATGCCAATCGAAATTCATGGTGAAATATATATCATTCATAGATCCCGAAATATTAATTTTAATGAACATGGATTTATGAATAATGTTGTTCAACTAGGAAGGTCACCCATAGGTTGAATTTTAAGATCCAACAGCATTTAGCAGGAGTGATCTCTTCTCATAATTTGTATCTGCCAAGTCAGCCACCTCACAAGAATGTATATGTGATACCAGGTAGGATTCTATATGTGCATATAAAAATACATGTGCTGAATAGGCTAGAGAGAAAGGGATACAGGAATTCACATATTCATTAACTTTAAAAACACATGGAGAACTATTTCAATTAAAAATTAACTAGATTTATAACACCTAACCTACATAATGCAAACGGCAAGTCCAACTATACACCATGCCTCTTCTGAACTGCTTGTATTTCTATTCTGTTTGAGTTATTTTTCTCCATCATATTAGGAATAGTAGTCAGAGTCTAGTAGGGTATAGTTTCGTGTCAGGGATTCAGTATTTTGAATGGAAAATTGGAAAATGAATCCAATGTGTATGCAAATATGTGCTACACAAAAATCTTCCCACTTTCATCCACAACAATGCCTTGACATTACCTTTGCCACAAGTAAGACACAATTAGAGGAGAAGAGTTAGAAAATACGTGAATACATATCTGGAATGGAATACGCTCAGGATTTCCCAACCTTGGAGGTGATAGAGCAGTTTCCATAAGTAAGGGACATGGTAAACACTCCACAAACATGGAGCTCTGCTGGCCTAAATACTTCTTGAGAAACTGCCTCTGAGGTTGGGCACTTGAAATATATGTTGTTGTCAGGAGCTTTAGCTTCCTTTATAGTGAGCCCATCAAAGCTGGGTCTGCATCTATGTGACCTGGAGGACATGGTTTCTTATTATCCAATGAACCTGAGGCAGCAGTGCTGAATTCTCTCTTTGTAGGTAAACTGTGGCCACTGGGGGCTAAGTGTCACCCCGTGTGGACTGTGAAGCCATTTGGTCCTCTTCCACTTTCTGTTGTGGTTCTTGCTGTTACACTGGGACTTTGGTATTTGCTTTACGAAATACAACAATTTCAACTGGGACACAGTGCTGGAGAGAGTTCTGTCACTGTGGTGGGTCACGGTCTGCAGGAGAATGCACCAACCAGGCTTCTTTCCCACATAGCTTGCACCATTGACCATGTCAACCTGATTCTGAAAATTGCCCTGAAACCTCTCCATATATCAAAATGCCTTTACAAATAAGGGTCTGCTGGCTGCACCATGTCCTTCACAAGGCATTTGGTAGCCAATGGCCAAACCACATGTACCTACCACAGATGTTTTATCACACACCTGCACACCTGCCCACCGCTGCTCTAGGCCCACTACTCAGTAGGCTCCAACTTACTGGCATCTTTTTTCTACATTATTTTTATGAAACCCAGTCAATCAAGGCACCCTCTAGTATACTCATGATCAGCAACAGGACACCCAAAGATTCTCCAGTTCCACCTGGTCATGGGATTTTCAAAAATTTCATGGTATTTATCTAGCCATTTTTCAAGGATGAAGTTGGAGGCACTGTGGGTTTCAAGAACCACTAAATGTTGAGGAAGCTCATTTCAATGAAACTCTGGAGAACTCTCATAGGCAAGGCTTCCCAAAGAGTGGCCAAAAGGTCAAATATAGCCAGGCCCATTGAGGTATACGTTGTGAGTTCCATGTGTGTTTTGACTCTCAACTATGGCTACCAAGTCTTTAAGAATAAAGTCATGGGATATCTTGGCTGATATTCCCAGTGCTCTGTGGAAAGCCACCCTGGGCCTTGATCTCAGTTTATAAGAGCGACTCTCATGCGTGGCCTCCTAAAATTTCAACACAATTCATGCAATACTTCTCTGAGGTCAGTTCCAGAACTCAGTCTCTAAGGGGATTCACACCAGACTTCAAGCCCAGGTGGACCCTGTCATCTCTTCCAACCGTCACACAAATGACCACAATTAATACCAAAACAATCCCACATTGCCCTCCTCTTCTTCCATAAAGGCACTCATCATGACATCTGGCTGGAGGTTTCCATGAGGGGCACAGCCCAAGACAGTGTCCAAAATAAGCTCCCTTGGCCCTCATTTGCCTAAAGTCAGGGTGGCTTGGACACCCTTCTTGTGCACCAGGAGTGATCTGTAAGGGTAAAAGAAATTGAAATTAAAGTGTAAAAGTTAAAGTGTAAAAGACTGGGTGTTGTAAAGTTTTTAAGCAGCAAGGCTTGAGTTAAAATGTAAAGGACCAGGTATTGTTAAGTTCCTATGCTACACGCAAAACCTGAAATTCCTGTAGCTTGTAGGACAATTCCCGGACTACCCAGTAAATATTCCCCCTGACCGCCTGGTTTTTTAATAACCTAGGACCCTGTGAGGCCTGGCACATAGGCATTGCAGGGCCTAAACCAATCATTTTGAATGTGTACCCCGCTTTAGAACTGACCTATCACTCACGCCTTACATGTTCCCACCAATAAATGAACTAATCATGTTTAGGAATTGTTGTTTGATTTTCCCGTGGTGTATGATGATTTCTTAAAGGAGACTGTAATATATGTAAAGTCCCGCCCTGCCCAAAAAGTGTACTTAAGCACTGCTCAACCCCTGCTCGGGGCTCTGGGATGCTCTCCCATCTTGAGTGAGCACGTAGCCCCAGCATGCTGGATTGGATCCTCAATAAACGGCTTTTACTGTTGCATGAGCCGCAGTTTCTTGATGGTCTCTTCCTCCAACATTCGCCGGAACCTTACATTTGGTGCATTGGCCGGGAATCACGCAGCGCAGGACAAGGAGACCTCAACGAACCTTTCTGGGGGTAAGTAAGGCGCCTCTTTCCTTCAAAAATGATTATGGAAATCGAAAATAATGTGTTTGGAAAGAATCTCATGAAAAGAACAGTCAAGAAACATGGAGGAATACATATGTTCTGAAGCAAGAAGTAATTGAAAGTGAACCAAATGCCTGCAGATTTGTGAACTTGTGGATGAAAAGTTATATCCTATGATATCCATCAACTGAAGAAATAGTAATGTACCACTGTTGAATAAAAATGAACTTCAAAATACACATCATGTCCCATAGGATTATACTTGCATTAATGTTAAACTGGGTCAGTTACCATGCAAATATTAGGATTTGTAAGCACAATTCACCGAAGTTTGTTTTCAGTACTGGAAAATAAATATGTATTTTATGTGGATGAATTTTTCTGAGAATAATCTTGTGCAAATTTGATTACAAATCCACATACATGAATATGAATGTATTTAGGGAGTGAATAATAAGACACATATAGTTAATATTGTGAAAAATCTGGAGAGTATATATATATATATATATATATATATATATATATATATATATATATTTATTTATAAAGATAAAAACACAGACATTAAAATGTAGCAATATATATGCCAATCAAAATTCATCATGAAATATATATCATCCTCATATCCAAAAATATTCTTTTTACTGAGCATGGATTTATGTATAATGTTGTTCATCTAGGAAATTCACCAATTTGTTGAATTTTCAGTTTCATCAGTATTTAGGGGGAGTGATCTCTTTTCACAATTTGTATCATCCAAAAACAGTGACCTCACAAGAATGTATGTGTGATACCAGGTAGGATTCTAAATATGCATAATAAAATACATGAGATGAATAGGCTACAGAGAAAAGGAGACAGAAATTTACATATGTGTTAACTTTAAAAACTCATGGAGAAGTACTACAATGAAAAGTTGACTAGATTTATAACACATACACTTGATAAAGCAGAAGGCAAGTCCTAGTATACACCATGCCACCTATGAATGGCCTGTATTTCTATTCTGTTAGGTTTCTTTTTCTCCATCATATTAGGATTAGTAGTCAGAGTCTAGTAGGGTATGGGTTAGTGTCAGGGATTCAGTATTTCAAATGGAAAATAGGGAAATGAATCTAATGTGTATGCGAATATTTGTTAGACAAAAATCTTCCTACTGTCATCCAAAAAAATGCCTTGATAGTTCCTTCACCACAAGTAATACACAATTAGTGGAGAAGAGTTTGAAAATCTGTGAATATATATCTGGAAAAGAAAATGCTCAGGAGTTCACAACATTGGAGGTGGTAGAGGAATTTCCAAAAGTAAGGTAAAGGGTAAACACTTCACAAACATGGAGCTCTGGTGGCCTAATTAATTTCTGAGAAACTGCCTCTGAAATTGGGCCCTTGAAATGTTTGTTGTTGTCAGGAGCTTTCGCTTCCTTTGTAGTGAGACCATCAAAGCTGCGTCAGCATCTATGTGACCTGGATGACATGGTTCCTTATTTGCAATAGAACATGAGGCAGCAGTTCTGAATTCTCTCTTTGTAGGTAAACTGAGGCCACTGGGGTCTAAGTGTCTAACCATGTGGTCTGTGAAGCCATTTGGTCATACTTCACTTTTCGTGGTGTTTCTTACTGCTGCACTGGGAGTTTGGTATTGGCTTCACAAAATACAAAAAGAAAAACTGGGACACAGTGCTATAGAAAGTACTCTCACGTGTAGTGGGTGAGGGTCTGCAGGAGAATGCACCAACCAGGCTTCTATCCCCAAAAGCTTGCACCCATGTCCATATCAACCTGATTCTGAATATTGCCCTGAAACCTCTCCATATAATAAGGTCCGTTAACTTGAATGGTTCTGCTGGCTGCACCATGTCAGTCACAAGGCATTTGGAAGCCAATGGCAGATCCACATGGCCCCACGACAGATGTTTTATCATACACCTGCCCACCACTGCTCTAGGCAAACTAGTCAGCAGGCCTCAACATTCTGGCATCTCTGTTCTCACCGTTTTCATGAAACCCAGTCAATCAATGCAATGTCTGGTACACTCGTGATCAGCAATAGACATCCAAAGGTTCTCCAGTGCCACCTGTTCATAAGAATTTAAAAAATTTCATGGTATTTATCTAGCCAATTTTCAAAGATAAATTTGGAGGCACTGTGGCATTCAATTCATTCGGGAACCATGAAATGGTGAGGAAGCTCATTTCAATTAAAGCTCGGGAGAACTCTCAGAGGCAAGGCTTCCCAAAGAGTGGCCAAAAGGTCACATTAAGCCAGGCCCATTGAGGTCTACAATTGAGGGCCATGTTTTTTTTGACTCTCAACTATGGCTTCCAAGTCTTTCTGAATAAAGTCATGTGATATCCTGGCTGAGATTCCCAGTGCTCTTTGAAAGCTATCCTGGGCCTAGATCTCAGTCTCCAAGGGCAACTCTCATGCGTGGCCTCCTAAAATCCCAACACAATTCATGCCAATACTTCTCTGAGATCTGTTCCAGAACTCAGTCTCTAAGGGGAATCACTCCAGAGTTCAAGCACAGGTGGACCCAGTCATCTCTTCCAACCACCACACAAATGACCACAATTAAACCAAAACACTCCCACATGGCCCTCATCTTCTTCAATTTAGAGACTCATGATAACCTCTGGCTGGAGGTTTCCATGAAGGGCGCAGCTTAAGACAGTGTCCAATATAAGCTCACATGCCTCTCATTTGCCTAAAGTCAGGGTGGCATGGAAACTCTTCCTGTGAAGCAGGAGTGATCAAATAGGCCTGCCAATAATACTGCTCTACTTCTACAATTTGAGGCCTATTCTCTGTGGGGTATAGATTCTTTATGTGAATTGGGGTCATGAGAAAACTCAAGCAACTATGGGCTACCCTCTGCAGGGCTTTGAAGAATCCATTTGAGTGAGTCGAGGAGTTGGACCAAATGTTCTTTAGATATAGAGTTTTGATTAGAGAGTGAGTGTAAATGTCAGCATATGTGAACAGTCAGTCACAGTGATAAACTGGGGAAAATGTGTAGGAAAGCAGATATCAATAGAGACATTAGGAAATAAGGCAAAGTACAAAGTGGGTGATAGGATAAGACATTTTTAACAGGGTTCAGTTTCAATATATAATCTTAGGAAGAAACAAATATGTAGTCACCAATAGGAATGATATTTGAGATCATTAGTTAATCAGGGCATGGATGTTGTTAGTAATACATGCTCACTTTCAATATAGGCTTTGATACAATCATAAGTGTGACCCTTGCATTTTGTTTCAGGAATATTACCGTGATGAAATGTATATGTATATCAGGTGACTACAGTATTTCTTCCACCATTTCTGAAAGCAATATTTTAAAGACTTAAAAATTAGTATTGGGGATACAAACAGGTATACCATCGGTCTACGAATATAGAGATGATGCCTTAATAGACCATACTGTGAATAAATAATATAACTGGTTCAAACGTTAAATAATGGATTGAATTGATATCTGAAAATATATAGGAAATCTTATATTGATATACATACATTCATTCCAACCAGTTATACATCTAATGGTAATATTAGCGTTATGGTTTATCATGAAGAGTGTGTGAGTTTGGCTTCAAAAGTGATTATGGAAATCAATAATACTGTGTTTGGAAAGAATCTCATGAAAAGAACAGTCAAGAAACATGGAGGAATACATGTGTTCTGAAGTAGGAAGTGATTGAAAGTGAACCAAATGCCTATAAATTTGTGAAATTGTGGATGAAAGGATATATCCTTTAATGTCCATAAACTGCAGAAATAGTAATGTACCAGTGTCTGAATAAAAATGAACTTCAAAATACACATCATGGTCCCATAGGTGTCTACTTACATTGATGTGAAACTGGTTCAGTCACTGTAGAAATATTACGAATTGTATACACCATTCACTTAATTTACTTTTCAGTACTAGGAAAAAATATGTATTTAAGGTGGATGAATATTTCTAAGAATAATTTTGTGAAAAGTTGATTATAAATCTACATACACACACATGAGTTTACTTAGGGAGTGTATAATAAGACACATATATTTCATATTTTGAAAATCTTAAGAGTAGATATCTATATCTATATAGATAGATAGATAAATAGATAGATACACACATACACAGACATTAAAATGTAGCAATATATATGCCATTCGAAATTCATTATGAAATATATATCATCCACGTATCCAAAAATATTCATTTTACTGAACATTTATTTATACATAATATTGTTCATCTAGGAAATTCACCCACAGGTGGAAATTCCAGTTCCATCTGTATTTAGAGGGAGCGATCTCTTCTCACAATTTGTATCTTCCAAAATAAGCGATCTCACAAGAATGTACATGTGATACCAGGTAGAATTCTAAAAATGCATAAAAAAATACATTTGATGAATAGGCTACAGAGAAAGGGAGACAGAAATTTACATATGTGTTAACTTTAAAAACTCATGGAGAAGTATTACAATGAAAAGTTGACTAGATTTATAACACATACCATTGATAAAGCAGAAGGCAAGTCCAAGTATACACCATGCCTCCTATGAAAGGCCTGTATTTCTATTCTGTTAGGTTTCTTTTTCTCCATCATATTAGGTTTAGTAGTCAGAGTCTAGTAGGGTATGGGTTAGTGTCAGGGATTCAGTATTTCAAATGGAAAATAGGAAAATGAATCTAATATGTATGCAAATATGTGCTACACAAAAATCTTCCCACTCTCAGCCAGAACAATGCTTTGACATTACCTTCGCCCCAAATAAGACACAATTAGTGGAGAAGAGTTAGAAAATCTGTGAATACATATGTGGAAAGGAAAATGCTCAGAACTTCACAAACTTGTAGGAGGTAGAACAGTTTACAAAAAGGGAGAGGGTAAACACTTCACAAACATGGAGCTCTGCTGGCCTAATGACTTTTTGAGAAACTGCCTCTGAGGTTGGGCAGTTGAAATATGTTTTTGTCAGGAGCTTTTGCTTCCTTTGTAGTGAGACCATCAATGCTGGGTCTCCATCTATGTGACCTGGATGACATGGTTCCTTATTTTCTAGTGGACATGAGGCAGCAGTGCTGAATTCTCTATTTGTAGGTAAACTTTGGCCACTGGGGTCTAAGTATCTAACCGTGTTGTCTGTAAAGCCATTTGTTCATGCTCCACTTTCGTGGTGTTTCTTACTGCTGCACTGTGAGTTTTGTATTGGCTTCACGAAATACAAGGAGCTCCACTGGGACACAGTGCTGGAGGATGTACTCTCATATGTGGTGGGTGAGGGTCTGCAGTAAAATGCACCAATGAGGCTTAAATCCCACATAGCTTTTCAACTCGACAATAGCCCCCTTATTCTGATCATTGGCAGGAATCCTCTCCATATAACAAGATGCCTTTACATAGAAGGGTCTGCTGGATGTACCATGTCAGTGACAAGTCATTTCTAAGCCAATGCCAGATCCACGTGGACCCACAACTGATGTTTTTTCACACACCTACACTCCACTGCTTTATGCCCACTAGTCTGCAGGCTCCAACTTACTGGCATCTATGTTCTACAGCATTTTCATGAAACACAGTCAATTAAGGCACTGTCTGGTACAATCATGATTAGCAACAGGACATCCAAATGTTCTCCAGTGCCATGGTATATATCTAGATATTTTTCAATAATGAAGTTGGAGGCACTGTGGGATTCAATTTATACAGGAACCAATAAATGGTTAGGAATCTCATTTCAATGAAAGCTCTGGTGAACTCTCACAGGCAAGGCTTCCCAAAGAGTGGGCAAAAGGTCTCATGAAGCCAGGCCCATTGAGGTCTACAATGTGAGTTGCATGTGTGTTTTGACTCTCAACTATGGCTGGAATCTTTCAGAATAAAATCTTGTGATATCCTGGCTTAGATTCCCAGTGCTCTGTGTAAAGTCACCCTGGGCCAAGATCTCAGATTCCAATGGTGAATCTCATGTGTGGCCTCCTGAAATCCCAACACAATTCATGGCAATACTTCTCTGAGGTCAGTTACACAACTCAGTCTCTAAGGGGAATCACAACAGAGTTCAAGCCCAGGTGGACCCAGGCATCTCTTCCAATTGCTACACAAATGATGACAATTAAAACCAAAACACTCTCACACGGCCCTCTTCATCTTTTATATAGACACTAATCATAACCTCTAGCTGGAGGTTTCCATGAGGGGCACAGCCCAAGACAGTGTCAAAAATAAACTCCCTTGCCCCTCATTTGCCTAAAGTCAGGGTGGCCTGGACAACGTTAGTGTGAAACAGAAGTGATCAAATAGGCCTGCCGTTAATACTACTCCACTTCTCAAATTTGAGGCATACTGACTGTGGGGTATAGATTTTTAGTGTGAATTGGAGTTATAAGAAAACCCAAGCACCTATTGTCTCCCCTCTGCAGCCCTTTGAAGAACTTATTTGACACAAATGATCCCTATTCTCACTTGATGGAGGTCAGGAATCTTACAGAGGAAGGCGAGAGGCATCATCCACAATCACTGATCTTTTTTCCATTTAGGTTTTGGATGCCCACATGGGATCTTTCTTTAGATTCATCAGGTGCTGAAAATCTAAACCACAGGCTCACACAGGGCCAAGAGGCTGATTCAGACACATCCATTTTCAAAGCTATGAAGCAAAGAGCCACAGGTGATGCCCATTCATTTCCATTTTAAAACTGTTTTCTTCAGGCTTCACAAAGGGGTGGCCTGAGGCAAAGACCTTTCTGACATTCAGAGCAACAGAACAATAGGTAATCAAAAGGCCCCAAGCAGGGTTTCTCCACGGAGACTTTCCTGGTTACTCTGATATATGAGTTTTCTGAGATGCTCGCCATTCCCTTCAGCTATCCAGTACATGGCCATGTCACAGAGCTTGGAGGTGGTACATATCTTGTACAAAAATACATGATACTAATCTTGAGAGTGGCCAGAATTCATGAAAAAATGGAAAATTAGGTAGATAGCCGGTGTTGCCCATGGATAAGGCAAGCCTCAGTCCATTCATTAATTGGAAAGGATGCATGCTGGGAAGCTTTCTACTAGACAGGACACAACCAATGAGCTATTTTTTTCTAATATCTACAAAAAAAAATACAGTGGGATACACAGACATAGAAACAGTCTCCTTGTCAAATGACTTACTGGAAACAGTCCACTCCAAACCAAACAAACCTCCTTTTTTACCTATTCTCAGAACATGAGAAAAAACCACAAACACAAACCAACACCCACAAATGCAACTTTTTCCCACAAGTAGGTCTGTCACTATCTGGAGTGTCCTCTGACTGGTAGGCCATATGATGTTCCCCAGAAATGGCCTTTCTGTCTCACATCTGGTCTCCTTGGTCAACTCTGTGAAGTTGTCAGGAGGCAGTGGTGAGCCAATTCCTGTCCTCTCAGGAAAGACCCCTCTTCAGAGCTTTCTTGGTATTTGGCAACCCTTACATCAGTAGGTACCAAGAAAGACTGACTCTGTCCTTAGTGAATCCAAACAAGTGAGCCCACTGCAACTGGGACTGGGACTGGCTCTGGGTGCCTGGCTTCCTGGATCACAAAATTCAGAGAGTTCCATCACCAAGGAAATGAGGTGAGGTCACTACCTTCAGGAAATAAATGAGGTCCCTGTCTTGGCCACCACTTTGTCCTAACAGTTGCGTCCTAGTGTCTCCTGACATGGAGGCTGCCCTACTTCCTGTGATACATTCACATGTTAGAATGGTATAGAAACCATAGTCACCTGGGAACAGCTCTCCACACAGGCCTGCTTTGGTCCATCTTCCCTGCATTAAAAATAGAGAGGATGACTCAGACACATCCTTTCATCCTGACCATGTTGTTTGCCATGGAATATGACTTTTGTTCTCTCAGGTTTTTCATAGCTGCCAACACCTTCTCCAGGGATTATTTCTGCATGGATTTTGAGGTACTCAGCAGGTGGAAGATCTCCTAACTTCCTGTATTGTAATATCAACTTTATCCCTCCTCTTCTGTAAAGTGAGATTGAGGGAACATTGTATGGTTAGGGTCAATAGCATGTTCCATTTGGCTTAGGAATCATTCTGCTGGATGAATAATGGTATTGGGAACCAGCGATATTTAAAAGAATATAGAGGTAAAATATAAGTATGAAAACAGAAATCTAGGTAATATTTTAAGCTCAGAAGGATTTGGGCCCTTGATTGGGATCCTTAGCTTGAGTAATGTTTTGCACCGAGGTCTCAGTTAAATCGATATACAATGGCATAAGACCCTGTACCTCAGATGATTGAATGTAGAAGAGAACATCCAGTGAAAAAGGGATAGTGTGTAGGATTAGAAAGATAGTCCGTAGGTTTAGAAGGAAGAGTGAGTCTAGGATTTGGACCAAAAGTTCTTTAGCAATAGGTTTCGGTTAGAGAGTGAATATTAATGGCACCATATGTGAAAAGTCGGGCACAATGATGAACTGGGAAAAAATATGTAGGAAAGCAGACATCAATAGAGACATTAGGAAATCAGGCAAAGTATAACGTGAGTGATAGGATTAGACATTTTCAACAGGGTTGAGGTTGAATACATAATCTTAAAAAGAAACAAAAATGTAGTCACCAATTGGATCGACATTTGAGAGCATTAGGCAAACTGGGCATGGATGTTTTTAGTAATCCATGTTCACATTCCATTGAGGCTTTATTGCAATCATAACGGTGACCTTTGCATTTTGTGTCCAGAATATTACTGTGATAATATGTATATGTAGATCAGGTGACATGAGTATTTCTTCCACCTTTTCTGGGAGCAATATTTTGAAAACATATGAATTAGTACTGGGGATACTAATAGGTTTACCCTGTGTTGATGAATATAGAGATGATGCATTAATAGACCATACTGTGAAAAAATTATATGACTGGTTCCAAATTTAAATAATGGATTGTTTTAATATCTGAAAATATAGAGGAAATCATATATTGATATACGTACATTAATTCCAACCAGTTATATATCTAATGGTATTATTAGGGTTACCGTTTATCATGAATAGTGTGTGAGTTTTGCTTCAAAAATGATTATTCAATCGAAAATAACGTGTTTAGAAAGAAGTCCAGTGAAAAGACCCGTCAAGAAACATGAAGGAATATATGTGTTCCGAAGGAGGAAGTGATTGAAAGTGAACCAAATATTTATAAATTTGTGAACTTGTGAATGAAAGAATATATTTTATGATGTCCATAAACTGAATAAATAATAACGTACCAAGTTTGAATAAAAATGAACTTTAACAAACACATCATATCAAATAGGAATGTATTTGCATTGATGTTAAACTTGGTCAGTTACTCTAGAAATATTAGGATTTGTAAGAACCCTTCCCTGAAGTTAGTTTTCAGTACTAGGAAACAAATATGTATGTCAGTGGATGTATATTTCTGAGAATAAACTTGTTAAAAGTTAATTATAAATCCACATATATGAATATGAATGAATTCAGGCGGTGTATAAGAAGACATATATTTCATATTTTGGAAAATCTGGAGACTATATATATATATATATATATATATATATATATATATATATATATAGACACACAAACACACACACATTATAATGTCACAATATATATGTCAATCGAAATTCATCATGAAAAATAACTCATCCGCATATCCCAAAATATTCATTTTACTGAACATGGATGTATGTAGAATGTTGTTCATCTAGGAAGCTCACCCATGGGTTGAATTTTCTGTACCAACAGCATTTAGGAGGAGTGATCTCTTCTCACAAATAGTATCTGCCAAGTCAGCCACCTCACAAGAATGTACGTGTGAAACCAGGTAGGATTCTATTTGTGCATATAAAAATACATGTGCTTAATAGGCTACAGAGAAAGGGAGACAGGAATTCATATATTTCTTAACTTTAAAAACACATGGAATAGTGTGTAGTGTCCCTCTTTATCCCTTTTGATTAACTTTGGCTTAAAAAAAAGAATTTTATTGAGAATTTTTGTATATATGTTTGTCAGGAATATTGCTCTGAAGTTTTCTTTCCTTGATGTGTCTTTGTCTGATTTTGGTATGTGAGTGATACTATCCTCATGAAATGAGTTTGGAGGAGTTCCATGCTTTTCTATTTTATGGAATAATTTGAGGAGTATTGTGATGAATGCTTCTTTGAAGGTCTTGTAGAACTTGACTGAGAATCTGTCTGTTCCTGGGCGTTGCTTGATTGGTAGGCTGTTGACAGCAACTTCTATTTTATTGCTTGAAATTGATTTGTTTAAATTGTTCATGTCCTACTAATTCAGTTTGGGTATATCTCTAAAATTTTATTGATGTCATCATGGTATTTTAATTTATTAGAGTATAAATTTTCAAATTAGTTTTTAATTATTCTCTGTATTTTAGTTGTGTACTCTGTAAAAGTTCTTTTACGATCCTTAATTTTAGTAATTTGAGGTTTTTTTTCTTCATTAGCTTGGTTAAGGATGTGTCAATTTTATTTAGTTTTCGAAGATTAAATTTTGTTTTGTGTCAAAAAAAAATAACATATGGAAAAGTATTTCAGCAAATTGAATAGATTTATAACTCCTACCTTATATCATGCAAAAGGCAAGTCCAACTATACACCATGTCCCTTCTGAAATGCTTGTATTTCTATTCTGTTTGGGATATTTTTCTCCATTATATTAGTATTAGTAGTCAGAGTCTAGTAGGGTATATGAATGTTTCTGAGAATAATCTTGAGAAGAGATGATTATAAATACACATTCATGAATATGAAAAATTTAGGAAGTGCAAAATAAGACAAAAATATTCCATATTTTCAAAAATTTGGAGAGTATATCTATATCTATATCTATAAACACACACACACACACACACACACACACAACACTCACAGACATTAAAAAGTACCAATATAAATGCCAATAGAAATTCATCAGTAAATATATATCATCCACAGATGCAAAAATATTTATTTTACTGAACATGAGTTTATGTATAATGTTGTTCTACTAGGACGCTCTCCTATAGGTTGAATTTTCATTTAAAACAGTTTTAGGAGGAGTGAACTCTTCTCACAATTTGTATCTGCCAAGACAGCCACCTCACAAAAATGTACGTGTGATACCAGGTAGGATTCTATATATGCATATAAATATACATGTGTGAATAGGCTACAGAAAAGGAAAACAAGAATTCACATATTTGTTAAATTTAAAAACACATGGAGAATATTTCCATTAAAATTTGACTAGATTTATAACACCTACCTTATATAATGCAAATGTCAAGTCCAACTATACAACATGTCTCCTCTGAAGTGCTTGTATTTCTATTGTGTTGGGTTAATTTTTCCCATTATAATAGGATGAATAGTCTGAGTCTACTAGGTATGGGTTAGTTTCAGGGATTCAGTATTTGAATGGAAAATTGGAAAATGAATCCAATGTGTATGTAAATATATGCTGCACAAATATCCTCCCACTCTCATCCAGAACAATGCCTTGATATTACCTTCACCCCAAGTAAGACGCAATTAGAGGAGAAGAGTTACAAAATCAGTGAATACATATCTCGAATGGAAAATGCTCAGGAGTTCACAACCTTTGAGGTGGTAGAGGAGTTTCCAAAATTAAGGGACAGGGTAAACACTCCACAAACATGGAGCTCTGCTGGCCTAAAAACTTTTTGAGAAACTGCGTCTGAGCTTCCGCAATTGAAATATATGTTGTTTTCAGATGATTTGGCTTCCTTTGTAGTGAGACCATCAAAGCTGGGTCTGCATCTATGTGACCTGGAGGACATGGTTTCTTATTTTCCAATGAACAAGATGAAGCAGTGCTGAATCCTCTCTTTGTAGGTAATCTGAGGCCACTGGGGACTAAGTGTCTCCCCGTGTGGACTGTGAAGCCATTAGGTCCTCCACCACTTTTTGTGGTGTTTTTCCTGCTGCATTGTGAGTTTGGTATTTGTTTCACGAAATACTAGGAGCTAAACTGAGACACAGTGCTGGAGGGAGTTGTCACGAGTGGTGGGTCAGGGTCTGCAAGAGAATTCACAAACTAGGCTTCTATCTCTCACAGCTTGCCCCATTGCCCCCTTGTCCATATCAACCTGATTCTTCATTTTCCTCTGAAAACTCTCCATATAACAAGATGCCTTTACATATAAGGGTCTGCTGGCTGCACCATGTCAGTTACAAGCCATTTGGAATCCAATGGTAGATCCACATGGCCCTACCACGGATGTTTTATCAAACACCTCCCCACCACTGCTCTAGACCCACTACTCAGCAGGCTCCAACTTACTGGCATCTCTGTTCTACATCATTTTCATGAAACTCAGAAAATCAAGGCACTGTCTGGTATACTCATGAACAGTAACAGGACATCCAATATTTCTCCAGTGCCACCTGGTCATAGAAATTTTAAAAATTTCATGGTATTTATCTATCCATTTCTCGAGCATGAAGTTGGAGGCACTGTGGATTTCAATTCATGCAGCAAACATTAAATGGTGAGGAAGCTCATTTCAATGAATTCTCTGGAGAACTCTCACAGGCAAGGTTTCCCAAAGAGTGGACAAAAGGTCACATTAGGCCAGGCCCATTGAGGTCTACAATGTGAGGTCCATGTGTGTTTTGACTCTCAACTATGGCTGCCATTTCTTTAACAATAAAATCATGTGATATCCTTGCTGAGATTCCCAGGCCTCTGTGGAAATCCACCCGGGGCCTAGGTCTCAGTTTCCAAGAGCGACTTTCATGCTTGGCCTATTAAAATCCCAACAAAATTCATGACAATGTTTCTCTGAGTTCAGTTCCAAAACCCAGTCTCCAAGGGATATCACACCAGAGTTCAAGCCTACGTGTACCCAGTCATTTTTTCCAATGCCACACAAATGACCAAAATTAAAACCAAAACACTCCCACATGGCCCTCATCTTATTCCATATAGGGAATCATCTTAACCTCTGGCTGGAGGTTTCCATGAGGGGCGCAGCCCAAGACAGTGTCCAAAATCAGCTCGTTTGCCCCTCATTTGCCTAACGTCAGGGTAGCCTGGACACAGTTTCTGTGAATGAGGAGTGAACAAATAAGCCTGCCGTTAATACTTCTGTGTTCCTCCAATTTGTCGCCTACTGATTTTAGATATCGATTCTTTAGGTGATTTAGAGTCATGCAAAAACACAAGCACCTCTGCAGAGCTTTGAAAAACTCATTTGACCCAAAGAATCCCTATTCTCATTTGATGGAGTGCAGGAACCTAACAGAGGAAGGCAAGAGACTTCATCCACAATGAATAATATTTTTTGCCATTTTGGTTTTGGAAGCTCACATGGGATCATTCTTAAGATCCATCAGGTGCTGAGAATCTAAGTCACAGCCACACACAGGTCCAAGAGGCTGATAAAGACACATCCCTTTCGAAAGCAATTAAGCAAGAGCCACAGGTGAGGCCCATTCATTTCCATTTGAAAACTGTTTTCTTCAGGCTTCACAAAGGGGTGGCCTGAGCAAAGACCTTCCTGACATTCAGTGCAACACAACAATAAGTAAGCAAAAGGCCCAAAGCAGGGTTTTTGCACTGAGACTATCCTGGTCACACTGATATCTGAGTTTTCTGAGATGCTCGCCATTCTCTTCAGCTATCCAGTACATGGTCATGTCACCGAGCTTGGAGGTGGTACATATTTAGGACACAAATCCATGAGCCTATTCTGGAGAGTGGCCAGAATTCAGGAAGAAAACAACAACTTAGAAAGATAGCAGGTGTTGCACATCGATAAGACAAACTGCAGTCCATTCATATATTGGGCAGGATGAATTATGGGAAGATTTATACTAGACAGGACACATCCATTAATGCATTCTCTTTTCTAATGTGTACAACAACGGACACAGTGGGATACACAGACACAGAAACACTCGCCGTGTCAAATGACTTACTAGAAACTGTCCAGTCCAATCCAAACAAACCACCTTTCCTATCTATTCTCAGAACATGAGACAAAACAACAAACCCACACCCACTCCCACAAAGGCACCTCCTTCCCCCAAGTAGGTCTGTGACTATCTGGAGTGTCCTCTGACCAGTGGGCCATACAATGTTCCCCCGAAATGGCCTGTCTTCTCTCAGATTGTGTTTCCTTGACCAACTCTGTGAAGATGTCAGGAAAAAGTGGTTATCCACTACCTGTTTTCTCAGAAATGGTCCACCTTCAGAGCTCTCCTGACATTTGGCCATTCTCACATCATTAGGTACCAAGAAAATTGACTCTGTCCTTGGGAAATCCAAACAAGTGAGCCCACTGGGACTGGCACTGGGACTGCATCTGGGTGCCTGGCTTCTTGGATACCAAGTTCAGAGAGTTCCATCACCAAGGAAATGAGGTATGTCACATTCTTTGGAACTGAATGAGGTCACTGCCTTGGCAACCACTTTGTCTTAACAGTTGCTTCCAAGGGTAACATAAGATGGAGGTTGCCCCTACTTCCTGTGACACTTTCATAAGTTAGAATGTATATCAACCATTGGCACCCGGGAACAACTTTCCACTAAGGCCTGGTTTGGTCCCTCTTCTCTACAATAAGAAGAGAGATGCAGATTCAGAAACATCCCTTCATCCTGACCAGGTTGTTTGCCATGGAAGATGACTTTTGCTCTCTCAGTTGCTTCATACCTGTGTACAACTTCTCCAGGTATCATTTTTGCATGGACATTTGAGGTTCTCATTAGGTGGAAGGTCCCCAACTTTCCTGTATTGTAAGAACCACTCCGTCCCTGCTCTTCTGTAAAATGATTGAGGGAACAGTGTATACTTGGGGTTAAAAACAGGTTTGATTTGGGTTACGAACGATTCTGTGCGATGAATAATGGTATTGGTAACCTGCAATATTTACAAGAATATAGAGGTGATATGTAAGTATGAAAAGAGAAATCTAGGTATGATTTGAAGCCCAGAAGGGTTTTGCCCTTGATTGGGATACTTAGCTTTGAATTATGTTCTGCAAAGATGTCTCAGATAATTCGATATACAATGGCATAGGACTTTGTACATTGGATGATTTAATTTAGAAGAGAACATCCAGTCAAAAAGGGATATTCAGTATGATTAGGAAGATAGTCGGTAGGTTTAGGAAGAAGAGTGAGTATAGGATTTGGACCAAAAGTTCTTTAGCAATACACTTTTGGTTATAGAGTGAATGTAAATGTCAGCTCATATGAAGAGTCAGTCACTATGTTGAACTGGGGAAAATATGTAGAAAAGCAGATATCAATAGAAACATTACGAAATCAGGCAAATTATAAAGTGAGTGATAGAATTGGACATTTTCAACAGGGTTGGGTTTGAATATATAAATTAGGAAAAAACAAAAATGTAGTCACCAATAGGATTGACAATTGACAGCATTAGGCAACCTGGACACGGATGTTTTTAGAAATCCATGTTCACCTTCCATTTAGGATTTGGTACAATCATAAGTGTGACCTTTCCATTTTTGTCCAGAATATTACTGTGATAATGAGGTGACATGAGTATTTCTTTAACCATTTCTGGGAGCAATATATTGAAGATGTAAAATAAGAATCGGGGTACAAAGAGGTGTACCCTGTTTCTATGAACATAGAGAAAAAGCATGAATAGACCATACTGTGAATAAATAATATAACTTTTTTGAACTTGAAATAATGAATAGAACTGATATCTGAAAAATTAAAGGAAATTGTATATTGATATACAATCATTCATTCCAACCAGGTATATATGTAATGGAAATATTTGTGTTTAGTTTTATCATGAAGAGTGTGTGAGGTTTGCTTAAAAATGATTATGGAAATTCAAAATAATGTGTATGGAAAGAAGTCTCATGAAAAGACCAGTCAAGAAACCCTGAGAATTCATGTGTTCAGAAGCAAGAAGTGATTAAAGTTGAAACAAATGCCTATTAATTTGTGAACTTGTGGATGAAATGTATATCCTATGATGTGCAAAAACTGAAGAAACAATAATGTAGCAGTGTCGAATACAAATGAATGACAAATTACATATCATGTCCCATAGGAGTCTACTTGCATTGATTTTAGACTGGGTCAGTTACTGTAGAATAATTAGGATTTGTATGCACCATTCACTGAAGTTAGTTTTCAGTAATAGGAAACAAATATGTATTTCAGGTGGATGAATATTTCTGATTATAATCTTGTGAAAAGTGGATTATAAATCCACATACATGAACATGAATGAATTTAGAGAGTGTATATTAGACATATATATTTCATATTTTGAAAAATTTGGAGAGTATATCTATATCTATATCTACACACACACACACACACACACACACACACACAAACACACACAACACTCACAGACATTAAAAAGTGCCAATATACATGCGAATCGAAATTCATCAGTAAATATATATCATCCACAGATGCAAACATATTTATTTTACTGAACATGAGTTTATGTATAATGTTGTTCTACTCGGACGCTCTCCTATAGGTTGAATTTTCATTTCCAACAGCATTTAGGAGGAGTGAACTCTTCTCACAATTTGTATCTGCCAAGAAAGCCACCTCACAAAAATGTACGTGTGATACCTGGTAGGATTCTATATATGCATATAAATATGCTTGTGTGAATAGGCTACAGAAAAGGGAAACAAGCATTCACATATTTGTTAAGTTTAAAAACACATGGAGAATATTTCCATTAAAATTTGACTAGATTTATATCTCCTAACTAATATAATGCAAATGTCACGTAAAACTATACAACATGTCTCCTCTGAAGTGCTTGTATTTCTATTGTGTTGGGTTAATTTTCCCCATTATATTAGGATGAATAGTCTGAGTCTACTTGGTATGGGTTAGTGTCAGGGATTCAGTACTTCGAATGGAAAATTGGAAAATGAATCCAATGTGTATGTAAATATATGCTGCACAAATATCCTCCCGCTCTCATCCAGAAGAATGCCTTGACATTACCTTCACCCCAAGTAAGACACAATTAGAGGAGAAGAGTTACAAAATCAGTGAATACATATCTGGCATGTAAAATGCTCAGGAGCTCACAACCTTGGAGGTGGTAGAGGAGTTTCCAAAACTAAGGGACAGGGTAAACACTCCACAAACATGGAGCTCTGCTGGCCTAAAATCTTTTTGATAAACTGCCTCTGAGCTTCCGCACTTGAATTATATATTGTTTTCAAGAGATTTGGCTTCCTTTGTAGTGAGACCATCAAAGCTGGGTCTACATCTATGTGACCTGGAGGACATGGTTTCTTATTTTCCAATGAACAAGATGAAGCAGTGATGAATCCTCTCTTTGTAGGTAAACTGAGGCCACTGAAGACAAATTGTGTCCCCGTGTGGACACCGAAGCCATTTGGTCCTCCTCCACATTTTGTGGTTATTTTTCTAGTGCACTGTGAGTTTGGTATTTGTTTCCCGAAATACTAGGAGCTAAACTGGGACACAGTGCTGGAGGGAGTTCTGTCACGTGTGGTGGGTCAGGGTCTACAAGAGAATGCACCAACTAGGCTTCTATCTCTCACTGCTTGCCCCATTGCCCCCATGTCCATATCAACCTGATTCTTCATTTTCCTCTGAAAACTCTCCATATAACAAGATGCCTTTACATATAAGGGTCTGCTGGCTGCACCATGTCAGTTACAAGCCCTTTGGAATCCAATGGTAGGTCCACATGGCCCTACCACGGATGTTGTATCAAACACCTCCCCACCACTGCTCTAGACCCACTACTCAGCAGGCTCCAACTTACTGGCATCTCTGTTCTACACCATTTTCATGAAACTCAGTAAGTCAAGGCACTGTCTGGTATACTCATAATCAGCAACAGGACATCCAATGTTTCTCCAGTGCCACCTGGTCATAGGAATTTCAAAAATTTCATGGTATTTATCTAGCCATTTTTCAAGCATGAAGTTGGAGGCAATGGGGGTTTCAATTCATTCAGAAAACATTAAATGGTGAGGAAGCTCATTTCAATGAATTCTCTGGGGAACTCTCACAGGCAAGGCTTCCCAAAGAGTGGAAAAAGGTCACATTAGGCCAGGCCCATTGAGGTCTACAATGTGAGGTCCATGTGTGTTTTGACTCTCAACTATGGCTGCCATTTCTTTAAGAATAAAATCATGTGATATCCTTGCTGAAATTCCCAGGCCTCTGTGGAAATCCACCCGGGGCCTAGGTCTCAGTTTCCAAGAGTGACTTTCATGCGTGGCCTCTTAAAATCCCAACAAAATTCATAGCAATGCTTCTCTGAGTTCAGTTCCAAAACCCAGTCTCTAAGGGGAATGACACCAGATTTCAAGCCCACGTACACCCAGTCATTTTTTCCAATGCCACACAAATGAACAAAATTAAAACCAAAACAAAAACCAAAACACTCCCACATGGCCCTCATCTTATTCCATATAGTCAATCATCTTAACCTCTGGCTGGAGGTTTCCATGAGGGGCGCAGCCCAAGACAGTGTCCAAAATCAGCTCGTTTGCCCCTCATTTGCCTAAAGTCAGGGTAGCCTGGAAACCGTTTCTGTGAATGAGGAGTGAACAAATAAGCCTGCCGTTAATACTTCTGTGTTTCTCCAATTTGAGGCCAACTGAATTTAGGTATCGATTCTTTAGGTGATTTCGAGTCATGCGAAAACACAAGCACCTCTTCAGGGCTTTGAAGAACTCATTTGACCCAAAGAATCCCTATTCTCATTTGATGGAGTGCATGAACCTAACAGAGGAAAGCAAGAAACTTCATTCACAATGAATGATATTTTTTGCCATTTTGGGTTTGGAAGCTCACATGGGATCATTCTTAAGATCCATCAGGTGCTGAGAATCTAAGTCACAGCCACACACAGGTCCAAGAGTCTGATAAAGACACATCCCTTTCCAAAGCAATTAAGCAAAGAGCCACAGGGGAGGCCCATTCATTTCCATTTGAAAACTGTTTTCTTCAGGCTTCACAAAGGGGTGGCCTGAGGCAAAGACCTTCCAGACATTCAGTGCAACACAACAATAAGTAAGCAAAAGGCCCAAAGCAGGGTTTCTGCACTGAGACTTTTCTGGTCACACTGATATCTGAGTTTTCTGAGATGCTCGCCATTCTCTTCAGCTATCCAGTACGTGGCCATGTCACAGAGCTTGGAGGCGGTACCATTTTGGACACAAATCCATGAGCCTATTCTGGAGAGTGGCCAGAATTCGGGAAGTAAACAACAACTTAGAAAGATAGCAGATGTTGCACATCGATAAGACAAGCTGCAGTCCATTTATATATTGGCAGGATGAATTATGGGAAGATTTATACTAGACAGGACACATCCATTAATGCATTCTCTTTTCTAATGTCTACAACAATGGACACAGTGGAATACACAGAAACAGAAACACTCGCCGTGTCAAATGACTTACTAGAAACTGTCCACTCCAAACCAAACAAACCTACTTTCCTATCTATTCTCAGAACATGAGACAAAACAACAAACCCACACGCACTCCCACAAAGGCACCTCCTTCCCCCAAGTAGGTCTGTGACTATCTGGGGTGTCCTCTGACTGGTGGGCCATACTATGTTTTCCCGAAATGTCCTGTCTTCTCTCCGATCTTGTTTCCTTGAACAACTCTGTGAAGAAGTCAGGAAAAAGTGGTTAGCCACTACCTGTTTTCTCAGGAAAGGTCCATCTTCAGAGCTCTCCTGGCATTTGGCCTTCCTCACATCATTAGGTACCAAGAAAACTGACTCTGTCCTTGGTAAATCCAAACAAGTGAGCCCACTGGGACTGGGACTGGGACTGCCTCTGGCTGCCTGGCTTCTTGGATACCAAGTTCAGAGAGTTCCATCACCAAGGAACTGAGGTATGTCACATTCTTTGGAACTGAATGAGGTCACTGCCTTGGCAACCACTTTGTCCTAACAGTTGCTTCCAAGGGTAACATAAGATGGAGTTTGCCCCTACTTCCTCTGACAATTTCATAAGGTAGAATGTATATCAACCATTGGCACCCTGGAACAGCTCTCCACCCAGGCCTGGTTTGGTCCATGTTCTCTACAATAAGAAGAGAGAGGCCGATTCAGTCACATCCCTTCATCCTGACCAGGTTGTTTGCCATGGAAGATGACTTTTGCTCTCTCAGGTGCTTCATACCTGCTTACAACTTCTCCAGGTATGATTTGTGCATGGACATTTGAGGTTATCTTAATGTGGAAGGTCCCCAACTCTCCTGTATTGTAAGAACCACTCTGTCCCTGCTCTTCTGTAAAATGATTGAGGGAACAGTGTATACTGGGGGTTAAAAACAGGTTTGATTTTGGTTATGTATGACTCTGTGCGATGAATAATGGTATTGGGAACCTGAAATATTTACAAGAATATTGAGGTGAAATATAAGTATGAAAACACAAATCTAGGTATGATTTGAAGCCCAGAAGGGTTCTGCCCTTGATTGGGATACTGAACTTTGAATTATGTTCTGCAAATTTGTCTCAGATAATTTGATATACAATGGCATAGGACCTTGTACATTGGATGATTGAATTTAGAAGAGAACATCTAGTCAAAAAGGGATATTCAGTAGGATTAGGAAGATAGTCAGTAGGTTTCGGAAGAAGAGTGAGTATAGGATTTGGACCAAAAGTTCTTTAGCAATAGACTTTCAGTTATAGAATGAAAGTATATTTCAGCACATATGAAGAGTCAGTCACTATGTTGAACTGGGGAAAATATGTAGAAAAGCAGATATCAATAGAAACATTACGAAATCAGGCAAAGTATAAAGTGAGTGATAGAATTAGACATTTTCAACAGGTTTGAGTTTGAATATATAAACTAGGAAAAAACAAAAATGTAGTCACCAATAGGATTGACAATTGACAGCATTAGGCAACCTGGAAATGGATGTTTTTAGAAATCCATGTTCACTTTCCATTTAGGCTTTGGTACAATCATAAGTGTGACCTTTCCATTTTTTGTCCAGAATATTACTGTGATAATGAGGTGACATGAGTAATTCTTTCACCATTTCTGGGAGCAATATATTGAAGATGTAAAATAGAATCAGGGGTAGAAAGAGGTGTACCCTGTTTCTATGAACATAGAGAAAAAGCATGAATAGACCATACTGTGAATAAATAATATAACTTTTTTGAACTTTAAATAATGAATTGAACTGATATCTGAAAAATTAAAGGAAGTCGTATATTGATATACAATCATTCATTCCAACCAGTTATATATCTAATGGAAATATTAATGTTTTGGTTTATCATAAAGAGTGTGTGAGTTTTGCTTCAAAATGATTATGGAAATTCAAAATAATGTGTTTGGAAAGAAGTCTCATGAAAAGACCATTCAAGAAACCCTGACAATACATGTGTTCTGAAGCAAGAAGTGATTAAAGTTGAAACAAATGCCTATTAATTTTTGAACTTGTGGATGAAATGTATATCCTATGATGTGCAAAAACTGAGGAAACAATAATGTAGCAGTGTCGAATAAAAATGAATGACAAATTACATATCATGTCCCATAGGAGTCTACTTGCATTGATTTTAGACTGGGTCAGTTACTGTAGAATAATTAGGATTTGTATGCACAATTCACTGAAGTTAGTTTTCAGTACTAGGAAACAAATATGTATTTCAAGTGGATGAATATTTATGATTATAATCTTGTGAAAAGTTGATTACAAATCCACATACATGAACATGAATGAATTTAGAGAGTGTATATTAGACACATATATTCCATATTTTGAAAAATTTGGAGAGTATATCTATATCTATATCTACATCTATATATATATCTATATCTATCTATCTATCTATCTATCTATATATATATATATATATATATATATATATATACACACACACACACGCACACACACACACACACACACACACACAACACTCACAGACATTAAAAAGTACCAATATAAATGCCAATCGAAATTCATTAGTAAATATATATCATCCACAGATGCAATCATATTTATTTTACTGAACATGAGTTTATGTATAATGTTGTTGTACTAGGACGCTCTCCTATAGGTTGAATTTTCATTTCCAACAGCATTTAGGAGGAGTGAACTCTTCTCACAATTTGTATCTGCCAAGACAGCCACCTCACAAAAATGTACATGTGATACCTGGTAGGATTCTATATATGCATATGAATATACATGTGTAAATAGGCTACAGAAAAGGGAAACAAGAATTCACATATTTGTTAAGTTTAAAAACACATGGAGAATATTTCAATTAAAATTTGACTAGATTTATAACTCCTACCTTATATAATACAAATGTCAAGTCCACCTATACAACATGTCTCCTCTGAAGTGCTTGTATTTCTATTGTGTTGGGTTAATTTTCCCCATTATATTAGGATGAACTGTCTAAGTCTACCAGGTATGGGTTAATGTCAGGGATTCAGTACTTCGAATGGAAAATTTGAAAATGAATACAATGCGTATGTAAATATATGCTACACAATTTCCTCCCGCTCTCATCCAGAAGAATGCCTTGACATCACCTTCACCCCAAGTAAGACACAATTAGAGGAGAGGAGTTACAAAATCAGTGAATACATATCTGGAATGGAAAATGCTCAGCAGTTCACAAACTTGGAGGTGGTAGAAAAGTTTCCAAAACTAAGGGACAGGGTAAACACTCCACAAACATGGAGCTCTGCTGGCCTAAAAACTTTTTGAGAAACTCCTCTGAGATTCCGCACTTGAAATATATGTTGTTTTCAGGAGATTTGGCTTCCTTTGTAGTAAGACTATGAGAGCTGGGTCTGCATCTATGTGACCTGGAGGACATGGTTTCTTATTTTCCAAAGAACTAGATGAAGCAGTGCTGAATCCTCTCTTTGTAGGTTAACTGATGCCACTGGAGACTAAGTGTCTCCCCGTGTGGACTGTGAAGCCATTTGGTCCTCCTCCACTTTTTGTGGTGTTTTTCCTGCTGCACTGTGAGTTTGGTATTTGTTTCACGAAATACTAGGAGCTAAACTGGGATACAGTGCTGGAGGGAGTTGTGTCACGTGTGGTTGGTCAGGGTCTGCAAGGGAATGCACCAACTAGGCTTCTATCTCTCACAGCTTGGCCCATTGCCCCCATGTCCATATCAACCTGATTCTTCATTTTCCTCTGAAGACTCTCCATATAACAAGATGCCTTTACATATAAGGGTCTGCTGGCTGCACCATGTCAGTTACAAGCCCTTTGGAATCCAATGGTAGATCCACATGGCCCTACCACGGATGTTTTATCAAACACCTCCCCACCACTGCTCTAGACCCACTACTCAGCAGGCTAAAACTTACTGGCATCTCTGTTCTACACCATTTTCATGAAACTCTGTAAATCAAGGCACTGTCTGGTATACTCATAATCAGCAACAGGACATCCAATGTTTCTCCAGTGCCACCTGGTCATAGGAATTTCAAAAATTTCATGGTATTTATCTAGCCATTTTTCAAGCATGAAGTTGGAGGCACTGTGGGTTTCAATTCATGCAGCAAACATTAAATGGTGAGGAAGCTCATTTCAATGAAATCTCTGGAGATGTCTAAAAGGCAAGGCTTCCCAAAGAGTGGACAAAAGGTCACATTTGGCCAGGCCCATTGAGGTCTACAATGTGATGTCCATGTGTGTTTTGACTCTCAACTATGGCTGCCATTTCTTTAAGAATAAAATCATTTGATATCCTTGCTGAGTTTCCCAGGCCTCTGTGGAAATCCACCCGGGGCCTAGGTCTCAGTTTCCAAGAGCGACTTTCATGCGTGGCCTCTTAAAATCCCAACAAAATTCATGGCAATGCTTCTCTGAGTTCAGTTCCAAAACCCAGTCTCTCAGGGGAATCACACCAGAGTTCAAGCCCACGTGGACACAGTCATTTCTTCCAACTGTCACACAAATGACCAAAATTAAAACTGAAACACTCCCACATGGCCCTCATCTTATTCCATATAGTAACTCATCTTAACCTCTGGCTGGAGGTCTCCATGAGGGGCGCAGCCCAAGACAGTGTCCAAAATCAGCTCGTTTGCCCCTCATTTGCCTAAAGTCAGGGTGGCCTGGACACCGTTTCTGTGAACCAGGAATGATCAAATAAGCCTGCCGTTAATTCTTCTGTGTTTCTCCAATTTGAGGCCTACTGATTTCAGGAATACATTCTTTATGTGATTTAAAGTTATTCGAAAACCCAAGCACCTCTGCAGAGATTTGAAGAACTCATTTGACCCAAAGAATCCCTATTCTCACTTAAGGAGTTCAGGATTTTAACAGAGGAAGGCAAGAGAATTCATCCACAATGAAAGATTTTTTGCCTTATGGTTTTGGATGCACACAGGGGATCATTTTTAGATTCATCAGGTGCTGAGAATCTAAGTCACAGCCACACACATGGCCAAGAGGCTGATTCAGACACATCCTTTCCCAAAGCAATGAAGCCAGACGCCACAGGTGATGCCCATTCATTTCCATTTGAAAACTGTTTTCTTCAGTTTTCACAAAGGGGTGGCCTGAGGCAAAGACCTTCCTGACATTCAGTGCAACACAACAATAAGTCAGCAAAAGGCCCAAAGCAGGGTTTCTGCACTGAGACTTTCCTGGTCACACTGATATCTGAGTTTTCTGAGATGCTCGCCATTCTCTTCAGCTATCCAGTACATGGCCATGTCACAGAGCTTGGAGGTGGTACATATTTTGGACACAAAACCATGAGCCTATTCTGGAGAGTGGCTAGAATTCAGGAAGAAAACAGCAACGTAGAAAGTTAGCAGGTGTTGCACATCGATAAGACAAGCTGCAGTCCATTCATATATTGGGCAGGATGAATTATGGGAAGATTTATACTAGACAGGACACCTCCATTAATGCATTCTTTTTAATGCCTACAACAACGGACACATTGGGATACACCGAAACAGAAACACTCGCCTGATCAAACAACTTACTAGAAACTGTCAACTCCAAACCAAACAAACAGCCTTTCCTACCTATTCTCAGAACATGAGACAAAACAACAAACCCACACCCACTCCCACAAAGGCACCTCCTTACCCCAAGTAGGTCTGTGACTATCCGGAGTTTCCTCTGACTGGGGGCCATACTATGTTCCCCCGAAATGTCCTGTCTTCTCTCAGATCTTGTTTCCTTGTTCAACTCTTTGTAGTTTTCAGGAAAAAGTGGTGAGCCACTACCTGCTTTCTCAGGAAAGGTCCATCTTCAGAGTTCTCTTGGCATTAGGCCATCCTCACATCAGTAGGTACCAAGAAAACTGACTCTGTCCTTGGTAAATCCAAACAAGTGAGCCCACTGGGACTGGGACTGGGACTGCCTCTGGGTGCCTGGCCTCTTGGATACAAATTTCAGAGAGTTCCATCACCAAGGAAATGAGGTATGTCACTTTCTTTGGAACTGAATGAGTCACTTCCTTGGCAACCACATTGTCCTAACTGTTGCTTCCAAGGGTCCCATGAGATGGAGGCTTCCCCTACTTCCTGTGACACTTTCACAATGGAGAATGGTATATCAACCATAGGCACCCAGGAACAGCTCTCCACACAGGCCTGGTTTGGTCCATCTTCTCTACAATAAGAAGAGAGAGGCTGATTCAGACACATCCCTTCTTTCTGACCAAGATATTTGCCATGGAAGATGACTTTTGCTCTCTCAGGTCCTTCATACCTGCCTACAACTTCTCCAGGTATCATTTCTGCATGGACCTTTGAGGTTCTCATCAGGTGGAATATCCCCAACTTTCCTGTATTGTAAGAACCACTCTGTCCCTGCTCTTCTGTAAGATGATTGAGGGACCAGTGTATAATTGGGGTTAAAAACAGGTTTGATATGGGTTACGAATGATTCTGTGTGATGAATAATGGTATTGGGAACCTGCAATGCTTACAAAATATAGATGTGAAATATAAGTATGAAAACAGAAATCTAGGTATGATTTGAAGCCCATAAGGGTTCTGCCCTTGATTGGGATACTTAGCTTTGAATTATGTTCTGCAAAGATGTCTCAGATAATTCGATATACAATGGCATAGGACCTTGTAAATTGGATGATTGAATTTAAAAGAGAGCACCCAGTCAAAAAGGGATATTCAGTAGGATTAGGAAGATAGTAGGTAGGTTTAGGAAGAAGAGTGAGTATAGGATTTGGACCAAAAGTTCTTTAGCAATAGACTTTCGGTTATAGAGTGAATGTAAATGTCAGCACATATGAAGAGTCAGTCACTATGTTGAACTGGGGAAAATATGTAGAAAAGCAGAGATCAATAGAAACATTACAAAATCAGGCAAAGTATAAAGTGAGTGATAGAATTAGACATTTTCAACAGGATTGAGTTTGAATATATAAATTAGGAAAAAACAAAAATGTAGTCACCAATAGGATTGACAATTGAAAGCATTAGGCAACCTGGACATGGATGTTTTTAGAAATCCATGTTCACTTTCCATTTAGGATTTGGTACAATCATAAGTGTGACCTTTCCATTTTTTGTCCAGAATATTACTGTGATAATGAGGTGACATGAGTAATTCTTTCACCATTTCTGGGAGCAATATATTGAAGATGTAAAATCAGAATCGGAGGTACAAAGAGGTGTACCCTGTTTCTATGAACATAGAGAAAAAGCATGAATAGACCATACTGTGAATAAATAATATAACTTTTTTGAACTTTAAATAATGAATTGAACTGATATCTGAAAAATTAAAGGAAATCGTATATTGATATACAATCATTCATTCCAACCAGTTATATATCTAAACGAAATATTAGTGTTTTGGTTTATCATGAAGAGTGTGTGAGTTTTGCTTCAAAATGACTATGGAAATTCAAAATAATGTGTTTGGAAAGAAGTCTCATGAAAAGACCATTCAAGAAACCCTGACAATACATGTGTTCTGAAGCAAGAAGTGATTAAAGTTGAAACAAATGCCTATTAATTGGTGAACTTGTGGATGAAATGTATATCTTATGATTTGCAAAAACTGAAGAAACAATAATGTACCAGTGTCGAATACAAATGAATGACAAATTACATATCATGTCCCATAGGAGTCTACTTGCATTGATGTTATACTGGGTTGGTTACTGTAGAATAATTAGGATATGTATGCACCATTCACTGAAGTTAGTTTTCAGTACTAGGAAACAAATATATATTTCAGGTGGATGAATATTTCTGATTATTATCTTGTGAAAAGTTGATTATAAATCCACATACATGAACATGAATGAATTTAGAGAGTGTATATTAGACATATATATTTCATATTTTGAAAAATTTGGGGAGTATATCTATATCTATATCTATATCTATACCTATATCTATATCCACACACACACACACACACAACACTCACAGACATTAAAAAAACCAATATAAATGCCAATCGAAATTGATCAGTAAATATATATGATTTACAAATGCAAAAATATTTATTTTGCTGAACATGAGTTTATGTATAATGTTGTTTTACTAGGACGCTCTCCTATAGGTTGAATTTTCATTTCCAACAGCATTTAGGAGGAGTGAACTCTTCTCACAATTTGTATCTGCCAAGACAGCCACCTCACAAAAATGTACGTGTGATACCTGCTAGGATTCTATATATGCATATATATATACATGTGTGAATAGGCTAAAGAAAAGGGAAACAAGAATTCACATATTTGTTAAGTTTAAAAACACATGGAGAATATGTCCATTAAAATTTGAATTCATTTATAACTCCTACCTTATATAATGCAAATGTCAAGTCCAACTATAAAACATGTCTCCTCTGAAGTGCTTGTATTTCTATTGTGTTGGGTTAATTTTCCCCATTATATTAGGATGAATAGTCTGAGTCTACTAGGTATGGCTTAGTGTCAGGAATTCAGCATTTCGAATGGAAAATTGGAAAATGAATCCAATGTGTATGTAAATATATGCTGCACAAATATCCTCCTGCTCTCATCCAGAAGAATGCCTTGACATCACCTTCACCCCAAGTAAGACACAATTAGAGGAAAAGAGTTACAAAATCAGTGAATACATATCTGGAATGTAAAATGCTCAGGAGTTCACAACCTTGGAGGTGGTAGAGGAGTTTGCAAAACTAAGGGACAGGGTAAACACTCCACAAATATGGAGCTCTGCTGGCCTAAAAACTTTTTGAGAAACTGCCTCTGAGCTTCCGCCCTTGAAATATATGTTGTTTTCAGGAGATTTGTCTTCCTTTGTAGGGAGACCATCAAAGCTGGGTCTGCATCTATGTGACCTGGAGGACATGGTTTCTTATTTTCCAATGAACAAGATGAAGCAGTGCTGAATCCACTCTTTGTAGGTAAACTGAGGCCACTGGGGACTAAGTTTCTCCCCATGTGGACTGTAAAGCCATTTGGTCCTCCTCCACTTTTTGTGGTTTTTTTGCTGCTGCACTGTGAGTTTGGTATTTGTTTCACGAAATACTAGGAGCTAATCTGGGACAGAGTGCTGGAGGGAGTTCTGTCACGTGTGGTGGGTCAGGGTCTGCTAGAGAATGCACCAAATAAGCTTTGATCTCTCACAGCTTGCCCCATTTCCCCCTTGTGCATATCAACCTGATTCGTAATTTTCCTCTGAAAACTCTGCATATAACAAGATGCTTTTACATATAAGGGTCTGCTGGCTGTACCACGTCAGTTACAAGCCATTTGGAATCCAATGGTAGATCCACATGGCCCTACCACGGATGTTTTATCAAACACCTCCCCACCACTGCTCTAGACCCACTACTCAGCAGGCTCCAACTTACTGCCATCCTATTCTACACCATTTTCATGAAACTCCGTAAATCAAGGCACTGTCTGGTATACTCATGATCAGCAACAGGACATCCAATGTTTCTCCAGTGCCACCTGGTCATAGAAATTTCAAAAATTTCATGGTATTTATCTAGCCATTTTTCAAGCATGAAGTTGGAGGCACTGTGGGTTTCAATTCATTCAGCAAACATTAAATGGTGAGGAAGCTCATTTCAATGAAATCTCTGGAGAACTCTCACAGGCAAGGCTTTCCAAAGAGTGGTCAAAAAGTCACATTAGGCCAGGCCCATTGAGGTCTACAATGTGAGGTCCATGTGTGTTTTGACTCTCAACTATGGCTGCCGTGTCTTTAAGAATAAAATCATGTGATATCCTTGCTGAGATTCCCAGGCCTCTTTGGAAATCCACCCGGGGCCTAGGTCTCAATTTCCAAGAGCGACTTTCATGCGTGGCCTCTTGAAATTCTAACAAAATTCATGGCAATGCTTCTCTGAGTTCAGTTCTAAAACCCAGTCTCTAAGGGGAATCACACCAGAGTTCAAGCCCACGTGGACCCAGTCATTTTTTCCAATGCCACACAAATGACCAAAATTAAAACCGAAACACTCCCACATGGCCCTCATCTTATTCCATATAGTAACTCATCTTAACCTCTGGCTGGAGGTTTCCATGAGGGGCACAGCCATAGACAGTGTCCAAAATCAGCTCGTTTTCCCCTCATTTGCCTAAAGTCAGGGTGGCCTGGACACCGTTTCTGTGAACCAGCAATGATCAAATAAGCCTGCCGTTAATTCTTCTGTGTTTCTTCAATTTGAGGCCTACTGATTTCAGGAATAGATTCTTTATGTGATTTAAAGTTATTCGAAAACCCAAGCACCTCTGCAGAGACTTGAAGAACTCATTTGACTCAAAGAATCCCTATTCTCACTAGATGGAGTTCAGGAACCTAACAGAGGAAGGCAAGAGACTTCATCCACAATGAATGATTTTTTGCCCTTATGGTTTTGGATGCACGCATGGGATCATTCTTTAGATTCATCGGGTGCTGAGAAACTAAGTCACAGCCAAACACATGGCCAAGAGGCTGATTCAGACACATCCATTCTCAAAGCAATGAAGCCAGAAGCCACAGGTGATGCACATTCATTTGTATTTGAAAACTGTTTTCTTCAGGTTTCACAAAGGGGTGGCCTGAGGCAAAGACCTTCCTGACATTCAGTGCAACACAACAATTAGTAAGCAAATTGCCCAAAGCAGGGTTTCTGCACTGAGACTTTCCTGGTCACACTGATATCTGAGTTTTCTGAAATGCTCGCCATTCTCTTCAGCTATCCATTACATGGACATGTCACAGAGCTTGGAGGTGGTACATATTTTGGACACAAAACCATGAGCCTATTCTGGAGAGTGGCCAGAATTCAGGAAGAAAACAGCATCTTAGAAAGATAGTAGGTGTTGCACATCGATAAGACAAGCTGCAGTCCATTCATATATTGGGCAGGATGAATTATGGGAAGACTTATACTAGACAGGACACATCAATTAATGCATTCTCTTTTTAATGTCTACAACAACGGACACATTGGGATACACCGCAACAGAAACACTCGCCTTGTCAAACAACTTACTAGAAACTGTCCACTACAAACCAAACAAACCGCCTTTCCTACCTATTCTCAGAACATGAGACAAAACAACAAACCCACACCCACTCCCACAAAGGCACCTCCTTACCCCAAGTAGGTCTGTGACTATCCGGAGTTTCCTCTGACTGCAGGCCATACTATGTTCCCCCGAAATGTCCTGTCTTCTCTCAGATCTTGTTTCCTTGTTCAACTCTGTGTAGTTGTCAGGAAAAAGTGGTTAGCCACTACCTGCTTTCTCAGGAAAGGTCCCTCTTTAGAGTTCTCCTGGCATTAGGCCATCCTCACATCAGTAGGTACCAAGAAAACTGACTCTGTCCTTGGTAAATCCAAACAAGTGAGCCCACTGGGACTGGGACTGGGACTGCCTCTGGGTGCCTGGCTTCTTGGATACAAATTTCAGAGAGTTCCATCACCAAGGAAATGAGGTATGTCACTTTCTTTGGAACTGAATGAGGTCACTGCCTTGGCAACCACTTTGTCCTAACTGTTGCTTCCAAGGGTCCCATGAGATGGAGGCTTCCCCTACTTCCTGTGACACTTTCACAAGGTAGAATGGTATATCAACCATAGGCACCCAGGAAGAGCTCTCCACACAGGCCTGGTTTGGTCCATCTTCTCTACAATAAAAAGAGAGAGGCTGATTCAGACACATCCCTTCATCCTGACCAGGTTATTTGCCATGGAAGATGACATTTGCTCACTCAGGTCCTTCATACCTGCCTACAACTTCTCCAGGTATCATTTCTGCATGGACCTTTGAGGTTCTCAGCAGGTGGAAGATCCCATAATTTCCTGTATTGTAAGAACCACTCTGTCCCTGCTTTTCTGTAAAATGAGATTGAGGGAACAGTGTGCGCTTAGGGTTAATAACAGGTTTGATTTGGGTTATGAATCATTCTGTGTGATGAATAATGGTATTGGGAACCTGTGATATTTACAAGAATATAGATGTGAAATAAAAGTATGAAAACAAAAATCTAGGTATGATTTGAAGCCCAGAAGGGTTTCCCCCTTGATTGGGATACTTAGCTTTGAATTATGTTCTGCAAAGATGTCTCAGATAATTCGATATACAAGGGAGTAGGACCTTGTACCTATGATGATTGAATTTAGAAGAGAACATCCAGGCAAAAAGTGATAATCGTTATGATTAGGAAGATAGTCGATAGCTTTAGGAAGAAGACTGAGTATAGGATTTGGACCAAATGTTCTTTACCAGTAGGGTTTCGGTTATGGAGTGAATGTAGATGTCAGTACATATGAAGAGTCAGTCACTATGGTGAACTGGGGAAAATATGTAGAAAAGCAGATATCAATAGAATCATTACAAAATCAGGCAAAGTATAAAGTGAGTGATAGAATTAGTCATTTTCAACAGGGTTGAGTTTGAATATATAAATTAGATGGAAACAAATATGTAGTCACCAACAGGATTGACAATTGATAGCATTAGGCAACCTGGACATGGATGTTTTTAGTAATCTATGTTCACTTTCCATTTAGGCTTTGGTACAATCATAAGAGTGACCTTTGCATTTTTTTGTCCAGAATATTACTGTGATAATGAGGTGACATGAGTATTTCTTTCACCATTTCTGGGAGCAATATATTGAATATTTAAAATTAGAATTGGGGGTACAAAGAGGTGTACCCTGTGTCTATGAACATAGAGATAAAGCATGAATAGAACATACTGTGACTAAATAATACAACTTTTTTGAACTTTAAATAATGAATTGAATTGATATCTGAAAAATTAAAGGAAATCATATATTGATACACAATCATTCATTCCAACCAGTTATATATCTCATGGAAATATTAGTGTTTTGGTTTATCATGAAGAGTGTGTGAGTTTTGCTTCAAAAGTGATTATGGAAATCTAAAATAATGTGTTTGGAAAGAAGTCTCATGAAAAGACCTGTCAAGAAACCCTGACAATACTTGTGTTCTGAAGCAAGAAGTGATTAAAGTTGAAACAAATGCCTATAAATTTGTGAACTTGTGGATGAAGTGTATAACTTAAAATGTGCAAAAACTGAAGAAATAATAATGTACCATTGTTGAATACATATGAACGTCAAATTACATATCATGTCTCATAGGAGTCTACTTGCATTGATGTTAGACTGGGTCAGTTTCTGTAGAATAATGAGGATTTGTATGCCCCATTCACTGAAGTTAGTTTTCAGTACTAGGAAACAATTATGTATTTCAGGTGGATGAATATTTCTGATTATAATCTTGTGAAAAGTTGATTATAAATCCACATACATGAACATGAATGAATTTAGAGGGTTTACATTAGACACATATATTTTATATTTTGAAACATCTGCAGAGTGTACAGATATATTATACACACACACACAAAAAAAAAACACTCACATACATTTAATAGTAGCAATATATATGCGAATCGAAATTCATCAGTAAATATATATCATCCACAGATGCAAAAATATTTATTTTACTGATCATGAATTTATGCATAATGTTCTTCTACTAGGAAGCTCCCCTATAGGTTGAATTTTCACTTCCAACAGCGTTTAGGAGGAGTGAACTCTTCTCACAGTTTGTATATGCCAAGTCAGCCACCTCAAAAATGTACGTGTGATACCTGGTAGGATTCTATATGTGCATATAAATATACAAGTGTGAATAGGCTAAAGAGAAAGGGAAACAAGAATTCTCGTATTTTTTAAGTTTAAAAACTCAGGGAGAACTTCTTCGATTAAAAATTGACTAGATTTATAACTTTTACCTTATATAATGCAAAACGCAAGTCCAACTATACAACATGCCTCCAATGAACTGCTTGTATTTCTATAGGTTTGGCTTATTTTTCTCTATCATATTAGGATGAGTTGTCTGAGTCTAGTAGGTATGGGTTAGTGTCAGGGACTCAATATTTCAAAATGAAAATTGGAAAATGAATCCAATTTGTATGCATATATATGCTGCACAAATATCCTCCCACTCTCATCCAGAACAATGCCTTGACATTACCTTCACCCCAAGTAAGACAAAATTAGAGGAGAAGAGTTAGAAAATCAGTGAACACATATCTGGAATGGAAAATGCTCAGGAGTTCACAACCTTGGAGGTTGTAGAGGAGTTTCCAAAAGCAAGGGATAGGGTAAACACTCCACAAACATGGAGCTCTGCTGGCCTAAAAGCTTTTTGAGAAACTGCCTCTGAGATAGGGCACTTGAAATATATGTTGTTTTCAGGAGATTTGGCTTTCTTTGTAGTGAGACCATCAAAGCTGGGTCTGCATCTATGAGACCTGGAAGACATTGTTTCTGATATTTCAATGAACATGAGGCAGCAGTGCTGATATTTTTCTTTTTAAGTAAACTGTGGCCTCTGGGGTCTAAGTGTCTCCCCGTTGAACTGTGAAGCCATTTGGCCCTCCTACACTTTTTGTGGGGTTTTTGCTGCTGCACTGGTAGTTTGGTATTTGCTTCATAAAATAGAAGGAGTTCAACTGGGACACAGTGCAGGAGGGACTTCTATCACGTGTGGTGGGTCAGGGACAGCATAAAAATGCACCAACCAATCTTCTATCCCTCAAAGCTTGCCCCATTGCATCCTTGTCCATAGCAACCTGATTCTGAACATTGCCCTGAATCCTCTCCATATAACAAGATGCCTTTACTTATAAGGGTCTGCTGGCTGCACCATGTAAGCCACAAGCCATTTGTAAGCCAATGGAAGATCCAAATTGCTCCAACACAGAAGTTTTATCACACTCCTGCCCACCACAACTCTAGGCCCACTTCTCAGGAGGCTGCAACTTACTGGGACCTCTGTTCTACACCATTTTCATAAAACCCAGTCAAGCAAGGCACTGTCAGGTACATCCATGATCAGCAGCAGGACATCCAAAGGTTCTCTAGTGCAACCTAGTCATGGGAATTTCAAAAAATTCACGGTATTTATCTAGAAATTTTTCAAGGATGAAGTTGGAGGCACTGTGGGTTTCAATTTATTCAGGAACCATTAAATGGAGAGAAAGATTATTTCAATGAAAGCTCTGGAGAACCCTCACAGGCAAGGCTTCTCAAAGAGTGGACAAAAGGTCACATTTAGCCAGGCCCATTGAGGTCTACAATGTGAGGTCCATGTGTGTTTTCACTCTCAAATATGGCTGCCAAGTCTTTCGAATGAAATCATGTGATACCTTGGCTGAGATTCCCAGTTCTCTGTGCAAAGCCACTCTGGCGCTAGTTCTCAGTTTCCAAGGGTGACTCTCATACATGGCCTCTTTAATCCCAACACAATACATGGCAATACTTTTCTGAGGTCAGATTCTGAACTCAGTTTCTAAGGGGAATCACACCAAAGTTCAAGCCCAGGTAGACCCAGTTATGTCTTCCAACTGCCACACAAATATCCACAATTAAATCCAAAACACTCCCACATGTCACTCATCTTTTCTAAATACACACTCATCATAACCTCTGGCTGGAGGTTTCCATGAGGGGTGCGGCCCAAGACAGTGTCCAAAATAACCACCCTTGCCCCTCATTTGCCTAAAATCAGGATGGCCTGGACATCCTTCCAGTGAACCAGGAGTGATCAAATTGGCCGGCCATTAAGATGGCACTGCTTCTCCAATTTGAAGCCTACTGACTGTGGGGCTTAGAGTCTTTATGTGATTTGGAGTCATGAGAAAAATCAAGCACTTATGGGCTATCCTCTGCAGGGTTTTGAGGAACACATTTGAACCAAATGATCACTATTCTCACTTGATGAAGGTCAGGAACCTTACAGAGGAATGTGAGAGACTTCATCCAAAATGAATGCTCTTTTGTCCATTTTGGTTTTGGATGCACACATGGGATCTTTCTTTAGATCCATCAGGTGCTAAAAATCTAAGCCGCAGCCTCACACAGGGCCAAAAAGCTGATTCAGACACATCCCTTTCCAAAGCAATTAAGCAAAGAGCCAGAGGTGATGCCCTTTCATTTCTGTTTGAAAACTATTTCTTTTGGCTCTACAAGGTGTGGCCTGAGGCAAAGATGTTCCGGACATTCAGGGCAACAGAACAATTGGTAAGCAAAAGGCCCAAAGCAGGGTTTCTCCATTAGAATTTTCTGGTCACACTCATATCTGAGTTTTCTGAGATGCTCCCATTCCCTTCAGCTATCCAGTACATGGCCAAGTCTCAGAGCTTGGAGGTGGTACATATTTTGGACACAAAAAAATGAGCCTATTCTGGAAATTGGCCAGGATTCAGGAAGAAAACAGGAACTTAGCAAGATTGTAGGAGTTGCCCACGCATAAGTCAAGCCACAGTCCATTCATAAATTGGGCAAGATGAATCTTGGGAAGCTTTCTACTAGTCAGGACACATACAATGATTCATTCTCTTTTCTAATGTCTAAAACCCCGGACAGAGTGGGATACACAGACATAGAGACACTGGCCTTGTCAAACGACTTACCAGAAACAGTTCACTCCAAAACAAATAAACTGCCTTTCCTACCTATTCTCAGAACATGAGACAAAACCTCAAACCTACACCCACACACACAAAGGCAGCTCCTTCCCCCAAGTAGGTCTGTGACTATCAGGAGTGTCCTCTGACTGGTGGGCCATACTATGTTCTGATGAAATCGCCTGTCCTGTGTCAGATATGGTCTCATTGGCCCAATCTGTGAAGTTGTCACTAGCCAGCTGTGAGCCACTACCTGCTTTCTCAGGAAAGGCCTCTCTTCAGAGCTTTCCTGACATTTGTCCATCCTCACATCAGTAGGTACTCAGAAAGACTGACTCTGTCCTTGTTAAATCCAAACAAGTGAGACCACTGGGAATGGGAATGGGACTGGCTCTGCGTGCCTGGCTTCCCGGATCCCAAGTTCAGAGAGTTTCATCACCATGGAAGTGAGGTGAGATTAATCTCTTCAGGAATTTAATGAGGTCACTGCCTTGGCAACCACTTTGTCCTAACAGTTGCTTCCAATAGTACTATGAGATGGAGGCAGCCCTTACTTCCTGTGACACTTTCAAAAGTTAGAATGGTATATCAACCATAGGCACCCAGGAACAGCTCTCCACACATGCCTGGTATGGTCCATCTTCTCTACATTAAGAAGAGAGAGGCTTATTCAGACAAAACCCTTCATCTTGGAAAGGTTGTTTGAGATGGAAGATAACTTTTTCTCTCTCAGGTCCTTCATAGCTGCCTAATCTTCTCCAGGGATCAAACCTGCATGGACCTTTGAGGTTCTCAGCAGGAGGCAGATCCCCTACATTCCTGTATTGTAAGACGAACTCTGTCCCTGCTCTTCTGTAAAGTTAGGTTGAGGGAAGAGTGTATGGTTAGGGTTATTAACATGTTTGATTTGGATTACGAATCCTTCTGCAGGATGATTAATAGTATTGGGAACCTGTGATATTTATAAGATTATAGAGGTGAAATATAAGTATGAAAACAGAAATGTTGGTAAGATTTGAAGCCCAGAAGGGCATTAGGCCCTTGATTGGGATACTTAGCTTTTAATTACGTTCTACACAGATGTCTCAGATAAATTGATAATCAATGGCATAGGACCTTATACCTTGGATGTTTGATTTTAGAAGAGAACATCCACTCAAATTGAGATAGTCGGTGGGATTAGGAAGATAGTCGGTAGGTTTATAAAAAAAGAGTGAGTATAAAAATTGGACAAAAAGTTCTGTAGCATTAGGGTTTCGGTTATAGAGTGAATATAAATGTCAGCACATGTGAAGAGTCAGTCACAATGATTAACTGGGGAAAATATGTAGGAAGGAAAATATCAATAGAGACATTACGAAATGAGGCAATTATATAGTGAGTGATAGGATTAGACATTTTCAACAGGGTTGAGATTGAATACATAATCTTAGGAAGAAACAAATATGTAGTCACCAATAGGAATGACATTTGAAAGCATTAGGCAACCTGGACATGGATGTTTTTAGTAAGCCATGTTCACTTTCAATTTAGGATTTGGTACAATCATAAGTGTGACCTTTGCATTTTGTGCCCAGAAAATTATTGTGATCAAATATATATGTAGATCATATGATGTGTGTATTTCTTCCACCATTTCTGGGAGCAATATTTGAGGACACATAAATTAGTATTGTGGGTACCAAGTGGTGTACCCTGTGTCAATGAATATAGAGATAATGCATGAATAGACCATAGTGTGAATAAATAATATAACTTTTTTCTCTTTAAATAATGGATTGAATTGATATCTTAAAATATATAGGAAATCATATATTGACATACAATCATTCACTCCAACCAGTTACATATATAATGGTAATCTTAGGGTTATTGTTTATCATGAAGTGTGTGTGAGTTTTGTTTCAAAAGTGTTTATGGAAATCGAAAATAATGTGTTTGGAAAGAAGTCTCATGAAAAGACCAGTCAAGAAATATGGAGGAATCCATGTGTTCTGAAGCTGGAATTGATTGAAAGTGAAACAAATGCCTATAACTTTCCTAAATTGTGGATGAAATATATATCCTGTGATGTGCATAAACTGATGAAATAGTAATGTACCAGTGTTGAATAAAAATGAAGGTCAAAGTACACATCATGTCCCATAGGAATCTACTTGCATTGATGTTAAACTGGGTCAGTTACTGTAGAAATATTAGGATTGCATGCATTATTCACCATAGTTAGTTTTATTTCATTTTTATTTATGGTTGTTCAAAACATTACATAGTTGTTGTTATAACATATTTCACACTTTGATTCAAGTGCGTTATAAACTCCCATTTTTACCCCGTGTACAGATTACAGAATCACATCAGTTACACATCTATTGATTCACATATTGCCATACTAGTGTCTATTGAATTCTGCTGCCTTTCCTATCCTCTACTATCCCCCCTCCCCTCCCCGCCCCTCCCCTCTTCTCTCTCTACCCCCTCTACTGTAATAAATTTGTCCCCCTTGTATTATTTTTCTCTTTCCCCTCACTTTCTCTTGTATGTAATTTTGTATAACCCTGAGGGTCTCCTTCCAATTCCATGCAATTTTCCTTCTCTCTCCCTTTCCTTTCCACCTCTCATCCCGCTTTAATGTTAATCATCTTGTCATGCTCTTCGTCTCTCCTCTGTTCTTAGTTACTCTCCTTATATCAAAGATGACATTTGGCATTTGTTTTTTAAGGATTGGTTAGCTTCACTTAGCATAATCTGCTCTAATGCCATCCATTTCCCTCCAAATTCTATGATTTTTTTTATTTTTCAATGCAGAGTAATACTCCATTGTGTATAAATGCCACAGTATTTTATCCATTCTTTCATTGAAGGTTATCTAAGTTGGTTTCACAGTCTTGCTGTTGTGAATTGTTCTGCTATGAACATCGATGTAGCAGTGTCCCTGTAGCATGCTGTTTTTAGGTCTTTAGTGAATAGACTGAGTAGGGGAATAGCTGGGTCAAATGGTGGTTCCATTCCCAGCTTTCCAAGAAATTTTCATACTGCTTTCCAAATTGGCTGCACCAATTTGCAGTCCCACCAGCAATGTAGAAGTGTACCTGTTTCCCCACATCATTGCCAGAACTTGTTGTTTGACTTCATAATGGCTGCCAATCTTACTGGAGTGAGATGGTATCTTAGGGTGGTTTCGATTTGCATTTCTCTGACTGCTGGAGATGGTGAGCATTTTTTCATGTACTTGTTGATTGATTGTAAGTCCTCATCTGATAAGTGTCTGTTGAGGTCCTCAGCCCATTTGTTGATTGGGTTATTTGTTATCTTATTGTCTAATTTTTTTGAGTTTTTTGTATACTCTGGATATTAGGGCTCTATCTGAAGTGTGAGGAGTAAAGATTTCTTCCCAGGATGTAGGCTCCCTATTTACCTCTCTTATTGTTTCTTTTGCTGAGAAAAAACTTTTTAGTTTGAGTAAGTCCCATTTGTTGATTCTAGTTATTAACTCTTGTGCTATGGGTGTCCTATTGTGGAATTTGGAGCCCGACCCCACAGTATGTACATCGTAAGCAAATTTTTCTTCTATCAGACACTGTGTCTCTGATTTGATATCAAGCTCCTTGATCCATTTTGAGTTAACTTTTGTGCATGGCAAGAGAAAGGGATTCAGTTTCAATTTGTTACATATGGATTTTCAGTTTTCCCAACACCATTTGTTGAAGATGCTATCCTTCCTCCATTGCATGCTTTTAGCCCCTTTATCAAATATAAGATAGTTGTAGTTTTGTGGATTGGTTTCTGTGTCCTCTATTCAGTACCATTGGTCCACAAGCCTGTTTTGGTACCAGTACCATGCTATTGTTGTTACTATTGCTCTGTAGTATAGTTTGAAGTCTGGTATCGCTCTACCGCCTGATTCACACTTCCTGCCTAGCATTGTTTTTGCTATTCTGGAACTTTTATTTTTCCATATGTATTTCATGATTGCTTTCTTTATTTCTACAAGAAATGCCTTTGGGATTTGATTGGCATTGCATTAAACCTATAGAGAAATTTTGGTAATATCACCATTTTGATGATGTTAGTTCTGCCTTTCCATGAACAGGGTATATTTTTACATCTTCTAAGATCTTCTTATATTTCTCTCTTTAGGGTTGTGTAGTTTTCATTGTATGAGACTTTCCCCTCTTTTGTTAGGTTGATTCCGATCTTTTTTTTTTAGGATATTGTGAATGGAGTGGTTGTTCTCATTTCCATTTCAGAGGATTTGTCCCTGATATAGAGGAATGCCTTTGATTTATGCGTGTTGATTTTATATCCTGCCACTTTGCTGCATTCATTTATTAGCTCTATTAGTTTCTTTGTAGACCCTTTTGGGTCTGCTAGGTATAGAATCATGTCATCTGCAATAGTAATAATTTAAGTTGTTCTTTTCCTATTTTTATGCCTTTAATTTCTTCCGTCTGTCTAATTGCTCTGGCCAGTGTTTCGAGAACTGTATTGAACAGAAGTAGTGAGAGAGGGCATCCCATTCTTGTTCCAGATTTTAGAGGGAATGCCTTCAATTTTTCTAGATTCAGAATGATGCTAGCTTGAGGATTAGCACAGATTGCTTTTACAATATTGAGGTATGATCCTGTTATTCCTAGTTTTTCTAGAGTTTTGAAGATAAAGGGATGCTGTACTTTGTCGAATGCTTTTTGTGCATCTATCGAGATGATCATATGGTTCTTATTTTTAAGTCTATTGATGTGGTGAATAACATTTATTGATTTTCGTATATTGAACAAGCCTTGTATTCCATGGATGAATCCTACTTGATCATGGTGCACAATTTTTTTAATATGTTTCTGTATCTGATTCACCAGAATTTAATTAGGGATTATTGCATTTAGATTCCTTAGGGATATTGGTCTGTAGTTTTCTTTGTTTGAAGTGTTTATGTCTGGTGTAGAAATCAGGGTGATATTGGCCTGGTAGAATGAATTTGGAAGATCTCCCTCTTTTTCAATTTCCTGAAATAGCTTGAAAAGTATTGGTATTAGTTCATATTTAAAGGGTTTGTAAAACTCTGCTGTATACCCATACTGTCCTGGTCTTTTCTTAGTTGGTAATCTTTGGATGGTTTCTTCTATTTCCTCAATTGATACTGGTCTGTTTAGGTTGTCTATATCCTCCTGACTCAATCTGGACAGATCATATGACTTAAGAAATTTTTCGATGCTTTCACTATCTTCTATTATATTGGAGTATAACGAATCAAATTAATTTCTGATATCTTCTGTATTTCAGAAATATCTGCTGTGATTGCCAGGGGGTGACAAATAACTTGTGTAGATTGATACAGCAGGAATGGAAGCCGTTTATTGTAGCATCTGAGCGATATTTATACATTTTATATAGCTTATCTAATTAGCATAAAATAGATCCAGCAGTGAACCAATAAGGAATCTCCACACTTAATGGCTTGCTTTTGTTACTTCACAAACCACTCTCTATGGCATTTTTCCAGGCGCCATCCAGACTTGTTTACAGACCCTAACATTTCTCTGGCAAAATACCAGGTGCCATCCTGACTTGTTTATATACCTTAACATGTGATGTTGCCCTTTTCATCCCGTATGCTAGTAATTTGAGTTTTCTCTCTTCTTCTCTTCATTAGCATGGCTAAGGGTCTGTCGATTTTATTTATTTTTTCAAAGAACCAACTTTTAGTTTTCTCAATTTTTTCAATTGTTTCTTTTGTTTCGATTTCATTAATTTCAGCTTTGATTTTAATTAAATCTTACCTTCTACTTATTTTGCTGTTGTTTTCCTCTTCTTTTTCTAGGATTCTGAGATGAAGTATGACATCATTTATTTGTTTTGTTTTTTTTTCTTTTTTTAAGGAATGAAATCCAAGCAATGAATTTTCCTCTTAGAACGGATTTCAGTGTGTCCCATAGATTCTGATATGTTGTGCCTGTGTTTTCATTTATCTCTAAGAATTTTTTAATTTCCTCCTTGATGTCTTCTATAACCCATTGATCATTCAGTAACCTATTGTTCATTCTCCAAGTGATGCATGATTTTTCCTTCCTTCGTTTATCATTGATTTTTAGTTTATATTAGATTATGATCAGATAAGATGCATGGTATTATCTCTACTTCTTTATACTGTCTAAGAATTGCCCTGTGACATAATATATGATCTATTTTTGAGAAGGATCCATGTGCTGCTGAGCAAAAATGTAACTGCTTGATGTTGAGGAGTATATTCGATATATGTCAATTAAGTCTAGGTTATTAATTGTGTTATTGAGTTCTATAGTTTTCTATTTCAACTTTTGTATGGAAGACCTGTCCAGTGGTGAGAGAGGTGTGTTGAAGTCTCCCATGATTATTGTATGGTGGTCTATTAGACTCTTGATCTTGAAAAAAGTTTGTTTGATGGACATAGCTGCACCATTGTTTGGGGCATATATATATTTATAATGGTTATGTCTTGTTGGTGTATGGTTCTCTTGAGCAGTATGTAGTGTCCCTCTTTATCCCTTTTGATTAACTTTGGCTTGAAATCTATTTTATTTGATATGAGTATGGACACTCCTGCTTGTTTCCGAAGTCCATATAAGTGATATGATTTTTCCCAACCTTTCACCTTCAGTCTATGTATGTCTTTTCCTATCAAATGCGTCTCCTGTAGGCAGCATATTATTGGGTCTTGTGTTGTGATCCATTCTACTAGCCTGTGTCTCTTAATTGGTGAGTTTAAGCCATTAACATTTACGGTTATTATTGAGATAATGGTTGTTCTTCCAGCCCTATTTGTTAATTTATGTTATTAAACATGGATTGTTTTCTACATTGATTATTTCCCCCTTTTACTGTACTACCTCCCACTGTTGGTTTTTATTGTTATTTTCCATTTCCTCTTCCTGTAATATTTTGCCGATGATGTTTTGAAGAGATGGTTTTCTAGCTACAATTTATTTTAACTTTTTTTTAACATAGAAGGTTATGATTTTATCTTCCATCCTGATGCTTAATTTCACTGGATACACAATTCTTGGTTGGAATCCATTTTCTTTCAGTGTTTGAAAAATGTTAATCCAGGATCTTCTAGCTTTCAGAGTCTGTGTTGAAAGATCAGCTGTTATCCTGATTGGTTTACCCCTAAATGTAATCTGCTTTTTTTTTCTCTTGTAGCATTTAAAATTCTCTCCTTATTGTGTACGTTGGGCATCTTCATTATAATGTGTCTAGGTGTGGATCTCTTATGATTTTGCACATTCGGCATCCTGTAGGCTTCTAGGACTTGGGAGTCAGTCTGATTCTTCAAGTCTGGGAAGTTTTCTCGTATTATTTCATTGAATACATTGCTCATTGCTTTGGTTTGGACCTCTATACCTTCCTGTATTCCAATGACTCTTAAGTTTGGTCTCTTTATGTTATCCCGTATTTCTTGGATATTCTGTTGATGGTTTCTTAACAGTCTTGCTGAGCTGTCTATGTTCTTTTCAAGTTGGAATACTTTGTCTTCATTGTCTGATGTTCTATCTTCTAAGTGTTCTACTCTGCTGGTAGTATTCTCAATTGAGTTTTTAAGTTGGTTTATTGCTTTCTGCATTTCTAGGATTTCTGTTTGTTATTTTTTACAACCTCTATCTCCCTGTATAGCTGATCTTTTGCTTCTTGGATATGTTTATGTAATTCATTGTCGAAGTGATTTTTCATTGTCTGATTTTGCTGTCTAATGTCTTCCTTGAGACTCCAGATCATCTGAAGCATGTATATCCTGAGTTCTTTATCTGACATTCCATTTACTGCAGCTATTACCTCTTCTAAAGTTGTGCTGACCTGCATTGCTTGTGGTCCTTTTTTCCTTGTCTTATCATACTGCTCGCTTTTCTTTCTGCTTGGTGAAACTGTTGTGATTTTGAAATTTTCCTCCTATATATTTATATTGCTCTTGTATAGTTGCAAATTCTCCCTTGCATGGGCGCAGGGGGGCTGTGCTGCTCCTCCAATTAGGGTGATCTAACTACCTTGCTGACGGGCCGCTGGGCTTGTTTTCCTGATCGGTTGCAGGTCTGCCTACCATGCAGGCGCGGGAGGCGGCTCTGCTCTGCCCCTCCTCCAATTGGTGTCACGTGTCTACCAGGCCCGTGGACCCGTGGGGTGTTCTGCCGATCAGTCGCAGGTCTGCCTACCTTGTAGGTGCTGGCGGCGGCTCTGCTCTGCCCCTACTCCAATTGGGGTGACGTGACTACCATGCAGGTGTGTTGCTGGGCCTGTTCCGCCAGTTTGTCGCAGGTCTGCCTACCTTGCGGGCACGGGCAACGGATCTGCTCTGCTCCTATTCCAAATGGGGTGAAGTGTCTGCCGCTCCGGCAGGGCGATGGGCCTCTTCTGCCAGTCAGGTGCAGGTGTGCCTACCTTGCGGGTGCGGGTGATGGCTCTGCTCTGCCACTACTCCATTTGGGGGGTCGTGACTACCATGCCGGCAGGTTGTTGGGCCTGTTCTGGGTGCGGGCGAAGGCTCTACTCTGCCCCTACTAATATTGGGGTGACCTGAGTACCATGCCGGTGGGCCACTGGGATTGTACTAGGTGAGGGAGAAGGCTCTGCTCTGCAACTATTCCAATTCGGGTGATTTGACTACCACGCCTGCGGGTCACTGGGCCTGTTCTGGGCAAGGGCGGCGGCTCTGCTCTGCCTCTATTCCAATTGGGGTGACGTGACTACCATGCAGGTGTGTCGCTGGGCCTGTTCCGGGCGTGGGCGGCGGCTCTGCTCTGCCCCTCTGGCTTGATGACAAAGTGAGAGAGACCCGGGTGTTTGTGACTCACTTTCTTTACCAGGAGACCAACTGTTTCTGTCACCGATGGTATCAATGAAGTTATCTCCTCTGCTGCTTTCTGATGACATCAGATCTCTGCCATGTTGGTATCCCATGCAAAAGGCAGCATTTTGTTCCCTTTGCTGGGTGACTAAAGCAATGGGTGAGTTCTGACCGGCACTCACAAGCCCCGTCTCAATCCTGTTGCACTCCCTATGAAGGCTCGGTTGATATTTACCTCCACAGTATTCAGCAAGACCCGGACCGAGAAGCAGTTTCCGCAGGTTCTTTAGCCCAGGGCCAGATCAGTTCCGGGAGGCGGAATTCGGCCGCTCTGGGCTCGGTGTATGTTCTAATAGAAGCAGGCTCCAAGACGCAGTTTCTGCGGGTTCTCTAGCACTGAGCCTGAGTAATTTGTCTGCAAGACAAAGGTGAATGGCATCCTGAAATTACCGGTTCTATATCTGAATAAGCTGCGATCAGTCGAAAACAGGGATGGTGACGTCACCTCTCCAAGATGGTGGCCGCTGGGTTCCTCTGTGGTCTGACTGGTGCGGAGAAACGAGTTGGACTGCATTCTTCCCCGTCTCAAACCCAGAATTCAGCACTGAGCACAGTGATTGCATACCTGGCAGGAGCCCACAGTATCTGCACCACTGTATATTTGCGTTGCTATCTCGTCGTTTCCCAGCACGCACCACAGACTCTAGCCACGGAGCGATTTCCTGAATAAGCCACATGACCTTCTGTGAGGACAAATCACTCGCGTTTGAGTTCCCGTAGCTGATCCTCGTGAGATGGAAATTAGTACACTAGGTTTTGGAGAACCACAATTTTGCTGGAAATTCCTAACAAGATAGGTTTTAGCCATTCTAACTCGTCATTCTCCCGCACAGTGATGCGGTATATGGGGGTGATGCACTCCCTTCGCAGCCATCATATGATCCCCTGAAGTTAGTTTTCAGTACTAGGAAACAAATAAGTATTTCAGGTGGATGAATATTTCTGAGAAAAATCGTTTGAAAAGTTGATTATAAATCCACATACATGAATATGAATGAATTTAGGGAGTGTATAATAAGAAAAATATACTTCATATTTTGAAAAATCTGCAGAGTGAAAAAAAATATATATATATATATATGTATATATATACATACACACAGAGACATTAAAAAAGTAGCATTATGTATGCCAATCGAAATTCACCATGAAATATATATCATCCACAGATCCAAAAATATTCATTTTAATGAACATGGATTTATGTCGTTCAACTAAGAAGCTTACCCGTATCTTGAATTTTCGGTTCCAACAGCATTTATTAGGAGTGATCTCTTCTCACAATTTGTATCTGCCAAGCCAGCCACCTCACAAAATGTACGAGTTATACCAGGTAGAATTCGATATGTGCATATAAAAATACATGTGATGAATAGGCTACAGAGAAAGGGAGACAGTTATTCACATATTTGTTAACTTTTAAAACACATGGAGGACTATTTCAATTAAAATTCGCTAGATTTATAACACCTACCATTTATCATACGAAAGGCAAGTCCAACTATACACCATGCCTCCTGTGAACCTCTTGTATTTCTATTCTGTTTGGGTTATTTTTCTCCATAATATTAGGATTAGAAGTCAAAGTCTATTAGGGTATGTGTTAGTGTCAGGGATTCAGTATTTCGATAGGTAAATTTGAAAATGTATCCAATGTATATGCAAATATGTGCTACACAAAAAACTTCCCACTCTCATTCATAACAATGCCTTGACATTACCTTCGCCCCACATAAGACACAATTAGAGGAGAGGAGTTAGAAAATCTGTGAATACATATGTGGAATGGAAAATGCTCAGGAGTTCACAAATTTGGAGGTGGTAGAGGAGTTTCCAAAAGTAAGGGACAGGGTAAACACTCCACAAAAATGAAGTTCTGCCAGCCTGACATCTGGAGAAACTGCCTCTAAGGTTGGGAAATGAAATATATGCTGTTGTCAGGAGCATTAGCTTCATTTGGAGTGAGACCATCAAAGCTGGGTCTTCATCTATGTGACATGAATGACATTGTTTCTTATTTTCCAATGAACATGAGGCATCAGTGCTGAATTTTCTATTTGTATGTAACTTGTGGCCACTGGGGTCTAAGTGTCTCCCCGTGTGGACTGTAAATCCATTTGGTCATCCTCCACTATTCGTGGTGTTTCTTGCTGCTGCACTGGGAGTTTGGAATTTGCTTCATGAAATACAAGGAGTTCAACAGGGACACAGTGCTGAAGTGAGTTCTGTCAATTGTGGTGGGCCGGGTTCTGCAGGAGAATGCACCAACCAGGCTTCTATCCCACATTGCTTGCCCCATTGACCATAGCAACCTGATTCTGAACATTGCCCTGAAACCTCTCCATATAACAATATGCTTTTACATATAAGAGTCTACTGGCTTCAAAATGTCAGTCACAATCCATTTGCAAGACAATGGCAGATCCACATGGCCCAACACAGATGTTTTATCACACACCTGCCAACCACTGCTCTAGGACAACTACTCAACAGGATCCAACTTACTGGCATCTCTGTTCTACACCATTTTCATAAAACCAAGTCAATCAAGGCACTGTCTTACATACTCATGATCAGCAACAGGACATCCAAATGTTCTCCAGTGCCACCCAGTCATGGGAATTTCAAAAATTTTTATGGTATTTATCTAGCCAATTTTCAAGGAAGAAGTTGGAGGCACTGTGGGTTTCAATTTATTCAGGAACCATTAAATGGTGAGTAAGTTCATTTCAATGAAAACTCTGGAGAATTCTCACAGGCAAGGCTTCCCAAAGAGTGGCCAAAATGTCAGATTAAGCCAGGCCCATTGAGGTCTACAATGTGAGGTCCATGTGTGTTTTGACTCTCAAAAATGGCTGCCAAGTCTTTAAGAATAAAATCATGTGATATCATGGCTGAGATTCCCTGTGATCTGTGGAAAGTCAACTTGGGCCTAGATGTCTTTCCAAGGGCAACTCTCATGCATGGCCATCTAAAATCCCAACACAATTCATGGCAATACTTCTCTGAGATCAGTACCACAACTCAGTCTCTAAGGGGAATCACACCAGGGTGCAAGCCCACGTGGACCCAGTCATCTCTTCAAACCACCATTCAAATGTCCACAATTAAATCCCAAACACTCCCACATGGCCCAAATCTTCTTCCATATATACACTCATCATAACCTGTGGCTGGAGGTTTCCATGAGGGGAGCAGCCCACCTCAGTGTCCAAAATAAGCTTCCTGCACCTCATTTGCCTAAAGTCAGGGTGGCATGGACACCCTTCCTGTAAACCAGGAGTGATCAAATAGGCCTTCCTTTAATACTGCTTAGCTTCTCCAACTTGAGGCCTACTGACTTTGAGGTTTAGATTCTTTAAGTGAATTGGAGTCATGAGAAAAACAAGCACCTATGGGCTAGCCTCTGCTGGGTTTTGAAGAACTCATTTGACCCAAAGGATCCCTGTTCTCACTTGATGGATGTCAGGAACCTACCAGAGGAAGGCAAGAGAGTTAATCAACAATATCTGATCTTTTTGCCATTTTGGTTTTCGATGCATGCATGGGATGTATCTTTAGATCCATCAGGTGCTGAGAATCTAAGCCTCAGCCTCACACAGGGCCAAGAGACTGATTCAGACATATCCCTTTTCAAAGCAATTAAGCATGGATCCACACGTGATGCCCATTCATTTGCATTTGAAAACTGTTTTCTTCAGGCTTCACAAAGTGGTGGCTTGAGGCAAAGTTCTTCCTGACATTCAGGGCAACAGAACAATAGGTAAGCAAAAGGACCAAAGCAGGGTTTCTCCACTGAGACTTTCCTGGTCAACTGATATCTGAGATTTCTGAGATGCTAGCCATTCCCTTCAACTATCTAGTGCATGGCCATGTCACAGATATTGGAGGTGGTACATATCTTGGACACAAAACCATGATACTATTCTGGAGTGTTGCCAGAATTGAAGGAGAAAACAGGAAATTATGAAGCTAGTAGGTGTTGCCCATCCATAAGGCAAGCCTGATTCCACTCATATATTGGGCACAATGAATGCTGGCAAGCTTTCTAGTAGACAGGAAACATCCATTGATGCCTTCTCTCTTCTAATGTCTACAATCATGAACACAGTGGGATACACAGACACTCGCCTTGTCAAAGGACTTACTAAAAGTAGTCCACTCCAAACCAAACAAACTGCCTTTCCCACCTATTCTGAGAACTTGAGACAAAACCACAAAATCACACCCACACCCACAAAGGCACCTCCTTCCCCCAAGTAGGTCTGTGACTCTCCGGAGTGTCCTCTGACTGGTGGGCCATACTATGTTTCCCCAAAATGACCTCTCCTGTCTCAGTTCTGGTCTGCTTGGCCAACTCTGTGAAGTTGTCAAGAGCCAGTGGTGAGACACTACCTGCTTTCTGAGGAAAAGCCCCTCTTCAAAGGTTTCCTGGCATTTGGCCATCCTCACATCTGTAGGTTCAAAGAAAGACTGACTCTGTCCTTGGTAAATCCAAACATATGAGACCACTGGGACTGGGACAGGGACTGTGTCTGGGTTCCTGGCTTCCTGGATCCCAGGTTCAGAGAGTTTCATCACCAAGGAAGTGAGGTGAGGTCACTTCCTTCAGGATCTGAATTACATCACTGCCTTGGCAACCACTTTGCCCTAATAGTTGCTTCCAAAAGTCCCTTTAGGTGGAGGCTGCCCCTGTTTTCCTGTAACACTTTCACAAGTTAGAATGTTATATCAATCATAAGCACCCCGGAACAGCTCTCCACACAGAACTGGTTTGGTCCATCTTGTATACATTAAGAAGAGAGAGTGATTCAGACACAACCCTTCAACCCGACCAGGATGACTGCCATGGAAGATGACTTTTGCTTTCTGAGGTATTTCATAGCTGCCTTCATCTTCACCAGGGATCATTTCTGCATGAACATTTGAGGTTCTCAGCAGGTGAAGATACCCTACATTCCTGTATTTTAAAACCAACTCTGTCCCTGCTCTTCGGTAAAGTTAGTGTATGGTTAGGGTTCATTATATGTTTGATTTGGGTTAGGAATCATTCTGCAGGATGAATAAAGGGATTGGGTACCTGCGATATTTATAAGAATATATAAGTGAAATATATGTATGAAAACGGAAATCTAAGAAAGATTTGAAGCCCAGAAGGGCATTGGGCCCTTGATTGGGATGCATAGTGTTGAATTACGTTCTGTACAATTGTCTCAGTTAAATCGATATACAATGGCATAGGACCTTGTACCTTGGATGATTGAATGTAGAAGAGAACATCCAGTTAAAAAGGGATAGTCGGTAGGATTAGAAAGATAGTCGGTAGGTTTAGGAAGAAGAGTGAGAATATGATTTGGAATAAAAAGCTTCTTTAGCAATAGGGTTTCGTTTAGAGAGTGAATATAAATGTCAGTACATGTGAAGAGTCTTTCACAATGATGAACTGGGGAAATTATGTAGAAAAGCAGGTATCAATAGAGACATAACGAAATCAGGCAAAGTATAAATGAGTGATAGGATTAGACATTTTCAACAGGGTTGAGTTTGAATATATAATCATAGGAAAAAACAAATATGTTGTCACCAATGGGATTGACATTTGAGAGCATTAGGCAACCTGGACACGGATGTTATTACTTATCCATGTTCACTTTCCTTTTAGGCTTTGGTACAATCATAAGTGTGACCTTTACATTTTTTTTTGTTCAGAATATTTCGGTGGTAAAATGTATATGTAGATCAGGTAACATGAGTATTTCTTTCACCATGTCTGGGAGCAATATTTTGAAGACATATACATTAGTATTAGGGGTACAAAGAGGTGTACCCTGTGTCTATGAATATAGAGATAATGCATGAATAGACGATAATATGAATAAATAATGTATCTGGTTCCACTTTAAATAATGGATTGAATTGAAATCTGAAAATATATAAGAAATCTTATATTGATATATAATCATTCATTTCAACCAGTTATATATCTAATGGTAATATTAGGATTATGGTTTATCATGAAGGGTGTTTGAGTTTTGCTTTATAAGTGATGATGTTAAACGAAAATAATGTGTTTGGAAAGAAGTCTCATGAAAAGACCAGTCAAGAAACATAGAAGAATCATGTGTTCTGAATCAGAAAGTGATTGATCGTGAAACAAATGCCTATAAATTTTCTAACTTTTGAATGAAATATATATCCTATGATGTGCATAAACTGAAGACATCGTAACGTATAAGTGTTGAATAAAAATGAAAATCAAAATACACATCATGTCCCCTAAGAATATACTTGCATTGATGTTAAACTAGCTCAGTAACTGTAGAAATATTAGGTTTTGTTTGCACCTTTCACTGAATTTAGTTTTCAGTACTAGAAAACAAATATGTATTTCAGGTGGATGATTATTTCTGAGAATAATCTTGTGGAAAGTTGATCATAAATACACATATATGAATATGAATGAATTTAGGGAGTGTATAATAAGACACATATATTTCATATTTTAAAAAATCTGGAGAGTGTATATATATATATATATATATACACTCTCATACATACACACTCACATGCACAGATATAAAAAAGTAGCAATACAGGAAATCCATCATGAAGGCAGGCATGGAAAAATCAAGTCTCTGACCTCTTCAGCTGCGCGGGCATCGGGAGTCGTAAACTGTCTAAATGCTGTTTGCTCAGAATCACTAGGCAATTTTGACCTAATGTGGATCTGGTGCGAACATTCTGGGCCCCTCAGAACACACACCGAGCCTGGATCGGCTGCATTCAACCTCCGGTTTGCCTGGTTCTCGTGACTCAGCACTAAGATCCCTCTGAAATAACTGTTCGGCCCTTTTGAACTTTCAGAGGTAAAAGCCAACCAAGCCTTCAAAGGCAGTGGCCACAGGATTGAAACGGCGCTTGGGAGAGACAGTCAGGACCCACCCGTTGCGTTGGTTACCTTGCAAAGGGAACAAACGGTCACCATTTGCATGGGATACCACCATAGCATAGAAATGATGTCACGGGCAGAGGAGATAACTTCATTGAAACCAGCGTGACAGGTGTGTAATCCCCTAGCCATCTCTCTCAACACAGCGGGGAAACCTTAAGGGCCCCTCCCAGCTCTGCCATAAGGGCCTCTCCCAGCTCTCCCGTGAGCGCGATAGCCAGACCTAGGGAATCAGGATTGGCTCGGGACTAGCGGCGTGGAATTCCGGGCTCCTGATCCCACAAGTGCTGACAATTGAGGTCTCTTACACCACGTACCGGTGGCGTGGCTCCCAGAGGGCAAGAAAATTCACTGGGGGTCCTCAGCCCCAAGCTCTACAAACTTAGGGTCTGAGGGAGGCAAACAGGGAGAGTGTGCACAGGCGTTCATGAAAACAGGGCTGCCAGGAGTAGAGTTCTGGCTTGTAACCACTATTGTGGTGAGCGTCACAGGTGATCAGGGCATGGCTTGAGGAAGCACAAGAGAAGGTCCTAGGCACTCAGGATTTGAGATCCGCCAAGTCTGGGAGGAAGAGCTGCTGCACAGTGATTGGTTCCCACTTATTCAGAGGAGGAGCTTGGCCCAGTGCACACAGCTCCACATACTGAAAGAGAAGTTAATTGAACTCTATGACTGCATGTATTATTATTATTTTTTTAATTTACATTTTTTATATTTCTTTCATTTTCATTTTTGTTGTTGTTGTTCTTTAACTTTTTTAATGTTTTTATTTTTTTATTTTTTATTTTATCATTATTATTATTAATATTATTTTAAATTTTAATTTTCATTTTTTAATTATAATTATTATTTAAATTTTTTTTCTTTCTTTATTTTCTATTTTTTTCTTTTGTCTTTTCATTTCTTTTCAATTTTCTTATTCTCCCTTCCTTGAATTCTACCTGTCTACTCTCATTCTCTTTAGTGACTTCTTCCCTTCCCTTCTAATATCTTTCCTCCCAAGCATCAAATAAATTTATAAGAGTAAGCAGTAACTCAGCAGTCAAACAAAACAAGAAGTAACATGAGCAGCATAAAAAAGCAAGGAAGAAAAGGAGTACAAACAATGATGGACAGCCTAAATATTCAGAAGGACCTAGAGTCATCAGAAAAATGGTCATATAAAGAACTCAAGAAATACCTTAGACAGATGGAATGGAACCTTAAAGAGGATACGAGACATCAAAACCAAACAGTGAAAGAACACATTGAAAATGAATTACATAAACAGATATAAAAAGAAATTAAGCATCTTAATTAGGAGATAGAGATTATAAAAAAAAATCAAACAATAATTCTAGAAATGAAGGAAATGATAAAACAAATTAAAAACTCAATTGAGAGTATCACTAACAGAGTGGAGCAAGTAGAAGACAGAATGTCAGATAATGAAGACAAAATATATCATCTTGAAAAAAATCTAGCCAACAAAGAAATGCTGGTAAAAAGTCATGAGAAAAACATCCAAGAGATATGGGATAACATAAGAAAAAAAAAAAAAAAACTAATGAGTCATCTGGATAGAGGAAGGTACAGAGATTCAAACCAAGGGAATGAGTAACCTGCTGTATGAAATAATTACAGAAAACTTTCCAGAAATAAAAATGGAAACGGATAAAAAAAAATTGTAGATGCTTACAGGACACCGAGCACACAAAATCACAGTAGACCAATGCCAAGACACATTGTTATGAAGATATCCAATATACAGAACAAAGAGAAAATATTAAAAGCTACAAGAGAAAGGAGGCAGATTACAATCAGGGGTAAACCAAAAATGTTAACAACAGATTTTTCATCACAGACGCTGAAAGTGAGAAGATCCTGGAACAACGTATTTCAAACACTTAAAAACAATGGATGCCAACCAAGAAATCTGTATTCAGCAAAATTAAGCTTCAGGTAAGACAACGAAATAAAAACATTTCGTGATAAACAAAAGCTAAAAGAACTTGCAGCCAGAAAACCAGCATTGCAAAGCATCTTAAGGAAAACACTAAACGAGGAAAAAATGAATATCAACAAAGAAAACCATCAGTGGGAAGTGCCTCATTAATGACAGAGGGCGGGGGAAAAGTTAATCATGGATAAACAAACTAAATTAAAAAAAAGATAAATAATCAAAGACGGGTGGCAATACAAACCATATATCAATACTAACTCTAAACTTTAATGGCTTAAACTCTCCAATAAAGTGACATAGACTTGTAACGTGGATTAAAAAAAACAAATCCAACAATATGTTGCTTCCAGGAGACACATCTGAATGGAAAAGACATACACAGGCTGAAGGTGAAAGGTTGGGAAAATTTATACCATGCACACGGTCCTTGTAAGCAAGCAGGGGTGGCCATCCTCATATGGAATAAAATCGACTTCAAGACTAATTTAATCAAAAGGGATAAGGAAGGACATTATATACTGTTGAAAGGAACCATTCACCAACAAGACATAACAATTATCAATATATATGCAGCAAATAATGGTGCTGCAACATTTATAAAACAAATTCTCCTCAAGTTCAAGAATCAAATAGACCACAACACAATAATTATGGGAGACTTCCACTCACCTCTCTCACCATTGGACAGATCCTCCAAACAAAAGTTGAATAAAGAAAATATAGAATTCAATATCACAATCAATACCCTAGACTTAACTGACATATATAGAATATATCAACCATCATCAAGTGGATATACTTTTTTCTCACCAGCACATGGATCCTTCTCAAAAATAGACCATATATTATGCCATAGGGCAACACTCAGTAAATATAAAGGGGTGGAGATAATACCATGAATTTTTTTCTGATCACAATGGAATGAAACTGGAAACCAACAGTAAAAGAAGGAAGGAAAAATCCTACATCACATGGAAAATGAACAATATGTTACTGAATGATCAATGGGTTACAGAAGACATAAAGGAGGAAATCAAAAAATTCTTAGAGATAAATGAAAATACAGACACAACATATCAGATTCAATGGGACACAATGAAACAAGATTCAAGAGGCAAATTCATCGCCTGGAGGTCATTCCTCAAAAAAAGAAAAAAACAAAAACAACAAATAAATGAGCTCTCACTTAATCTCAAAGCCCTAGAAAAGGAAGAGCAAAACAACAGCAAATGTAGCAGAAGGCAAGAAATTATTAAAATCAGAGAGTAAATCACGAAATTGAAACAAAAGAAACTATTAAAAAATTAACAAAACTAATAGTTGGTTCTTCGAAAAAATAAATAAGATTGACAGACCCTTAGCCATGCTAACGAGGAGAAGAAGAGAGAGAACTCAAATTACTAACATACGGGATGAAAAAGGCAATATCACAACAGATGCTACATAAATACAGAAGACAATTAGAAATTATTTCGAAAACCTATACTCCAATAAAATAGAAAATAGTGAAGACATTGATACATTTGTTAAGTCATATGATTTGCCTAGACTGAGTCAGGAGGATACACACAATTTGAACAGACCAATATCAATCGATGAAATAGAAGAGGCAATCAAACTACTACCAACCAAGAAAAGCCCAGGATCGGATGGGTATATAGCGGAGTTTTACAAAACCTTTAAAGAAGAATTAATACCAATACTTTTCAAGTTATTCAGAAAATAGAAAAACAGGGAGCTCTGCCAAATTCATTCTATGAGGCCAACATCACCCTGCTTCTGAAACCAGACTAAGACACCTCAATGAAAGAAAACAACAGACCAATATCTCTGATGAACCTAGATGCAAAAATTTTCATTAAAATTCTGGTGATTTGGATACAAAGGCACATCAAAAAAATTGTGCACCATGATCAACTAGGATTCATCCCTGGGATGCAAGGAGGGTTCAATATATGGAAATCAATAAATGTTATTCACAACATCAATAGACTTAAAAATAAGAACCATAAGATGATCTTGATAGATGCAGAAAAACCATTAGAAAAAGTAGAGCATTCCTTTACGTTCAAAACATTAGAAAAACTAGGGATAAAAGGAACATACCTCGACATTGTAAAAACTATCTATGTTAAGCCTCAGGCTAGCATCATTCTGAATGGAGAAAAATTGAAGGCATTCTTTCTAAAATTTGGAACAAGACAGGGATGTCCTCTATCACCACTTCTATTCAATATAGTTCTCGAAAAACTGGCCAGAGCAATTAGAAAGTTGAAAGACATTAAAGACATAAAAATAGGAAAAAAAGAACTTAAATTATCACTATTTGAAGATGACATGATTCTATACATAGAAGACCCAAAAGGGTCTACAGAAAAAAAACTACTAGAACTAATAAATGAATTCAGCAATGTGGCTGGAAATGAAATCAACATGCATAAATCAAAGGCATTTCTGTATATCAGCGACAAAACTTCTGAAATGAAAATGAGGAAAAACACTGCATTCACAATATCCTCATAAAAAATTAAATACTTGGGAATCAACCTAACAAAAGAGGTGAAAGATTTATACAATGCAAACTACAGAACCCTAAAAAGAGTAGTAGAATAAGATCTTAGAAGATTGAAAAATATACCCTGTTCATGGATAGGCAGAACTAACATCATCAAAATGGCGATATTACTAAAAAGTTGTCTGTAGGTTTAATGAAATGCCAATCTAAATCCCAAATGAATTTTTTGTAGAAATAGATAAACTAATCATGAAATTCATATGGAAAAATAAACGACCCAGAATAGCAAAAGCAATTCTAAGCAGGAAGTGTGAATCAGGCGGTATAGCGATACCAGATTTCAAACTATATTACAGAGCAATAATAACAAAAACAGCATGGTACTGGTACCAAAACAGGCGGGTGGACCAATGGTACAGAATGGAGGACACAGAGACTAATCCAAAAAGCTACAACTATCTTATATTTGATAAAGGAGCTAAAAGCTTGCAATGGAGGAAGGATAGCATCTTCAACCAATCGTGCTGGGAAAACTGAAAATCCATATGCAACAAAATGAAACTGAATCCCTTTCTCTCGCCATGCACAAAAGTTAACTCAAAGTGGATCAAGGAGCTAGATTCAAATCAGAGACTCTGCATCTGATAGAAGAAAAAGTTGGTTCCGATCTACATATTGTATGGTCAGGCTCCAAATTCCTTAATAGGACACCCATAGCACAAGAGTTAATAACAAGAATCAACAAATGGGAGTTACTTAAACTGAAAATTTTTTTCTCAGAAAGAGAAACAATAAGAGAGGTAAATATGGAGCCTAGATCATGGGAACAAATTTTTACTCCTCACCCTTCAGATGGAGCCCTAATATCCAGAGTATACAAAGTATACAAAGAACTCAAATAATTAGACAATAAGATAACAAATAACCTAATGGGCCAAGGACCTGAACAGACACTTCTCAGAGGAGGACATAGAATCAATCAACAAGTACATGAAAAAATGCTCTCCATTTCTTGCAGTCAGAGAAATGCAAATCAAAACCACCCTAAAATACCATCTCAATCCAGTGAGATTGGCAGCCATTATGAAGTCAAACAACAACAAGTGCTGGCGACGATGTGGGGAAAAGGGTACTCTTGTACATTGCTGATGGGACTGAAACTGGTGCAGCCAATTTGGAAAGCAGTATGGAGATTCCTGGGAAGGCCGGGAATGGAAGCACCATTTGACCCAGCTATTGCCCTTCTCGCACTATTCCCTGAAGACCTTAAAAGAGCGTACTACAGGGATACTGCCAATCGATGTTCATAGCAGCACAATTCACAATTGCTACACTGTGGAACCAACCCAGATTACCTTCAATAGATGAATGGATAAAAAAAAAATGGTTTTTTTTAATATACTATGGAGGATTACACAGCACTAAAAAATGACAAAATAATGGAATTTGCAGGGAAATGCATGGCACTAGAGCAGATTATGCTTAGTGAAGCTAGCCAATCCCAAAAAAACAAATACCAAATGACTTCTTTGATATAATGAGAGCAACTAAGAACAGAGCAGAGAGGAAGAGCATGAAGAAAAGATTAACATTAAGCAGAGACATGAGGTGGGACGGAAAGGTAGAGAAAAGAGAAATTGCATGGTAATGGAGGGAGACCCTTATTGTTACAAAAAAAATACATATAAGAGGTTGTGAGTGTAATGGAAAAATAAACAATAAGTGAAATGAATTACAGTAGGTAGCGTAGAGAGAGAAGATGGGAAGAGAGCGGAGGGGGGATAGTAGGGCATAGGAAAGGTAGCAGAATACAACAGTAACTAATAAGACATTATGTAAAAATATGGATGTGTAACTGATGTGATTCTGCATTCTATATTTGGAGTAAAAATGGGAGTTCATAACCCACTTGAATCTAATGTATGAAATATGATATGTCAAGAGCTTTGTAATGTTTTGAGCAACCAATAAAAGAAAAAAAAGGTAGCAATATATATGCCAATCGAAAATCTTCATCAAATATATATAATCCAAAGATCGAAAAATATTCATTTTACTGAAATGGATTTATGTATAATGTTATTCAACTAGGAAGCTCACCCGTAGGTTGAATTTTCAGTTCCAACAGCGTTTAGGAGGAGTGATCTCTTCTCACAATTTGCATCTGCCAATTCAGCCACCTCACATGTGTGTACAAGTGATATCAGGTAGGATTCTATATGTGCATATAAAAATACATGTGCTGAATAGGCTACAGAGAAAGGGAGACAGGGATTCACATATTTGTTAATTTTAAAAACACATCTAGAACTATTTCAACAGAAAATTGACTAGATTTAAAACTCCTACATTATATAATGCAAAAAGCAATTCCAACTATACACCATGCCTCCTCTGAACTGCTTGTATTTCTATTCTTTTTGGGTTATTTTTCACCATCATTTTAGGATTATTAGTCAGAGACTAGTAGGGTACAGGTTAGTGTCAGGGATTAAGTATTTCAAATGGAAAATTGGAAAATGAATCCAATGTGTATGTAAATATGTGCTACACAAAAATCTTCCCACTCACATCCAGAACAATGCCTTGACATTACCTTCGCCCCAAGTAAGACACAATTAGAGTTGAAAAGTGTAAAAATCTAGGAATACATACATGGAATGGAATATGCTCGGGAGTTCACAACTTTTGAGGTGGTACAGGAGTTTCCAAAAGTAAAGGACAGGGTAAACACTCCACAAACAAGGAGCTCTGCTGGCCTAAGAATTCTTGGGAAATGGCCTCTGAGGTTGGGATCCTGAAATATATGTTGCTGTCATGAGCTTTAGCTTCCTTCGTAGTGAGACCATCAAAGCTGGGTCTGCATCTAGGTGACCGGGAAGAGATGGTTTATTATATTCCAATGAACATGAGGCAGCAGTGCTCAATTCTCTCTTTGTAGGTAAACTGTGGCCACTGGATTCTAAGTGTCTCCCAGTGGGGACTGTGAAGACATTTGGTCATCCTCCACTTTTCATGGTGTTTTTTGCTGCTGCACTGGGAATTTGGTATTTGCTTCACAAAATATAAGAAGTTCATTTGGGATACAGTGCTGGAGGGAGTTCTGTCACTTGTGGTGGGTCAGGGTCTGCAGGAGAATGCACCAACCAGGCTTCTATCCCACAGAGCTTGCCCCAGTAACCATAGTAAACTTATTCTGAACATTGCCCTTAAAACTCTCCATATAACAGGATGCCTTTACATATAAGGGTCTCATGTCTGCACTATATCAGTCACAAGCCATTTGGAAGCCAATGGCAGATCCACATAGCCCCTCCATGATGTTTTTTCACACACCTTTCCACCACTGCTCTAGGCCCACTACTCAGCAGGCTCCAAATTACTGGCATCTCGTGTTCTACATCATTTTCATGAAACCCAGTTAAACAAGGCACTGTCTGGTATACACATGATAAGCAACAGGACATCAAATTTTCTGCAGTTCCACCTGGTCATGGGAATTTAAAAAATTTCATGGTATTTATTTAGCAATTTTTCAAAAATGAAGTTAGAGGCACTGTGGGTCTCAATTCATTCAGGAACCATTAAGTGTGAGAAAGTTCATTTCAATTAAAGCTCTGGAGAACTCTCAAAGTCAAGGCTTCTCAAAGAGTTACCAAATGGTCACATAAAGCCAGGCCAATTCACGTCTACAATGTGAGGTCCATGTATGTTTTGACTCTCATCTATGGCTGCCAAGACTTTCAGAATAAAATCATGTGATATCCTGGCTGAGATTCCCAGGCCTCTGTGGAAAGCCACCCTGGGCATAGATCTCAGTTTCCAAGAGTGAGTCTTATGTGTGTCCTCCTAAAATCCCAACACAATTCATGGCTATACTTCTCTGAGGTCAATTCCAGAATGCAGTCTCTAAGGGGAATCACACCAGAGTTCAAGCCCAGGTGGACCCAGTCATCCCTTCCAACCGCCACAAAAATTACCACAATTAAAATCAAAACACTCCCACAGGGCCATCATCTTCTTCCATGTAGACACTCATCATAACCTCTAGCTGGAGGTTTCTATGAGCCCAAGGTAGTGTCCAAAATAAGCTCACTTGCCCCTTATTTGCCTAAAATCATGGTGGCCTGGACACTCTTCCTGTGAACCAGGAGTGATCAAATATTCCTGCTGTTAAAGTGTTCCACTTCTCCAAATTCAGCCTACTGGCTGTAGGGTATAGATTCTTTATGTGATTTGGATTCATGAGAAAATCCAAGCACATATGGGCTAGCCTCTGCAGGGACTTCAAGAACTCATTTGACCCAAAGGATCCCTATTCTCACTTGATGGAGTTCAGGAACCTAAAACAAGAAGGCAAAAATATTCATCCACAATGACTGCTCTTTTGGACATTTTAGTTTTGGAAGAACATGGGATCTTTCTTTAGATCCATCAGGTGCTGAGAATCTAAGCCACAACCTCATACAAGGACAAGAGGCTGATTCAGACACATCCCATTCCAAAGAAATTAAGCAAAGAGCCACAGGTGGGGTCCATTCATTTCCATATGAAAACAGTGTTTTTCAGGCTACACAAAGGGGTGGCCTGAGGCAAAGACCTTTCTGACATTTAGGGTAATAGAAATAGAATTAAGCAAATGGCCCAAGAAGGGTTTCTCCACTGAGACTTTACTGCACACACTGATATCTGAGTTTTCTGAGATGATCTCATTCCCTTCAGCTATCCAGAACATGGCCATGTCACAGAGCCTTGTGGTGTTACATATCTGGGAAACAAAACCATGAGTCTATTCTGGAGAGTGGCCAGAATTCACGTAGAAAACAGGAACTTTAGAAGATAGTAGATGTTGCCCATCCATAAGGCAAGCTGCAGTGCATTCATCAATTGCGCAGTATGAATTGCGGAAGCTTTCAACTAGAGACAACACATCCATTGGTGCATTCTCTTTTCTAATGTCTACAACCATGGATACAGTGGGATACACAGACATAGAAACACTCACAATGTAAAACGACTTACTAGAAACAGTCCACTCCAAACCAAACAAACCACCTTTCCTACCTATTCTCAGAACATGAGAAAAAACCACAAACTCACACCTACAACGGCAAAGGCACTTCCTTCCCCCAAATAGGTCTGTGACTATCCGGAGTGTCTTCTGACTGGTGGGCCATATTATGTTCCCCCAAAATGGCTTGTCCTGTTTCACATCTGGTCTCAATGTCCAACTCCGTGAAGTTGTAAGGAGCCAGCAGTGAGCCACTGCCTGCTTTCTCAGGAAAGGCCCCTCTTCAGAGCTCTGCTGGCATTTGGCCATCCTCACATCAGCAGGTACCAAGAAAGACTGACTATGTCTTTGGGAAAAGCAAACAAGTTAGCCCACTGGGTCTGGAGTGGGACTGGCTCTGGGTGCCTGGCTTCCTGGATCCCAAGTTCAGAGAATTCCATCACCAAGGAAGTGAAGTGAGGTCACTTCTTTCAGGAACTGAATATGGTCACTGCCTTGGTAACCACTTTGTCCTAACAGTTGCTTCCAAGGTTCCCATGAGATAGAGGCTGCCCCAACATCCTGTGACACATTCAGAAGTTATAATGGTATATCAACCATAGGCACCCTGGAACAGCTCTCCACAGAGGCCTGGTTTGGTCCATCTTCTCTACATTAAGAAGAGAGAGGCTGATTCAGACACATCAATTCATCCTGACCAGGTTGTTTGCATGGAAGATGACTATTGCTCTCTCAGGTCCTACATAGCTGCCTACATCTTCTCCAAAGATCATTTCTTCATGGATCTTTGAGGTTCTAAGCAGGTGGAAGATCTTCTACATTTCTATATTGTAAGACCCACTCTGTCGCTGCTCTTAAGTTAGTTATATTGAGGGAACAGTGTATGGTTAGGGTTAATAACAAGTTCGATTTGGGTTACGAATCATTCTGCGGGATGAATAATGGTATTGGCAACCTGCGATATTTACAAGAGTATACATGTGAAATATAAGTATGAAAGCAGAAATCTAGGTAAGATTTGAAGCCCAGAAGGGCATTGGGGACTTGAGTGGGATACTTAACTTTGAGTTATGTGCTGCACAGATGTCTCAGATAAATCAATATACACTGGCATCGGACCTTGTACCTTGGATGATTGAATGTTGAAGAGAGCATCCAGTCAAAAACCGATAGTCGGTAGGATTAGGAAGGTAGTTGGTAGATTTAGAAAGAAGAGTGAGCATAGGATTTGGACCAAAAGTTCTTCAGCAATAGGGTTTCGGGTAGAGAGTGTATGTAAATGTCAGCACATGTGAAGAGTCAGTCACAATGATGAACTGGGGAAAACATGTAGGAAAGCAGATATCAATAGAGACATTAGGAAATCAAGCAAAGTATAAAGTGTGTGATAGGGTTAGACATTTTCAAGAGGTTTGAAGTTGAATATATAATCTTAGGAAGAAACAAATATGTAGTCACCAATAGGATTGATATTTGAGAGCATTAGGCAACCTGGACATGGATGATTTTAGTAATGGATGCTATCTTTTCATTTAGGCTTTGGTACAATTGTAAGTGTGACCTTTGCTTTTTGTGTCTGGAATATTTCTGTGATAAAATGTGTATGTAGATCAGGTGACATGAGTATTTCTTCCACCATTTCTGAGAGCAATATTTTGAAGATTTATAAATTCGTATGGGGGTACAAATAGGTGTACCCTGTTTCTATTAATATAGACATAATGCATGAATAGACAATACTGTGAATAAATAATATAACTAGATCCACTTTAAATAATGGATTGAATGGATATCTGAAAATATATAAGAAATGTTATATTGATATACAATCATTAATTCCAACCAGTTATATATCTAATGATTATCTTATGGTTATGGTTAATCATGAAGGGTGTGTGAGTTTTTCTTCAAAATTGATTATGGAAATCGAAAACAATATATTTGGAAAAAAAGTCTCATGAATAGACCAGTCAAGAAACATAGAGAAATACATGTGTTCTGGAGCAGGAAGTGACTGAAAGTGAAACAAATGCCTATAAATTTGCTAACTAGTGAATGAAATATATATGCTAAGATGTGCATAAACTGAAGAAATAGTAATGTACCAGTGTGGAATAAAAATTAACGTCAAAATACACATCGTGTCCCATAGGAACCAACATGCATTGATGTTCAACTGGGTCAGTTAATGTAGACATATTAGAATTTGTATGCACCTTTCACTGAAGTTAGTTCTCAGTACTAGGAAACAAATATGTATTTCAGGTGTTTGAGTATTTCTAAGAATAATCTTGTGAAAAGTTGATTATTAATCCACATACATGAACATGAATGAATTTAGGGAGTGTATATAAGACACATAATTTTCATATTTTTAAAAATCTGGAGACTATATACACACACACACACACAAACACAGAAATTAAAAAATAGCAATATATATGCCAATCGAAATTCATCATGAAATATATATCATAAAGATGCAAAAACATTCATTTTACTGAACATGGGTTTATGTATAAGGTTGTTCCACTGGGAAGCCCACCCATAGGTTGAATTTTCAGTTCTAACAGCGTTTAGGACGAGTGATCACTTCTCACAATTTGTATCTGCCAAGTCATGTAACTCAAAAGAATGTATCTGTGATACCGTGTAGGATTCTATTTGTGCATATAAAAATACATGTGCTGAATAGGCTCCAGAAAATGGGAGACAGTAATTCACATATTTGTTAACTTTCAAAACACATGGAGAACTATTTCAATTAAAAATTGACTAGATTCATAATAACTACCCTTTATCATGCAAAAGGCAAGTCCAACCCTGAACTGCATGTATTTATGTACTGTTTGGGTTATTTTTCTCCATCATATTAGAATTAGTAGTCAGAGTCTATTAGAATATGGGTTAGTGTCAGGGATTCAGAATTTTGAATGGAAAAATAGGAAAATTAATCCAATGTGTATGCAAATATGTGCTAAAACAAATCTTCTGACTCTCATCCAGAACAATGCCTTGAAATTATCTTCGCCCCAAGTAAGACACAATTAGAGAAGAAAAGTTGCAAAATCTGTGATTACATTTCTGGAATGGAAAATGCTCAGGAGTGCACAAACTTGGAGGTGGTATAGGAGTTTCCAAAAGTAAGAACACGGTACACACTCCACAATCATGGAGCTCTGCATGCCTAAAACTTTTAGAGAAACTGCCACTGAGGTTGGGCAATGATATATAGGTTTTTGTCAGGAGTTAAGCTTCCTTTGTAGTGATACCCTCAAAGCTGGGTCTGCATCTATGTGACCTGGAGGACAAAGTTTCTTATTTTCCAATGAACACAAGGCAGCACTGCTGAATTCTCTCTTTGTAGATAAACTGTAGCCCCTGGGGGTTTATTTTCTCCACGTGTGGACTGTGAAACAATTTGGTCATCCTCCACTTTTCGTGGTGTTTCTTGCTGCTGCACTTGGAGTTTGGTACATGCTTCACGAAATACAAGGAGTTCAACTGGGAAACAGTGCTGGAGAGAGTTCTGTCACGTGTGGTGGGTTATGGTCTGCAAGAAAATACACAAACCAGGCTTCTATCTCTCAAAGATTGCTCCCTTGTCCATAGCAACCTGATTCTGAACATTGCCCTGAAACCTCGCCATAGAACAAGATGCCTTTACATATAAGGGTCTGAAGTCTGCACTATGTCAGTCACAAGCCATTTGGAAGCCAATGGCAGATCCACATGGACCCACCATGATATTTTATCACACACCTGCCCACCACTGCTCTACGCCCACTACTCAGCAGGCTACAAATTACTGGCATCTCTGTTCTAAACAATTTTCAGAAAACCCTGTCAATCAAGGAACTGTCTGGTACACTCATAATAAGCAATAGGACATCGAATGTTTCTGGAGTGCCACCTGGTCATGGGAATTTCAAAAATTTCATGGTATTTATCTAGCCATTTTTCAAGGATGACATTGGATGCACTGTGAATTTCAATCATTCAGGAACCATTAAATGTTGAGAAAGCTCAATTCAAAGAAAATTCTGGAGAACTCTCACAGGCAAGGCTTTCCAAAGAGTGGACAAAAGGTCACTTGAAGCCAGGACCATTGAGGTCTACAATGTGAGGTCCTATGTGTTTTGACTCTCAACAATGGCTGCCAAGTCTTTCAGAATAAAATCATGTGATATCCAGGCTGAGATTCCCAGTTCTTTGTGGAAAGCCACCCTGGTCCTAGATCTCAGGTTCCAAGGGCGACTCTCATGCGTGGCCTCCTAAAATCCCAACACAATTCATGGCAATACTTCTCTGAGGTCAGTTTCAGAACTCAGTCTCTAAGGGGAAACACACCAGGGTTCAATCCCTGGTGACCCAGTCATCTCTTCCAACCGCCACACAAATGACCAGAATTAAAACCAAAACACTCACACATGCCCCTCATCTTCTTCCATATAGACACTAATCATAACCTTGGCTGGAAGTTTCCATGAGGCACACAGCAAAAGACAATGTCAAAATAAACTCCCTTGCCCTTCATTTGTCTAAAGTCAGTGTTTCTGGACACTGTTCCTGTGAACCAGGGCTGATCAAAGATGCCTGCCATTAATACTGTTCCACTTCTCCAATTTGAGGCATAGTGACTGTCAGGTATATTTTCTTTATGTGATTTGGAGTCATGAGAAAACCCAAGCACCTATGGGCTAGCCTCTGCAGGGCTTGAAGGACTCAGTTGACCCAAAGGATCCCTCTTCTCACTTGATGGAGATCAGGAACCTTACAGAGGAAAGCAAGAGACTTCATCCACAATGATTGCTCTTTTGGCCATTTTGGAATTGGATGCACACATGGGATCTTTCTTTAGATCCATCAGGGCTGAGAATCTGAGCCATGGACTCACACTGCACTAAGAGGTGGATTCAGACATATCCCTTTGCAAAGCAATTAAGCAAAGATCCACAGGTGATGCCCATTTATTTCCATTTGAAAACTGATATTTTCAGGCTTTGGAAAGGGGTGGCCTTAGGCAAAGACCTTCCTTACATTCAGGGCAACAGAACAATAGAAAAGCAAATTCCCAAAGCAGAGTTTCTCCACTGAGACTTTCCTGGTCACACTGATATCTGAGTTTTCTGTGATACTCACCATTCCCTTCAGCTATCCAGTACATGGCCATGTCCCAGATTGTGGAGGAGATACATATCTTGAACACAAAACCATGAGCCTATGGGAGAGTGGCCAGAATTCAGGAAGAAATCAGGAATGTAGAAAGGTAGTAGGTGTTGCCCATCTATAAGGTAAGCTGCAGTCCATTCATAAATTGGACAAGATGAATGCTGTGAAGATTTCTACTAGACAGGACACATCCTTTGATGCATTCTCTTTTCTATTGTCTACAACCACGGACACAGTGGGATACACAGAATCACTCACCTTCTCAAAGCACTTACTAGAAACAGGCCACTCCAAATTAAACAAACCGACTTTCCTACATATTCTTAGAAGATGAGACAAAATCACTAACACACAAACACACCCAAAAAGGCACCTTCTTTCCCCAAGTAGGTCTGTGACTATCCGGAGCATCCTCTGACTGGTGGACCATACTATGTTCCCCTGAAATGGGCTGTCGTATGTCAGATCTGGTCTCCTTGGCCAAAACTGTGAAGTTGTCAGGAGCCAGCGGTGAGCCACTGCCTGCTTTATCAAAAAAAAAAAGCCCCTCTTCAGAGCTTTCCTGGCATTTGTCCATCTTCAATTCAGTAGTTGCCAAGAAAGACTGACTCTGTCCTTGGTTAATCCAAACATGTGAGACCACTGCAACTGGGACTGGGCCTGCCTCAGAGTGCCTGGCTTCCTGGATCCAAAGTTCAGAGTGTTACATCAACAAGAAAGTGACGTAGGTCACTTCCTCTAGAACTGAATGAGGTCACTGCCTTGGCAACCACTTTGTCCTAACAGTTGCTTCGAAGGGTCCATGAGATGGAGGCTGCCCCTACTTCCTTTGACACTTTCACAGGTTAAAATGGAATATCAACCATAGGCACCCGGGAACAGCTCTCCACACAGGCCTGGTTTGGTCCATCTTCTCTACATTAAGAAGAGAGAGACTGCTTCAGACACATCCCTTCATCCTTACCTGGTTGTTTGTCATGGAAGATGACTTTTGCTCTCTCAGGTCCTTCATAGCTGCCTATATCTTCTCCAGGGATAATTTCTGCATGGACCTTTGAGGTTCTCTGCAGGTTGAAGATCTCCTACATTCCTGTATTGTAAGACCAACTCTGTCCCTGCTCTTCTATAAAGGTAGATTGAGGGAATCGTGTATGTTTAGGGTTAATAACATGTTTGATTTGGGTTAGGATCATTCTGCTGGATGAATAATGGTATTGGAAACCTGCGATATTTATAAGATTATAGAGGTGGAATATATGTATGAAAACAGAAATCTCAGTAAGATTTAAAGCCCAGAAAGTCATTGGGTACTTGATTGGGATAGTTAGCTTTGAATTATGTTCTGTGCAGATGTCTCAGATAAATCTATACACAATGGCATAGGATCTTGTACCTTAGATGATTGAATGTTGAGGAGAACATTCATTCAAAAAGGGAGAGTTGGTAAGATTACGAAGAGAGTTGGTAAGATTAGAAAAAAGTGTGAGTATAGGATTTGGACAAAAAGTTCTTTAGCAATAGGGTTTTGGGTAGAGAGAAAATGTAAATGTCAGCACATGTGAAGAGTCAGTTACAATGATGAACTGGGGAAAATATGTAGGAAAGCAGATATCAATAGAGACATAAGGAAATCAGGCAAAGTATAAAATGAGTGATACCAATAGACATTTTCAACAGGCTTGAGATTGAATATATAATCTTAGGAAGAAACAAATATGTAGTCACCAATAGGATTGACATTTGAGAGCATTAGGCAACCTGGACATGGGTGATTTTCATAATCCATACTCACATTCCATTTAGGCTTTGGTACAATCGTAAGTGTGACTTTGCATTTTGTGGCCAGAATATTACTGTGATAAAATGTATATGTAGATCAGGTGACATGAGTATTTCTACCACCATTTCTTGGAGCAATATTTTGAAGAGGTGTAAATTAGTATTGGGGGTACATAGAGGTGTACCATGTGTGTATGAATATAGACATAATGCATGAATAGTCCATACTGCGAATAAATAATACAACTGGTTCAAACTTTAGAAATTGGAATAAATTGATATCTGAAAATACACAGGGAATCATATATTGATATACATACATTCATTCCAACCATTTATACATCCAATGGTAATATTACGGTTGTGGTTCATCATAAAGAGTGTGTGAATTTTGCTTCAAAATTGATAATGGAAATCGACAGTAATGTGTGTGGAAAGAAGTCTCATGAAATGACCAGTCAAAAACAAAGAGGAATACATATGTTCTGAAGCAGGAAGTGATAGAATGTGTTACAAATTTCTTTAAATTTATGAAGTTGTGGCTGAAATGTATATTCTATGATGTACAAAAACTGAAGAAATAGTAATGTACCAGTGTTGTATAAAAATGAACGCCAAAATACACATCATGTCCCATAGGAATCTACTTGCATTGATGTTAAAGTGGGTCAGTTACTGTAAAAATATAAGGATTTGTTTGCACCATTTACTGAAGTGAGTTTTCAATACTATAAAACAAATATGTATTTCAGATGGATGAATATTTCTGAAAATAATCTTATGAAAAGTTGAATATAAAACCACATACATGAACATGAATGAATTTAGGGAGTGTATAATAAGATACATATATTTCATATTTTGACAAATCTAGAGTGTATATATATATATATATATATATATATATATATATACAAAATACACACAGAGACATTAAAAAGTAGCAATATATATGCCAATTAAAATTCATCGTGAAATATATATCATCCACAGATCCAAAAATATTAATTTTACTGAACATGGATTTATGTATAATGTTTTTTAACTAAGAAGCTCACTCATAATTTGAATTATCAGTTCCAAAAGCGTTTAGGAGGAGTGATTTCTTCTCACACTTTGTATCTGCCAAGTTAGCCACCTCTCAAGAATACAGGTGTGATACCAGGTAGGATTCTATATGTTCATATAAAAATACATGTGCTGAATTGGCTACAGAAAAAGGGAGACAGGAATTCACATATGTGTTAACTTTAAAAACACATGCAGAACTCTTTCAACAAAAAATTGACAAGATTTACAACTCCAACCCTATATCATGCAAATAGGAAGACCAACTATACACCATGCCTCCTATGAAGTGCTAGTATTTCTATTCTGTTTGGGTTATTTTTCTCCATTATATTAGAATTAGTAGTCAGAATCTAGTAGGGTATGGGTTAGTGTCAAGGATTCAGTATTTCGAATGGAAAATTGAAAAATGAATCCAATGTGTATGTAAATATGTGCTACACAAAAATCTTCCCACTCTCATTCAGAACAATGCCTTGACAATACCTTCGCCCCAAGTAAGACACAATTAGAGGAGAAGATTTAGAAAACCTGTGAACAAATATCTGGAATGGAATATGCTCAGGAGCCCACAACCTTGGAAGTGGCAGAGGAGTTTCCAAAGGTAAGGGAAAGGGTAAACACTCCACAAACATGGAGGTCTGCTGGCATAGAGACTTCTTGAGAAACTGCCTGTGAGATTGGGCACTTGAAAAATATGTTGTTGTCAGGAGCTTTAGCTTCCTTTCTAGTGAGACCATAAAAGCTTGGTCTGCATCTATGAGACCTGGAGGACATGCTTTCTTATTTCCCAATGAACATGAGGCAGCAGTGCTAAATTCTCTTTTTAGGTAAACTGTGGCCACTGGGGGCTAAAGGTCTCCCCATGTGCACTGTGAAGCCATATGGTCATCCTCCATTTTCATGGTGTTTCTTCCTGCTGCACTGGGAGTTTGGTATTTGCTTCACGAAATAAAAGGAGTTCAATTGGTTCACAGTGCAAGAGGGAGTTCTGTCATGTGTGGTGGGTCAGGTTCTGCAGGAGGATACAAGAACCAGGATTCTATCCCACATAGCTTGCCCCCTTGACCATAGCAACCTGATTCTGAACAATGTCCTGAAAACTCTCCATATAACAAGTTGCCTTTACATGGAAGGTTCTGCTGGCTGCACCATGTCAGTCACAAGCCATTTGGATGCCAATGGAAGATCCACATGGCCCCACCACAGATGTTTTATCACATACCTGCCCACCACTGCTCTAGGCCAACTACTCAACAGAGTCCAACTTACTGGCATCTCTGTTCTACACCATTTACATGAAACCCAGTCAATCAAGGCACTGTCTGGTATATTCATGATCAGTAACAGGACATCCAAATGTTCTCCAGTGCCACCTGGTGATGGGAATTTCAAAAATTTTATGGTATTTTTCTAGCCATTTTTCAAGGATGAAGTTGGAGGCACTGTGAGTTTCAATTCTTTCAGGAACCATTAAATTTTTAGGAAGCTAATTTCAATGAAAGCTCTGGAGAACACTCACAGGTAAGGCTTCCCAAAGAGTGGCCAAAAGATCACATGATATTATTCCCATTGAGGTCTACAATGTGAGGTCCATATGAGTTTTGACTCTCAACTCTGGGTGCCAAATCTTTCAGAATAAAATCATGTGGTATCCTGGCTGAGAGGCCTAGTGCTCTGTGGAAAGCCATCCTGGGCCTAGAACTTAGTTTCCAAGGGCGACACTCATGCCTGGCTTCCTTAAATCTCAACGCTATTCATAGCAATACTTCTCTGAGGTCAGTTTGAGAACTCAGATTCTAAGGGAATCACACCAGAGTTCAAGAACATGTGGACCAAGTCATCTCTTCCAACCGCCACCCAAATGACCACAATTTAAAACAAAACACTCCAACGTGGCGCTCATCTTTTTCCATATAGACACTCATAATGACCTCTGGCAAAAGTTTTCCATGAGGGGCACAGCCCAAGACCGTGTCCAAAATAAGCTCTCTTGCATCTAATTTGCCTAAAGTCAGGGTGGCCTGGACACCCTTCTTGTGAACCAGGAGAGATCAAATAGGCCTCCCATTAATACTGCTTCGCTTCTTCAATTTGAGGCCAACTGACTGTGGGGTTTGGATTCCTTATGTGAATTGGAGTCTTGAGAAAACCCAAGCAACTATGGGCTAGCCTCTGCAGGGCTTTGAAGAACTCATTTGAACCAACGGATCCCTATTCTGACTTGATGGAGGTCAGGAAAGTTACAGAAGAGGCAAGAGACTTCATCCACAAGGACTGCTTTTTTGGCCATTTTGGTTTTGGATGTACACCTGGGATCTTTCTTTAGATCCATCAGGAGCTGAGAATCTAAGCCACACCCTCACACAAGGCAAATAGGCTGATTCAGACACATCCATTCCAAAGCAATTAAGCAAAGAGCCACAGGTAATGCCCATTCATTTCCATTTGGAAACTGTTTTCTTCAGGCTTCACAAAGTGGTGGACTGAGGAAAAGACCTTCCTGACATTCAGGGCAACAGAAGAATTGGTAAACAAAAGGCCCCAAGCAGGGTTTCTTCACTGAGACTTTCCTGGTCACACTGATATCTGAGTTTTCTTAGATGCTCCCCATTCCCTTCAGCTATTCAGTACATGGTCATGTCACAGAGCTTCAAGGTTGTACATATCTTAAACACAAAACCATGAGCCTATTCTGGAGAGTGGCGAGAATTCAGGAAGAAAACAGGACCTTAGGTAGATAGCAGGTGTTGCACATCAATAAGGCAAGCTGCAGTCCATTCATAAATAGGGCAGGATGAATGCTGGGAAGCTTTCTACTAGATAGGACATATTCATTGATGCATTCTCCTTTCTAATGTCTACAACCACGGACATAGTGGGATACACAGACATAGAAACACTCACCTTGTCAAACGACTTAGTAGAAACAGTTCACTCCAAACAAAACAAACCACCTTTCATACCTATTCTCAGAACATGAGACAAAACCACAAACCCACACCACAAAGGCACCTCCTTCCCCCATGTAGGTCTGTGACTATCCGGAGTGTCCTCTGACTGGTGGGCCATACTATGTTCTCTGGAAATGGCCTGTTCTGTCTCAAATCTGGTCTTTTGGCCAACTCTGTGAAGTTGTCAGGGGCCAGCGGTGAGCCACTGCCTGCTTTCTCAGGAAATGCCCCTATTCATAGCTTTCCTTGCATTTGGCCATCCTCACATCAGTAGGTTCCAAGAAAGACTGAGTCTGTCCTTGGTAAATCAAAATAAGTTTGACCACTGGGGCTTGGACTGGGACTGGCTCTTTGTGCCTGGCTTCCTGGATTCCAAGTTCAGAGAGTTCCATCACCAAGGAAGTTAGGTGAGGTCACTTCCTTTAGGAACGGAATGAGGTCACTGCCTTGGCAACAACTTTGTCCTAACAGTTGCTTCCAAGGTTCCCATGAGAAGGAGGCTGCCCCTACTTACTGTGACACTTTCACAAGTTACAGTGGTATGTCAACCATAGGCATGCAGGAGCAGCTCAACAAATGCCTGCTTTGGTCCATCTTCTATACATTAAGAAGAGAGTGGCTGATTCAGACACATCCCTTCATCCTGAGCAGGTTGTTTGCCATGGAAGACTTTTGCTGTCTCAGGTCCTTCATAGTTGCCTACATCTTCTCCAGGGATCATTTCTGCATGGACCTTTGAGTTTCTCAGCAGGTGGAAGATCCTCTATATTCCTGTATTTTAAGACCAACTCTGTCCCCACTTTTCTGTAAAATTAGATTGAGAGAACAGTGTATGGTTAGGTTTAATAACATGTTCGATTTGGTTTAGAAAGGAAACTACACGGTTGAGCAAACAGGGTCCTACCGTTAGCAATAATATGAGGATTATAAATGGACCGGCCATGGCAGATAAAAGCATAGTTAACCAGGTTGACTATGTGAACAAAGAATCAAACCTCCCTTCTGGGGCCTCTGTCTCTCTTTGACGCTCTTCAAGTCGTTTTCTTAATTTACTCATAGATTCTTTTACAACTCCAGTATTGTCGGCATAAAAACAACATTCTTCCCTCAATGCAAGCAAAAAGGCAACTTTCTCTCATGAAGAGGAGGTCCAACACTCGCCTGCTCTGTAAAACAACTTCAGAGAGAGAGAGGTTAAAATTCCTGTAAAGCTGTGATGTCGGTTTTTAATGTCTTTAAGCTTTGGTCTATTTCTGCTTCTAATTGTGTCTTTGTTGTGTCTCATGGACTAGGGCAGTTGTTCCTATGCCCACCCCTTCAGCAATTATTATTCCTCATAGGATGGCCAAAGTGAGGGATACAGGTTCCCGGTGGAACCGGGTTATATGCCCCCCTATTTGAACTTTAAATGAACCTACGTCATGATAGAGCACTCTGAAAAACATCTGCATGATTACATAATTAATCACATCTATTGACCATTTTATGTAAACATAAATAATGTTAAAGTGTATAGAATTATACTGTTTTAGGAATGGACAAGAAAATGCACCTAAGATAGCACCAAAGTGAGGAAAACATTCTTATTTGGTTGCATCCGGATTTAGAGGGCATTGCTTCTGTTGTAATCAATTAATCCCCTGAACCCCAAGTTTTGGTAGTTTTAGAATTTGTACCCAACATGTAAGGGAAGGGGCTCAGAAGTTCACAGTCTGCAGAAATTCACAAAAATTAGTTTTTGTTTCTGTTTTTTTTTTTTTTTCCTCTGTTCTGGGCAAGTTAACTTTTCAAGGACACCTTGGAAGGGGAGAGCTTTTTTGTCTCTTTTTTTCTCCCTGCCAGCTGTCACCATGGAGACCAGTTGCTAACTTTTTTATCTTAGAAATGTAGGCATCTAGGTTAAGCCCCAGCTCAAGGCCAGAGGCCTTGTTCACATATTTTGTGAAAAACTGGAAAGGCAGTGTCTAGCTTAGGGGTGGTGATTTTTCCAGCCAGTGGCCAAGTAGAACAGGGCAACACGAAAAGTGGAAGTTTATGTACATTGAACTCTTTCAGAGGGACTCTTTTGCTGAAAGACCTAAAGTAAGCCTTGGTGAAGACTTCTGGAGAAGGTCATTTAAGACATTTCTGTGGACCTGGTACAGAGGGGGAAGACGGGGTAGTCGAGGCTGAGAGCAGCTCCGTGGATCTAAGAATGAGAAAAGAGAGATGTAAAAGAAAAATGGTAAAGGGGTTTGGGATTTTCCTAGAACAAAACTTGAGCATTAGAACAGGTATAGCAGAGGGGAAGATGGGAGTAAATATTCCAAAAAGCCTTTGAGGGACTTTAAATTCTTAGAAACCTCTTTTCAGTGATGACAAAGCAACTTTAAATGCCATTTTCATTACATCGTGGATAGGGGTCTGAGGGCTCTTCTCAGCTGGTTTGAGCTTTGGGTTAGCTTGCTAGAGGACTTGGTGGGACCTAGTGCAGGCCCTGACAGGAAAAGAGAGGAGTGAGTGGGTGAAGGGGTACCTCGGTACCTGCTACCTCAGCAACGGGGCAATGTTCTGAGAACCAGCGGAGGTTTGGGTTTCTGATTTAGTAATTGGAGAGGAGAAATCAGGTTGCTAAGATGGGAGTGATAGCAGAGAGTCTAGAGCAGAAGGCTGAGGGTGAGAAACTATTGGAGAAGCATAGTACAGGATGTGAGAAAAAGAGGAAAAATGATTCCACATAGGGAAATTTCCCCCTTTTGAGAACTTGCCGAAGTTAAAAATGTCACTCAGAATTTGAGGATCTAGAGAACCCTCTGGGGGCCATAGTATTTGGTTGTCTAATTGGTAATATGGCCAATGCTGTGTACTGAATTTGATGAGGAGTTTGGGTTCCACCAGGCAGCCCCTGTATGCTCACATTCCCTTGACTTACACAAGAAGTCGGCTTCTCCCCCACACAGCCGTGGCTGTTTGTGGCTTTGATAGTCCGCCAGGCAAACATAGTAATCTAGGCTAGTAAAACCTGAATCTGTCTCGCGTGTCCCTGCATCCATAATATTTGTTTCCATTATCTATGGTACAGAAGAGATTTAATGGGATTTTAGTGCGATCCTCTTCATCAGGGATATCTCAATAGGAAAGACCTATACCGACCTGACAAATGTCTGGGTGGAGAGATGGCCACCAGGTCTCTATGGGGCCTGTATGCGAGATAGACTATACTTCTTGTCTAGTAGGATTTGTGATCAGCCATTGCTGCTGAACGGGGTGATGAGGGTTAGAACTACTGGTGGCCAAGGGGAGAGTCTATAGTCTTATCCACATAGCGAATACGCAATTTGAAATGGTTACCACGCTTTTCCAGTTTCCAACAAGAGTCTGGACACAGCGAAGGCTTGAGATGAGAGGCATGGATCCAAAAAGTGATTCCGTCTACTTTAACGCTTTAGGTTTTATAAGTAGCACCTGGTATGTTTCTTTCCAGTGGGGTTCCAGGGATGACACCTGATGTTGTCTTATGTAGACGAAGTCTCTTACATGATATTGATTTAGAGTCCCCTCCTCCCCTGGTTGGTAGGCAGTGGCCAGCTGTTTCCACAGTTATCGCTGAGTTCTTTCAATGCTTTAAGTCTGTCAAGCAAGGGGGTGTGGAAGTGATCGTTAAGCCTTAGAGTTGGGGTTAGGTCCCTTATTGGATGATGGGAATCATAGAGAATTTCATAGGGGGTGAGGTTACACAAAGAAAGAGAGGGAATATTTCTCGCATGAAACAGTGCATAAGGCAGGAGCATAATCCAATCTTTTATGCCGGGCTCTAAGCTTAATTTTGTGAAGGTCTCTTTAATGGTTCTATTTATTTTTTCTACCTGTCCTGAGCTCTGGTGTATATAAGCATAATGTAACTTAAAATTAATCCACAGGGTCCCAGTTAACACCTGACTTACCTGGGCCATGAACACCAGTCCATTATCAGACCCTATTACCTTAGGCAGACCGTATCTTGGAAAAATATCTTTCAGAATCTTCTTGAAAATCATTTGTGCAGTTTTTTTTTTTTTTTTTGTGTGTGTGTGTGTGTATGTGTGGAAGGCTTCAGTCCATCCTGAAAATGTATCTACAAAGACTAGGAGGTATTTAAGTCCATACCTTGCTGGCTTAATTTCACTATTGTCCACTTCCCAAAATTGTCGTTTTCTGGTTCCTCATAGGTGCTTTCCTCTAGGAAACTGGAAGGGTAAGCATTAACCAATTGACGGACTCGACAGGCTTTTGTTACCCGTTCAGTTATTTTCTTTCGCTGTGAGTCGGTTAGTGGAAAACTCTGTTCTTAATCCTACAGGAATGCCTGCAGTTTCATTGAACCAAGGTGAGTGAGTTGGTGTACATTTCTAACGTAGTGTAGGGCTTTCTGTAATTGCAGCCTGAGCTCAGTGAAGTTGAGGTGTTCAGTGTCAGTGTCCATAGATATTATAAAAAACTTCCTGGTGATCAGGGGTCCATTGGAATTGGGCATCTCCCTCTAACACCGGGTATAAAGGAGCAGCTAAAAACGCAAACCCAGGTATCCATAACCTGCAAAAGCCAGCAGTCCCAAGAAACTCTCTGAGTTGTCTCCTGTTAGATGGGGGTGGTATCTAGGCAATGGTTTGTTTTCTGGGCTCAGTGAGCCATCGTTTACTGCCCCTAAGGAAACAGCCCAGTAAGATTACTTCATGCCAGCAAATTTGGGCCTTTTTGGCCGAAACTCTATACCCGAGTTGAGCAAGCTCATATAATAGTGCTTGGGTCCCAGACTCACAGTTTTCCTTGGTGTTGGCTGCCAGTAGCAGGTCATTCACGTATTGAAGCTGGGTGACTTTGGGGTGCGTAGTTCTGAAATTGCTGAGATCTCTGTGGAGGGCTTCATCAAAGAGAGTGGGGGAGTTTTTGAATCCCAGTGGGAGTCTAGTCCAAGTTAGTTGACCAGACGTTCAGGTTTCTGGGTCTACCCACCCGAAAGCAAACAGCAACTGACTATCTTTATGCAGAGGCAAGCAAAAGAAAGCATCTTTTAAGTCCAGAACAGTATACCATTTCCGCTCAGGGTTCAGAGTGCTAAGCAGATTGTACGGATTAGGTACCGTGGGGTGAATGTCCTGCACTCTGTTGTTGATCTCTCTTAGGTATTTAACAGGGCGATTGTCCCGGTTCCTGGCTTTTTTTTCTAGTAGCAGGGGAGTGTTCATGGCCAATTGACAGGGCCTTAGGACGCCTAAGGTCAGATATTTCTGAATATGGGGCCTTATCTCATCTTTAGCTTTTTTTGCTTAGAGGATATTATTTGACATTAATTGGGGAGGCTGAGGTTTTTAACTCCACTGTTATTGGAGGTTGTTTCATGGCCAGGCCTAACCCAGCAGTTTTTGCCCAGGCATCTGCATAATCTGTTATCCATTTCTGGCGTAGCTTGCCTGTTTGATCAGTCTTGGGGGGTGTGAAGAGTGGATGTTCATCTTCTACTAATTTAGTTAAAGCCGTGACTATAGGAGTTTATACTAAAGGATATAGAAATTTCATTTGGTAGCCTTCAGGGTTAAAAGTTATTAAGGCCAAGAGCTTGGTGAGCAGATCTCTGCCCATCAATGGGTCCAGGCATTCCTGGATTACTAGGAAGGAGTGATGGATTTTTCCTTTACCTAGGTCCATGGTCCTCTTAGTAGTCTAAGCCCGATATTTACTGCCATTAGCCCTTTGAACTACAGACCTTTTATTTGATAGAGGGCCCAATGAGGCCTTAAGGGCTTCGTATACTGCTCCTGTATTCATTTCAAAGTTTACTGGGGTCCGCTACACTTCAAAAGTTACCCTGAGCTAGGGGAAGTGATCTGAGCCCCAACTTTCTTAGTCATGCACCAGAGTCACAATGGCTGGCTGGCGTGGCTGTCTCTTTATAGGGCACTTTTTGGCCCAGTGTCCTTTTTTTTTTACAGTAGGCACATTGATCTGAGGCCAGGGGTGGCCTCTTGCATGGCCCCAGGTAACCCTTACTGTCACCTTATGTCTTAATTTCTGGCCTCTTTCTTGTTGTGACAAGGATCTTGGTCAATCCCTTAGTCTGTCTTTTGCTTCTCTCATCCTTCCTTTGCTCCCTTTCTTTCTCCCTGTTTCTCTCTTATAGTATACTTTCTCAGCTTCTCTGACTAAATCTCTCTTTTAAATTTTTTTAATATCCATGGCAGCTTGCCCAATTAAGGCCATTGTTACAGATGAATTTTGATCCGCTGCCTGAGGATCGAAAGGAGTATATCTTTTATATGCCTCCATAATTCTTTCTAGAAACAAAGAGGGAGATTCATCAGGCCTTTGAATAATTTCTCTTACCATGGTCAAATTAGTTGGTCACCTATCAGCCCCTTGGAGACCTGCTATTAGAGCCAGGCAATAATTGGACAGATGCTCTTTATCTTCAAAGGTGTTGGGGTTCCAGTTGGGTTGGTTTAAGGGTAAGCTCGCTTTGATTATGTTGGGAAGTTGTGTTGGTCGCCAATCAGGTCCGAGGATATTTTTTTTTTTTAGCTTCTTGGAGGTTTTTCTCTTATTCCTCTGTCATAAAGAAAGTCCCTAGGAGTTGTTGGCAGTTATCCCAAGTAGGCAGGTGTAAAAACGTTGGCGAGTTCTCTGAGTTCTTTTAGCCGGGCCAGCTTCCTCCAGGGAAGGAGGGGCTCTGTGTGCCACGGGACTGTCATCTGGATGGCGCTGGGCCATCCTAGCTTCTTTGAATGGTGGAGAGGCTGAGTCAGCAGCAGGGGAATCACTTAGAGGGTGTTGGCAGTTGGGGGATGAAGGCAGAGGATAAGGAGGGGGAGGAGAGTCCAGTAGAGTCTTGAGACTCAGGGAGAACAGAGGGTGCAGGAGGAGGAGCAGAGAGTTAAAGAGATAGAATCATGGGGGAAGGAGTAGGAGTCCGTGCAGGGACAAGGAAAGGCTTCACCCTTGGAGGAGGAGATTTGCAGAGGTCCTGACAAGTTAAGATATATGGCTGTTGATCTGGACGTCTACGTGGCCCCGGCTAAAAGACAATATCTCGAACTTTTCAAATTAGTGCGAAGTAGAAAGATCCTTCTAGGGGACATCTGACTACAAAGTTGGGTCATTCTGAGACACAGAATCTGCAAGATCCGGCGTTTTACTGAAAAAGAAAGATTCTGAACCCTTAAGCAGACTTTGGTCTAGTGATCAAGAGTCATGAACAGAGGCATTGAAGTGCTCTGTCCCATAATGAAATATACACAGACAATAAAAGCAATGACACAAGACACAGACAAGACAAGACAATAAAGACAGGCAATGGACGTCCATACTGAGACCATGACTGAGTAGCTGGCAAAACATGATGGGCTGTCAATACCGAATCCGAAACAAAATATCACTGAATAAAGGAGACTATTGTTCCTCGATTTCATGAGTTCATCCCCCAGGGACATGGCCTGTGGCTCTGTTACATGTGTGTCAGCCACCATGGGAGAGAGCTCACGCTCTTTACCAATAGCCATTTTGTGAAACCCTAACCTGAATCCTGAAACCAGAAAGAGGGGCCTTATTTATCCCCAGAGGAGCCCGTTGGGGGGTCTTTCATCTGCGGCTGCCGGATCTCACTGGGGCCACCAGATGTAAAGATCGGGCGAGGGTGGGTGGAAGAGACCACCAAGAGACTGTCTCATGCAACAGCAAAGGCTTTATTGGGAGTCCGGCATGCAAGGGCTCAGAGCTCACTTGAATAGAGCAGAGAGCCCTGAGAACAGCTTAAGAAGTGCTTATATATTTTCCTTGGAGAGGGCAGGAAGGAAAGTTTATTGATGGGTAAGTGCGAGTGGGCGGTTTGCGTGCAACTGGTTGACCGAGTACATTCTGCAGTTTGGCAGTTGGGGACAGCACATTCTGGGAACAAGAATAGCAAACAGTTCTCAAGATTTCAACAGTGTTTTGTTAAGCATACAGAAAATCAAGAAGTGACAAGTACCTATTTTATTAACCTTTCAATATAAGTATGAAAACAGAAATCTAGGTAAGATTTGAAGCCCAGAAGTTCATTGGGCCCTTGATTGGTATACTTAGCGTTGAATTACATTCTGTAGTGATGTCCCAGAAATATGGATATACAATGGCATAGGACCTTATACCTTCTCGGAGGTCAATTCCAAAACACAGACTCTAAGGGGAATCACACCGAAGTTGAAGCCAAGGTGGACCCAATTATCTCTTCCAACCGCCACACAAATGACCACAATTAAAACCAAAACACTCCCACATGGCACTCATCTTCTTCCATATAGACACTCACCATAACTTCTGGCAAGAGGATTCCATGAGAGGTGCAGCACAAGACAGTGTCCCAAATAAGCTCCCTTTCCCCTCATTTGCCAATAGTCAGGGTGGCCTGGACACCCTCCCTGTGAACCAGGAGTTATCAAATATGTCTGCCATTAATACAGCTCTGTTCTCCAATTTGAGGCCTACTGACTGTGGGGTTTAGATTCTTTATTTGAATTGGATTCATAAGAAAACCCAAGAACCTATGGGCTAGCATCTGCAGGGCTTTGAAGAACTCATTTGACTCAAAGGATCCCTATTCTCACTTGATGTAGGTAAGGAACCTTACAGAAGAATGTGAGGCACTTCATCCACAGTGACTGATTTTTGGCCATTTTGATTTTGGATTCACACATGGGATCGTTCTTTAGATCCATCAGGTGCTGAGAATCTAAGCCACAGGCTCACACAGGACCAAGAGGCTGATTCAGACACATCCCTTTACAAAGCAATTAAGCAAAGAGCCACAGGTGGTGCCCATTCATTTCCGTTTGAAAACTGTTTTCTTCAGGATTCACAAAGGCGTGGCCTCAGGCAAAGAACTTACTGACATTCAGGGCAACAGAAAAATAGGCAATCAAAAGGCCCATTGCAGGGGTTCTCCACTGAGACTTTCCTGGTCACATCGATATCTGAGTTTTCTGAGATGCTTGCCAATCCCTTCAGCTATCCAGTACATGTCCATGTCACAGTGCTTGGAGGTGGTACATATCGTGGACTCAAAAGCATGAGCCTATTTTGGAGAGTGGCTAGATTTCAGGAAGAAAACAGGAACTTAGGAAGATAGCAGGTGTTGCCCATCGATATGGCAAGCCCTAGTGCATTCATAAATTGGGCAGGATGAATGCTGGGAAACTTTCTACTAGACAGGAAACATCCATTGATGCATTCTCTTTTTCTAATGTCTACAACCACGGACACAGTGGGATACACAGACATAGAAACACTCGCCTTGTCAAACAACTTACTAGAAACAGTTCACTCCAAACCAAACAAACCGACTTTCCTACCTCTTCTCAGAACATGGGGCAAAACCACAAACACACATCCACACCCAAAAAGGCACCTCCTTCCCCCAAATAGGTCTCTCACTATCCGGAGTGTCCTCTGACTGCTGGGCCATACTATGTTCCCCAGATATGGCCTATCCTGTCTCAGATCTGGTCTCCATATCCAACTCTGTGAAGTGGTCAGGAGCCAGCTGTGAGCCACTACCTGCTTTTTTAGGAAAGGCCCCTCTTCAGAGTACTCCTGGCATTTGGCCATCCTCACATCAGTAGGTACCAAGAAAGACTGACTCTGTCCTTGTTAAATTGAAGCAAGTGAGACCACTAGGACTGGGACTGGGACTGACTCTGTGTGCCTGGCTTCCTGCATCCCAAGTTCAGAGAGTTCCATTACCAAGGAAGTGAGGTGAGGTTGCATCCTTCAGGAACTGAATGAGGTCACTGCCTTGGCAACCACTTTTTCCAAACAGTTGCTTTCAAGCGTACCATGAGAAGGAGGCTTACCCTACTTTCTGTGGCACTTTCACAAATTAGAATGGTATATCAACCATAGGCACCAAGAAACAGCTCTCCACACAGGCCTGATTTGGTCCATCTTCTCTATATTAGGAAAAGAGCCTTTAGTCCGGGGAGCACTGCAGTGAACCTCTGCACTAAAACTATTAGCAAGCACCTGGTGGAGGAGTCCTCCATAGGTAAGTGGGGCTTTTATAACATCTGATATCCGGTTAAGGGAGATCTCTTCTGATGACAGAGATGTGGCCTGGGGAGGCTCACATATACTCCTTTCCAGGAGAGTAACCAGAATCGTTCTGTCCTCTGTTCTGTTCTGTAGGGAATTCCTCTGGAACTGTAGAGAGGGGCCGACGGGCACGCATGCACTCCTACCCTGGAGCTATAGCAAGATGTTGCACTGTTCCACTGTTTTTCTGTTTAGGCGCATGGTTTCTGTTTTTTGTGTTTTGTTTTGTGTTCTATTTTTTTGATTGTTTGTTTGTTTTTGTTCATTTTGTTGTGTGATTTCAGTGGTAAAAACTTAAGGATTTTGGACGTAAAAATAGGTAATAAAGAGAGTAAGCCTGACACCCCTTTGGACTGTGTTTTAGGGAACTGCGATGAACTTTACTCGCCTTTGTTAAGCAGGATGATAGAAGCTCCTAGCTGGCTGCCTGGAGCACACCCATTGCAGAGGGCAATGCTTGGTGGGGACCTAAGAACTGAGCATCTCCGAGGTTAACAAGTGAAACTCCTTTAAAACCCCTTGTCACTCCAGATCAAGAGAGTCACAACCTTTGGCAGAGTCCCCTGTGTTTCTCCTTTGTTCGCAAAGCAATAAACCTCCCTTTTTCTTTTTCTCAAAACTCAGTCCTCATTATTAAATTGGTATTAATTGGCGTCAAGTTGAGGAATCGAACTTTAATTTACAAATTTGGTACCCGCCCTCCACCCCGGAACTTTGTGAGAGCTGTCTACTGAAATATTAGGAGATGAAGCATGCTTGGTGTGGAACTGAACAAGAGGAGCTAATCCTGTAAGTAAAAGGAGGGACTGAAGGACTCCCAGCAGCTGCCAAAGCCCTGTTGATTCAGGGAATTACCTCCTTCCTCCCCGCACTGTAAGAATTATGCCACCTCTGTCTTGTTAAAAAAGAGAAAAAGAAAAAGGGGACACTAAATGCAGTGAAGTCACCATGGAGACACTTTATTTTACATTTCAGGTTTCCCCTCTGTTAAAACATGTGGTCCCCCCCCCTGTGGATATCTATGGTGCACACTGGTGTAGGAGATTTTTCTCTTATCTGCTCTGGTTTAAACGGTTCTCTCTGACAGCCATAGTCTGAACCTCCTTTCTGTCTGTCTTGTGTCTTTGTATCTGGCCCTTTAAGACATGTGCAATAATGTGTTGATATTATAAATTGTTTCTTGGGAATGATCTTAGCTGAATGTGTGTCTAAATGATGATGTTTTATTTTAACAATCTGGTATCTGAATGGGTTTTTGAAGCATTGCAGAATCTTGCAGTTAAAAGTCGGGTTTAGGTAATTGTTTAGTTTATGATTTCAGATAATTCATGCCAGAGAACTTAAATACTTAGTATGGAAAACTGAAGAACTCTACTTCCAAGTTGGCAAGTAAATTCCCAATCATACAGTCTTTTTTTCACCAATTTTGAATTGGATAGCCTCGGAAAATGTCACTGTGTGTACCACTGCATTAATTTGGACAAGGATAGTAAATCATAGAATGGTATCTGTTGACAAAACAAGATGTAAAGATATAAAATTTTGTGAATTGTATCTTAAATTTGTATCATAATTTTCAACATCCGAACCTCAAAATTATGGTTAAAATGCCTTAGGCTTGAGGTGTCTGCTCAGAATAGCAGTTTTTCCTGCTCCTTCCAGACCTCAACCATGATTTATATTGAAATGTAAATGAAAGAAGCCTGAAAGCTTAGTAGGAGACTGATTTGAGGCCTAAGGGAAAAAAAAGGTAAATTGTATGGTATTTACTAATTACTAGCCAGTCACTTTTTCTAGGACTCTTTTTTTTTCCTTAGATACTTTTTTTTTGAGCTCATGATTTTGAGCATACAGACCTAGGTTAATGTTTTTCAGATCAGTTCTATCTTTGACCAACTGTAGACTTTTTGAAACATTGCAATGGAGATTTCACCTGAGAAAAGCTACAAGGCCTTTACTATTATTATGTGTGCACACTTTTGTTATGTGTTGTATGTCCACATATACATATGTCCGTATATCATATATATGATACACAAATTAACATATACAAGGAGCGCTCATAAAAAAGCGCTCATTAAAACAAATTTAAATAGGAGATCCAAAGATCTTTAATTCACGTGATTTAAATGTTTCAATTTAAATTGGATAAACAGATAAAAATCAATGTCTTTAAATTTAAGCTTACAATTTTTTTAGGTGTTCAAAAATCTAATAAAATATTAATATCTACAAAATGTCTAATATGCCTTGGTTCTAGGACCTTTCCTTCAACATAAAAATGGTTTACACTGTCAACACATTTCTCTAATATTTTGATAAATAAGTAAAGTAAATTTGATATGGGATTGCTCATTCATGAGTACTTTTCTTAGATATCTGATTGATTTACTAAGGTCTGAATAAGTTCTTATTAAAGTCTGTATCAGAATATAAAAATAAGTCATGTGTTAATGAGACAAAAATTTCTTAAAACATAAGTTTACCCATAACGTTGTGTTTATTAAGTTTTATTTTCTCCAGAGCAAGCAACCATAAAAATTAAACAACTGATTAAATAAGAACTGTTATTTTAGAGCACTGTACTGCCATTGCTTTAAAAGCTAAACTTGGTTAATGGAGAAACATCAATGTAATTGTGATGCTATCAATGTTTTCATATCTTATAGGTATGCAAGTCTGTAAGGTAGAAACTTTAAAAGAGCATTATATCAAGCTGGTGCTCTGAAGTTGTATGGTAAAAAATATATTGGGGATTTATTTACCTGTTATCAATAAGATATGTAAACTTTTATGTTACTTTTTACATTGGGGAACAATTTAAATGTATTTTTTAGTTAATGAGAGCCTAATCGATGTAAAGGTTAAAAACTTTCAGCCTTTCTTTAATTCATGTTTTAAATGTGATATCATATGGTGTTAGCTAATGTTCATGTGACCTCAAACAATTTATGTAAACTTTGTCAAATGATATTTAAAAATAAGAATTAGCTTTAGAACTAAAATACTTAAGATTTATAAAGAGCCCTGCCTTAGCTGAGATAAGGCTCTGTGTCCCATCTTACTACATGTGAGAATGACTACGAAACCAGTAGGTTAGATAATATTTCTTTAAAGTTATGTTAAAAAGTTGTTTTTTTTAAGGTCAATATTCCTAGGATCTCAAACAGGGGATATAATGTATAACTCAGCCAAAAAATTCAGGGTAGCTGTTACACAAGCTAAGTATTTTTACTTTTGTTAATTTTATTTTGAAATTTTCTTATAAGTGATCTAAAGATTCTCTGTTACTGTTTTACAAACGTGTTGCTTTAAGAACACAACATGGGTTTATTCAATATAATAAGTCATTACTTACAATACAGACAGAATAATACAGATCCCAATTAATAAAAAGATAATTATATAGTTATAGACATTAAACCCAGTACTCTTAATATAAGGCTGTTAAAATTTATTTGCTGGATGTTTAAGATTAGGATTTAAAATTAAAGTTAAATGAAAAGAGCCAAGAAAACCAATATTTGGCTTTTGCCCTATGAGTCAGTCTGAATCCAGGGAACAGGGGACTTCTCTAAAGAGCTTTGAAACTCTGAGCCACATAACCTCCTCCTGATCAGGGAGATTAATGAGACCACTGGAGAACAGAAAGCCAATCAGTGTATTTGTAACGAAGAGGAGAGTCATCAAAGAAAGGAGACATCCCTGATGCTTCCGAGGGAAGCCAAATGGTCAAGCAAGATCTGGACCCACCTAGCGCAAATGGCACTAGCAGAACTGAGAATCTGCTCTCAAGTTTCCCCAGAATTGACTCCCATAAAAGGTGGGCTGACTGTTAACAATAGATGGAAACAAAAGTCAGTTTGACTGCTTCATCTTAAACACTTAGCAAAGACAGTTAAGAACAAAATACATCCATTCCTGGGCATTTTAAATTATAATAATAATAATAATAATAATAATAATAATAATAATAATAATAATAATATAATGTTAAGGTATGCACTTTATGTTTGCCTCCCAAAATAAGTAAGACTGGTGGCTACAAAGAAGAATTCTCAGACAGGAATGCCTGATACTTATAAAAAGAGACTATCAAGAAGACCTGCCACAGGGAGAAGTTTTCAGTTTAAGGCCTACAGATATTCCTAACCTACACAGGTTGGCTTGGTGTTTGCTAGTACAATTATCCAGCCCTCAGTAACAGAATTAAAGGTTTCTCAAAGAGACACAGAGGTCATAATAGTAAAAGGATTTTACAAGATCAGATGACATTAAATAATTAAACTGTATCTTATGGGGAGGGACAAGTGTAACAGTAAAAGTTAAATATTAAATTGACAGTCCTGATAACTGGGGATATTAAAGACTGGTGAGGGAACTTCTATACAGTGACATGTTCCAGGTGCTGCAACATTTATTCAGTACTCATGGTTTTTGTTTCTCTCATAGAAGAACCCATCCCCAGATGACTTTACAACCTGTTCTTCCCCAATCAGACTTCAAACTGAACTGACTTCTAAAAGGCAACTCATGTCCCTCAACTGACTTCTAAAAGGCAACTCATGTCCCTCATCCCATGCCCACTCACGTCACCCTGTCTCAGGTCAGAAGAAGAAAAAATGAGTGACACCACTCTTCTTATAACAATGGAGAGAAAGATAAATAGACTATCAATATAAGTAATTAATTAAGTCAGGTAAAATCAGGGAGATCGGTTTTGGGTGAGTTCTAAAAATTTGGAGACTCTTACCTGAGGGATTAAAATTTCCTCAGTGCTCTTCCCGTAATCTATCAAAGATTTGAAGGGGACACAAAGAAAAGGCGGGAATGATAGACCCAATCTGATCTTTAATTTAAATTGGGAGCCATCTTGCCAAAAAGCCATGAAAAGATAATTTTGGCTTTACCATAAATTACTTCAAATTCTAAACCTGCTTGGAATGCCTGCCCATGCCTTGAACTCACCCATGCCCGGCTCTCTGACCAGATAGCAGCCCTCTCTGAAACTTTAGTGACACATCATAAATATTTGCCTTCTCTGGCCAGACAACAACCCTCTCTGAGGCTCTAATGGTCTTCATGAACTCTGATGTAGGGACAGCAAAAAAAATGTAGACTGCCATTGGTGTGATGTTTGTCAGAGTTCTGTTATCTGTAAACCCCCTTTTGTGTAATTTTCTGGGCTATTAAGCTGCCTGTAGGAAAGCTGGGGTTGCTGTCTTTTTCCCGCCGTTTTGTGAGGGAGAGGTAGCACAGCCAGTGGAAATAATAAGCTTAATTTAATTTGATTTTAATTAGAGTCAGTGGTCTTTTCTTTTGTCCTGGTCTAACAGGTAAACACTCCAAAAACATGGAGCTCTGCCAGCCTAAACACTTCTTGAGAAACTTCCTCTGAGTTTGGGCACTTGAAATATATGTTGTTGTAAGGAGCTTTAGCTTCCTTTCTAGTGATACCATCAAAGCTGAGTCTGCATCTATGTGACCTGGAGGACATGGTTTCTTGTATTCTAATGAACATGAGGCAGCAGTGCTGAATTTTCTCTTTGTAGGTAAACTGTGGCCACTGGATACTAAGTGTCTCCCCGTTTGGACTGTGAAGCCATTTGGTCATCCTCCACTTTGTGGTGTTTCTTGCTGCTGTACTGGGAGTTTGGTATATGCTTTATGAAATACAACGAGTTCAACTGAAACCCAGTGTTGAAGAAAGTTCTGTCACTTGTGGTGGGTCAGGGTCTGAAGGAGAATGCACCAACCAGGCTTTTATCTCACAGAGCTTGCCCCCTTGTCCATAGAAATCTGACTCTGAACTTAGCCCAGAAACCTCTCCATATAAAATGATGCCTTTACATAGAAGGGTCTGCTGGCTGCACCATGTCAGTCACAAACCATTTGGAAGGCAATGGCAAATCCTCATTGCCACACCACAGATGTATTATCACACACCCACCCACCACTGCAATAGGCCCACTTCTCAGCAGGCTCCAACTTACTGGCATCTTTGTTCTACACCATTTTCATGAAACCCGGTCAATCATGGCATACTCTGGTACACTCAAGATCAGCAACAAGACATCTAAAGGTTCTCCAGTGCCACCTGGTTAAGGGAATTTCAAAGATTTCATTGTATTTATCTAGCCATTTTTCATGGATGAAGTTGGAGGCACTGTGGGTTTCAGTTCATTCAGGAAATATTAAATGGTGAGGAAGCTGTTTTCAATGAATTCTCTGGAGAAATCTCACAGGCAAGTCTTCCCATAGAGTGGTCAAAAGGTCACATGAAGCCAGGCCCATTGAGGTCTTTAATGTGAAATCCATGGGTGTTCTGACTGTCAACTATGGCTGCCAAATCTTTCAGAATAAAATCATGTGATATTCTAGCTGATATTCCAAGGCTCTGTGGAAAGCCACCCTTGTATTTGATCTCAGTTTCCAAGGGAGAATCCCATGCGTGGCCTCCTAAAATCTGAACACAGTTTATGGCAATATTTCTCTGAGATCAGTTCGAGAACTCAGACTATAAGTGGAATCACACCAGAGTTCAAGCCCAGATAGACCCAGTCATCACTTCCAACCACCAAACAAATGACCACAATTAAAACCAAAGCACTCCCACAAGGCCCTCATCTTCTTCCATATAGACACTCATCATAACCTGTGGCTGGAGGTTTCCATGAGGGGCTCAGCCCAATACAGTGTACAAAATAACCTCCCTTGCCCGTCATTTGCCTAAAGTCAGGGTTGCCTGGACACCCTTTCTGAGAACCAGGAGTTATCAAATGAGCCTGCCGTAAATACTGCTCTGATTCTCCAATTTGAGGCCTACTGACTCTCGGGTATAGATTCTTTATGTGAATTGGAATCATGAGAAAACCCAAGCACCTATGGGCTATCCTCTGCAGGGTTTGAAGAACTCATTTGACAAAAAGGATCCCTATTTTCACTTGATGGAGATCAGTAATCTTACAGAGGAAGGCGAGAGACTTCGTCCACAATGACTGCTTTTTTGGCCATTTTGGTTTTGGAAGCACACATGTAATTGTTCGTTAGATCCATCAGGTGCTGAAAATCTATTCAACAACCTCAAACATGGCCAAGAGTCTGATGCAGACACATCCCTTTCCAAAGCAATTAAGCAAAGATCTACAGGTGATGCCCATTAATTTCCATTGAAAACCGTTTTCTTCAGGCTTCAAAAAGGGGTGGCCTGAGGCAAAGACCTTTCTGACATTCAGGGCAACAGAACAATAGGTAAGCAAATGGCCCAAGGCAGGGTTTCTAAAATGATATCTGAGTTTTCTGAGATGATCCCATTCCCTTCAGCTATCCAGTACATAGCCATGTCACAGAGCTTGGAGGTGGTTCATGTCTTGGAAACAAAACCATGAGCCTATTCTGGAGAGTGGCCAGAATTCAAGAAGAAAACAGGAATTTAGGAAGACAGTGGTTGTTGCCCATCCATTAGGCAAGACAAAATCCATTCATAAATTGGGCAGGATGAATGTTGTGAAGCTTTCTTCTATTCAGGACACATCCATTGATGCATTCTCTTTTCTAATGTCTACAACCACGGACACAGTGGGATAAACAGACATAAAAACACTCGCATTGTCAAAAGACTTACTAGAAACAGTCCACTCCAATCCTAACAAACCGACTTTCCTACCTATTCTCAGATCATGAGACAAAACCACAAACTCACACCCACACCCAAAAAGTCACCTCCTTCCCCCAAGTAGGTCTATGACTATCCGGAGTGTCCTCTGACTGATGGGCCATAGTATGTTACTCCAAAATGGACTGTCCTATGTCAGATGTGGACTCCTTGGCCAACACTGTGAAGTTGTAAGGTGCCAGTGGTGAGACACTACCTGCTTACTCAGGAAAGTCCCCTCTTCAGACCTTCCTGGCATTTGGCCATCCTCACATCAGTAGTTACCAAGAAAGACTGATTCTGTCTTTGGTAAATCCAAATATGTGAGGCCACTGGGACTGGGACTGGGACTGCCTCTGGGTGCCTGTCTTCCTGGATCCCTAGTTCAGAGAGTTCCATCACCAAGAAAGTGATGTAGGTCACTTCCTTCAGGAACTGAATGAGGTCACTGCCTTGGCAACCACTTTGTCCTAATAGTTGCTTCCAAGTGTCCCAATTGATGGAGGCTGCCCCTACTTCCTGTGACACTTTCACAAGTTTGAATGGTATATCAAACATAGGCACCCGGGAACAGCTCTCCACACAGGCCTGGTATTGTCCATCTTCTCTACATTAAGAAAAGAGAGACTGCTTCAGACACACCCCTTCATCCTGACCAGGTTGTTTGTCGTGGAAGATGACTTTTGCTCTCTCAGGTCCTTCATAGCTTCCTATAGCTTCCCCAGGGTTCATTTCTGCATGGACCTTTTCATTTCTCAGCAGGTGGAAGATTTCTTACATTCCTGTATTGTAAGACCAACTCTGTCCCTGCTTTTCTGTAAAGTTAGATTGAGGGAACAGAGTATGGTTAGGGTTAATAACATGTTTGATTTGGCTTAGGAATCATTCTGCTGGATGAATAATGTTATTGGGAACCTGCAATATTTATTAGAATATATAGAGGGGAAATATATTTATGAAAACCGAAATCTAGGTAAGATTTGAAGCCCAGAAGGGCTTTGGATCCTTGATTGGGATACTTAGGTTTGAATTATGTTCTGCACATGTGTCTCAGATAAATCTATACACAATGGCATAGGACCTTGTACCTTGGATGATTGAATGTCAAAGAGAACATCCAGTCAAAAAAGGATAGTTGGTAGGATTAGGAAGATAGTTGGTAGGATTAGGAAAAAGAGTGAGTATATGATTTGGACAAAAAGTTCTTTAGCAATAGGGTTTTGGGTAGAGAGAAAATGTAAATGTCAGCACATGTGAAGAGTCAGTCACAATGATGAACTGGGGAAAATATGTAGGAAAGCAGATATCAATAGAGACATTAGAAAATCAGCAAATGATAAAGTGATTGATAGGATTAGACATTTTCGACAGGCTTGAGTTTGAATAAATAATCTTAGGAAGAAACAAATATGTAGTCACCAATAGGATTGACATTTGAGAGCATTAGGCAACCTGGACATGGGTGATTTTCATAATCCATACTCATATTCCATTTAGGCTTTGGTACAGTCGTAAGTGTGACTTTGCATTTTGTGGCCAGAATATTACTGTGATAAAATGTATATGTAGATCAGGTGACATGAGTATTTGTTGCACCATTTCTGAGAGCAATATTTTGAAGAGATATAAATTAGTATTGGGGGCACAAATAGGTGTACCATGTGTGTATGAATATAGAGAGAATGCATGAATAGACCATACTGTGAATAAATAATATAACTGTTTCCAAATTTAGAAATTGGAATAAATTGATATCCCAAAATACACAGGAAATCTTATATTGATATACATACATTCATTGCAACCAGTTATATATCTAATGGTAATATTAGGGTTGTAGTTTATCATAAAATGTGTGTGAGTTTTGCTTCAAAATTGATTATGGAAATCGAAAATAATGTGTTTGGAAAGAAGTCTCATGAAATAACCAGTCAAAAACAAGGAGAAATACATGTGTTCTGAAGCAGGAAGTGATTGAATGTGTTACAAATGTCTTTCAATTTGTGAACTTGTGGATGAAATGTATATTCTACGATGTATAAAAACTGAAGAAATAGTAATGTACCAGTGTTGAATTAAAATGAACATCAAAATACACATCATGTCCCATAGAAATCTACTTTCATTGATGTTAAATTGGGTCAGTTACTGTAGAAATATAAGGCTTTGTTTGCACCATTCACTGAAGTGAGTTTTCAGTACTAGGAAATAAATATGTATTTCAGGTGGATGAATATTTCTAAAAACAATCTTATGAAAAGTTGATTATAAAAGCACATACATGAACATGAGTGAATTATTTAGGGAGTGTATAATAAGACACATATATTTCATATTTTGAAAATATATATATCACACAGATACATTAGAAAGTAGCAATATATATGCCAATCAAAATTCATCATGAAATATATATCATTCACAGATCCAAAAATATTAATTTTACTGAACATGGATTTATGTATAATGTTTTTCAACTAAGAAGCTCACTCATAGTTTGAATTTTCAGTTCCAAAAACATTTAGGAGGAGTCATCTCTTCTCATACTTTGTATCTCCCAAGTTAGCCACCTCACAAAAATGTACGTGTGATACCAGGTAGGATTTTATATGTGCATATAAAAATACATGTGCTGAATTGGCTACAGAAAAAGGGAGACAGAAATTCACATATGTGTTAACTTTAAAAACACATGGAGAACCATTTCAACAAAAAATTAACAAGATTTATAACTCTTACCCTATATCATGCAAAAGGAAAGACCAACTATACGCCATGCCTCCTCTCAACCGCTTGTATTTCTATTCTGTTTGGGTTATTTTTCTCCATCATATTAGGATTAGTAGTCAGAGTCTAGTAGGGTATGTGTTAGTGTCAGGGATTCAGTATTTTGAATGGAAAATTGAAAAATGAATCCAATGTGTATGTAAATATGTGCTACACCAAAATCTTCCCACTCTCATCCAGAACAATGCCTTGACAACACCTACGGCCCAAGTATGACACAATCAGAGGAGAAAAGTTAGAAAATCCGTGAATACATATCTAGAATGGAATATGATCAGAAGTTCACAACCTTGGAAGTGGTAGAGGAGTTTCCAAAAGTAAGGGACAGGGTAAACCCTCCAAAAACTTGAAGGTCTGCTGGCCTAGAGACTTCTTGAGAAACTGCCTGTGAGGTTGGGCACTTGAAATATATGTTGTTGTCAGGAGCTTTAGCTTCCTTTCTAGTGAGACCATAAAAGCTGGGTCTGCATCAATGTGACCTGGAGGACATGGTTTCTTATTTTCCAATGAACATGAGATAGCAGTGCTGAATTTTCCATTGTAGGTAAACTGTGGCCCCTGGGGGCTGAATGTCTCCCTGTGTGGACGTTGAATCCATATAGTCATCCTCTATTTTCATGGTGTTTCTTGCTGCTGCACTGGGAGTTTGGTATTTGCTTCATGAAATACAAGGAGTTCAACGGGGACACAGTGCAGGAGGGATTTCTGTCACGTGTGGTGGGTCAGGGTCTGCAGGAGAATACAAGAACCAGGCCTCTATCCCACATAGCTTGCCCCCTTGACCATAGCAACCTGATTCTGAACAATGTCCTGAAACCTCTCTATGTAACAAGGTGCCTTTACATATAAGGGTCTGCTGGCTTCACCATGTCAGTCACAAGCCATTTGGAAGTAAATGAAAGATCTACATGGCCCCACCACAGATGTTTTATCACACACCTGCCCACCATTGCTCTAGGCCCACTACTCAGCAGGATCCAACTTTCTGGCATCTCTGTTAAACACCATTTTCATGAAAACCAGTCAATCAAGGCACTGTCTGGTATACTCATTGTTGGGAAAAGTATAAACGGCAGCCATACCCCAGAGAAAAACCCCAACATGGTGCCTAAGGACTTCTTCTTCCTACCTTCTTTTTTCTACAGTGGTGCCAAATGTTCCCACCCGTGTGAACTCTCCCGCTGGCGCCAATTTGAAATCTCGCTGGTGGGGAACCTTAGCCCCAATAAGAACTAATTCCTGGGCTCCAGAGCTGATATCTGAAAGAACTAACCAATAAACGGTTTGCCTGCCATTTATCTAAGCCCTTCCATCTTCCCCTTAGTTCTATATAAGCACACAGCTTTTTGCAATAAAATTGGAATTCTCCCAGCGAAGTGCCTTTGCGTGGGAAGTTCTTTCATTCTGGTGCCCCATGTGAGGATACGGGTGAGCTCTTTCTAACAAGAGCCCCGTCCCCTGCTCCCCGGGAGACAGCCAGCTTCCTGCACCCACCACAGATCTGATATATGTAAGCCTCCCCTGACCCTGGCTCTGCAACTCCCTTCGGGCTACCACTGGTTTTGTGACCTTGATCTTCCGGCCCACTCTCGACGCCCTGTAGGGGGCAGGAAATTCCTGCCACTAAGACCTTTACTGGTGGCAGTGGACCCTCTGGTGATCCGTTTTCCTTTGGGGCGTGAGGCTTCTGAGTTTACACAAGAGGCTCTGTGGTTTTTTCTTCTCTGCTGCCGCTGCCACTGCTGGCTAGAGTTGCTGTTTGCTGCGGGGCTGCTGTGTCTGGCTGAAGCTGCCTCTCTGCTCGGGGAAAACTGAACTCCCGTCCTGGAACTACATTCTGCCGGAACCGGAGTTCTGTTTTCATTACTGACTTTTTCCGCTGCGTTCAAAAACTTTCCTGACGTCAGATTGCCCGTGGCTCCGAACCCATTGGGTCTCACAGATCGCACTTCACTGGTGACGCCCAGGTAGTGCCCTCTGTATTTCCTCATGATGGCTGGTCATTTTGGGGACGCCCACCTGACCCCCGTTCGCCCTGAGCTTCCTGAAAGCCGTTCCAGCCCGGGTTTTCTCTTTGTCTCTCTCGCTTACTCTTATTCTCTCTCTCTCTCTCTCTCTCTCTCTCTCTCTCTCTCTCTCTCTCTCTGTCTGTCTGTCTTCCTTCTCTCCCTGTGACTATGGGCACCTCTTCATCTGTACCTGAAGCCTCACCTCTCAAATGTCTACTAAAAAATCTGGCCACACTCTCCCTCACACCAGACATCAAGCCCAAACTTCTAATCAAATTCTGTACCCAAGATTGGCCTACATATCCACTGGATAATGGCAATCATTGGCCTCCAGAAGGCTCCTTACATCCAAACTTCATCTGCGACCTTTTTAACTACTGCCAGCATCTGAAAAAGTGGAGTGAGATTCCCTGCATTTAAGGTTTTAGCCTTCTCACACAGCACCCTGTCGCTGCTCCTCCTGCCCTCCCTCTCAGGTCCTCCTTGTTTGCAAACCCTTCTCTTCCCCTATGTCTACTCCTGACTTCACAGATTCTTCCTCATTCAACCCAGCAGATGAACCCCCACCTTATCCCCCAGTCCTATCTGCCCCTTCTCTCCCACTATACCCTCCTCTTCCTCTGCCTGATTCCAGGGATCCTCAGCCTTCCATTTCATCCTCCTCCCCTCCGCCCTCTTCTGCCTGCTCCACCTCCTCCTCTTCAAAAGAGACACTCCCTGCCCCTCCCTCTCCTTCCTGTCCGCCTCCTGCCTCTTTCAGTCCTCCTGTTACCAGGTCTAAGGGACTCCTTCCCACCCCCAAGACAATCGCACCCCTTTGTGAGGTAGCTGGTCCCGAGGGTGTCATCAGAGTCCAAGTGCCCTTCTCCATGTCGGACATTACTCAGCTAGAGAGGAAGTTAGGCTCATTCACCACTGACCCCACCACTTACATTCGGGAGTTTCAATGGGTCCTGCAAGCATATAGTCTCACTCATCATGACATCTACATGCTCTTGGCCAATACACTTCTCCCTGAGGAAAGTCAATGGGTCTGGGAGCTAGCCCAAGCCCATGCTGATGAAAATCATAGGACCAATCCTAACCACCCCACAGGCCCTCATGCTGTCCCAGAGCAGGATCCCCTATGGGATTACAACACCCCTGAAGGCTTACAGTCTAGTGACCTTTTTACATCCTGCCTCTTGGCGGGCCTGAAAAAGGCCATCCGCAAGGCTGTTAACTTTAAAAAGGTGCAGGAGGTCATTCAAAGGAAGGAGGAAACACCTTCAGAATTCCTGGATAGACTAACCAAGGCCCTTTAACAGTACACAAACCTCAACCCAGAAACCCCTGATGGCCGTCATGTCTTAATGAAATATGTTCTGGCCCAAAGCTACCCTGACATTAAAGCCAAGCTTAAAAAGCTTGAACAGGGCCCTGCTACTCCTTAGACTAAAATCCTCGCTGTCGCTTTCAAGGTTTTTTATGATAGAGAGGATGAAAGTGAATGCCGTAGGCAGAGGGCTGAAAATGCCAAGTTCCAAATGTTGGCCCAGGTCATTCAGAGAAGGCCATCACCACGCCATCCCAATATGACACCCCCGGGAGCTTGCTTCAAATGTGGTAAGGAGGGACATTGGGCCAGGGATTGTCCTTCACTGAGGACACCCTACAACCCCTGCCCAAAATGCCATCAAAGGGGACACTGGGGGGCAGACTGCCCAACAACCCGAAAGGGAGGTTGGTCAGCCGCCAGGCAACCACAGCCTTTCTTGGGCTTAGCAGCGGAGGATTGACGGATCCCTGGGCTTTCCCTCCAGACTATTACCATCAAGAATCAAGAGCCTAGGTTTACCTTCCTGGTGGATGGATGCTTCATTACCTTCCTCTTGGATACTGGTGCCACTTTTTCGGTCTTAAGGGAGTATGGGGTTCTACCACACCCTCAAAAACTCCTATTGTTAGGGTAGGAGGTAAACAGATTTTCCCTCAAACCCCCCAATCATGTTATATGCAGGGATCCCTTTTGTCCTTCACTCACTTCTTTCTCGTTATGAGCCATTGCCCCATTCCCCTTCTGGGAAGGGACATACTCTCACTATTAAAAGTCAGCATTCACATATCACCCCACACCTCTCCTACCTCTCATTTCCTCATGATGTTCCTAGGGGCAGATACACCTCCTTAATGCACTCTCCCATGACTCTCTAAACCAGTTAAGCCTGAGGTTTGGGACACAACTACACCCCTTATGGCTAAATGCAGTCCTATTCATATTGTCTTACGGGACCCTTCAAGATATATTAGTCAATCACAATATTCACTCACAACCACAGCCCTCCTCGAATTAGAACCCATCATCCAGGATTTATTACGAAAGGGGTATCTTAGGCCTACACACTCTCCTTTCAACACCCCCATTCTGGCACTTAAGAAACCTAAAGTGTCCTACAGGCTGGTTCAAGACCTTCTCCTTGTCAACTCCTCTGTGGTCCCCATCCACCCACTAGTGCCCAACCCTTACACCCTCCTCTCTCAGATCCCTGCCACTACTACCCACTTCTCGGTCCTAGGTTTAAAAGATGCATTCTTTTCTATTCCCTTGTTCTCAGAATCTCAGAATATCTTTGCTTTTACATGGACTGACTCTCACATCCACCATTCTCATCAGCTTTCCTGGACTGTCCTCCCACAGGGATTCAGGGATATCCCCCATCTCTTTGGCCAAGTTCTTGCCCAGGACCTCACATCCTTTCACCCGACCTGTCCTGACACTATTCTCCTTCCATATGTCAATGACCTTCTTCTATGTAGTCCCTCTGGGAACACTCTCGATCCCACACTGCTCAGCTTCTTAATTTCCTAGCAGACAAGGGATATAGGGAGTCTCCCCACAAGGCCCAGGTTTCCCATTCTTCTGTCACCTCTCTTGGTTTTTGCCTTAGACCCGGGAAAAAGGAAATAACACTGGATAGGAGGCAACTCCTCTCTGATCTTCCAGTGCCCCATATGAAAGCCAAAATACTATCATTCCTAGGATTAGCAGGTTATTTTAGGGCCTGGATCCCAAATTATTCTCTTCTATCCAAACCCCTGTATGACCAAGCAAATGGACCCCCTAGTGAATCTCTTGTCTCCTCCCCCATCTACCACTTCCGCAGGTTTCAGCAACTCCTCTTAAAGGCACCTGCCCTTCACCTTCCTGATCTTTCAAGACCATTTCATCTATATGTCCATGAAAAAGGGGGGCAAGCACTTAGGGTCTTAGGTCGAAACTATGGGCCTACATTTGCACCTGTGGCATATTTTCCAAGAAACTAGACTCTACCATCCGTGGGTGAGCCCCTTGCTTAAGAGCTCTGGTTGCTGGACAAATTTTACACAAAGAAGCCTCTAAGCTGAGTTTTGGGGCACCTTGAACTATCCACTCCCCACATCACTTGAAAGATCTTTCAGCTTATAAGGGCCTTCAAACCCTTCCTCCATCCAGGGTTCTGTCGCTCCTCACTTCCTTTCTGGAAAACCCTAATATTACTTTCCTCCCCTGCTCTGCACTGATCCTTCCCTCACTGCTCCCAATGACTCCCACGTCTAACACACCAACTCATAATTGCTTGGAAACCTTAGAAGATTTCCTCCCCTTTCATTCTTCCATTTCTGAGGAACCACTCACCAAGCCTGACCTTATCTGGTTTACTGACAGCAGTTCCTTTAGGCAGAACAGCACTCATTACTCTGGATATGCTGTAGTTTCAGCCACTGAGATTATAGACGCCAAAGCTTTGCCTTCAGGAACTACCAACCAGCAGATTGAACTTATAGCAGCCACTCGTGCCTGCCTTCTAGCACAAGGCAAATCCCTCACCCTCTATACTGATTCAAAATATGTCTTCCAGATCTTATTATCCCATGCTTCAATATGAAGGGAGCGATGCCTACTTACCACCAAAGGTAATGCGATCACTAATTCGGCTCTTATAACCAATCTGATGGAGGCCTCCCACTTACCCACCCAGTTGGGAGTTGTCCATTGTAGGTCCCATCAGAAGGATGGCTCTCTTATCACTGAGGGCAATGCCAAAGCTGACCAGGCGCCACGAATGCGTGCTACCACTTCCAATTATGGCCCCTATGGGGTACATATTATGGCCACTTTAGACAGCTCATCTGAAGCCCCTACTTCTTCCAGTAAGAACAAGGATCTTTTCAAGTTCCTTCATACTCTACACCATTCCAATTCTCAGTCTTTGACCCTTTTTTTACAGAGCTTCTTCTACCTCAACCCTTCTGACATAGCCATGATAGAGAATATAGCCTCTAATTGTCAGATCTGTCAGCGGACCAAACCTCATATTCCTTTAAGGCCCAAACCTTTCCCTTTCCACCAAGCCCAGGGACACATTCCCATTGCTGACTGGCAAGTAGACTTCACCAACATGCCCACAGTATGGCACACTAAATACCTCCTTGTCTTTGTGGACACTTTCTCTGTTTGGGTTGAGGCATTTCCCACTTCCAATAAAAAGGCTTCCACTGTAGCTTCAATCTAACTGACAGACATCATCCCTAGGTTTTGCATGCCCACTTCCCTACAATATGACAATGACCCTGAGATTATTTCTAGGATCACACAAAAGGTCTCTCAAGCCCTCTCCTTCAAGTGGCATTTCCACTGTCCATATTACCCCCAGGCTTCAGGGAAAGTGGAAAGGGTAAATCATACTCTGAAGGAAGTCCTTACCAAATTGACAATGGAATTAAACTTAGACTGGGTCAAAATCCTTCCCTTTGCTTTGCTTCGAATCAGAGCTCTCCCTAAGAAACCATCTTTACTGTCTCCCTTTGAGATAATGTATGGAAGACCTCTTATACCCTCTGGGTTGGTCACTTCACAAGGACCTCTCACCCGAGATTTGTCTTTGCCTCTCTTGTTTCATCTCCGCTCTGAACACTGGAAATGTCAGAACTGGCTTCTTCCGGACCCAGTCTCCACTCCAAACACTCCTCCCTTAACACCTGGGAGTCTACTCTATTATAATACCCCAGAGGAGAAAGGGACTCTTGCACCAAAATGGGAAAGGCCCTATCCTTTCATTCTCTGTACCCCCACCGCCGCCAAACTCTCCTTACCAGACAACCATCTCACTCCCTGGATTCCCATTTCTAGGTTGAAACCATATCACCAGGAGGCCCCACCTGCTGACGACAGGACCATGCCAGAGGAACTCCAAGAATCACCTCCTGAAGCTCCCCTTTAATCCTGCTTTCCACACCCATCTCACCCATTTAAGTTGCGGCTCACATGGTGTTCCCTGCAGCCCAATTCCTCTTAAAGAAGGCACAATGAGCTCTCCCAACACCCTAGTCTTCTCTAACTGCTTGTTTTTTGTGCTCTGCTTTTTTTCTGTGCTCTGTTGGGACTTGTCTTTACCCTCCTAACCTACCATGTATTTATTCACTCTTCGGGAACGATACTCAGAACATGGCATGCAGAAGGTCCGCGCAGTGGATGCAACTACTTGCTTCATCCACAACTGCACCTCTATTTCCCTAAAATTGTCACCTTCAAGGACCTTCGTCCCTGGTAGCTGGAACTGGCCTTTCATTTGCTTCCTTTTTAATCAAACCAAAGACTATTGTCATTGGTGGCCTGAGATATATAATGGGTGTCCCTATTGGTCATGCAGGTTCCATGATGAACGTGGTAGCTGTTCTTACCACTCACTTGGCTACTCTGAAGGGTTGACTTCTAGTTACCTAAAGTGGCATAAAGGCTCTTCATCCGATAACAATGGATTGTATACTTCAGATATACCTGACCCCAAGGCCAAACGTTGGGGCTATGTTGAGTTTGCTCTCTATGCTCGGACAACCTCAGCAAGACCAACAGGGGGGATGACTGTTGGCCGCACCCTGTTTACGCCACCTAAGGCAACCAATCATGTAGTCAAACACATTAAGGAGTCAGAATCAAAACTGGATAAAGGCCATTGCAACACATGTTTTTTCGTCCTCTGCCTGAGGATCAAAAGAAGTATATTTCCTATATGCTTCCATAATTCTCTCCAGAATCATAGAGGGAGACTCATTAGGACCTTGGATTATCTCTCTTACCATGGCCAAATTAGTCGGCCCTCTGGCGGCCACTCGGAGCCCCGCCATTAGAGCCCTGTGATAAGTGGAAAGATGCTACCAACCTTCAAAGGTGTTGGGATCCCAGTTTGGTCGGTTCATGGGCCCATAAGGATGAAGAGGGAGCATCACAGTGGCTTCTGAGTTTTCTATTTTCCGTAGCTGGCGGGTTTCTTTAGGTGGCCCAGCTTCCACCAGAAAAGGAGGGGCTGCTGCTGCTGCGGAGAAGTCCCTTGGAGGGCTTGGGTCTGACCCAATTGCCTCTAGTGGCGGAGAGGCTGAGTCAGTGGCGGGAGAATCATCTGGAATGTGTTGGGGGTTGGGGAGCGAGGGCAGAGGATAAGGAGGGGGAGGATTGTCCAGTCTTGTGACTCAGGAAGAATGGGGGGAAGATGGGGAGGGAACGGAAGGTTTGAATGATAGGATCCTGGGGAAGGGGTATATGGCTGTTGATCTGGGTGGCCACGTGGTCCCGGCTGAAAGACAATATCTCTGACTTTTTGGATTAGATTGAAGTAGAAGGATCCTTCTGGGGGCCACCCGACTTTGAGGATGGGCAATTCTGAAGCACAGAGAGTCTGCCAGGTCTGACATTTAACTGAAAAATAATGATTCTTGGCCCTTGAGCGGACATCAGTCCAATGATCAAGGGTCAGGGACAGAAGCGTGAAAGTGCTTTGTCCCATAATGGGAGTTACTCAAAAAGAGACAGTGAAGACACAAACGCAACACAAACAAAGACAAACAGTAAACGTTTAACATGGGTCCAAGACAAATATTAGAACTCAGTAACTGGCAAAACCTGATGGGTTAGACAATAAAGACAGACAGTAAACTCAACATGAGTTCGGGACAATGAACAAAACTGTGTAGCCAGCAAAACCTGATGGGCTGGCAAACCGAATCCTGAAGCAAAATATAACCGAGTTGAGGAAACTAATATTCCTTGATTTCCCTCGTCCTCTGGAGTGTCCCCCAGGGACGTGGCCAGTAGCTCTGTGACACGTCTGCCACCCACTGTCAGAGAGAGCTAATGCTCTTCACCGACAGCCACTTTGCCAAGCCCTAACCTGAAACTCGAAACCAGAAAGAGGCGCCTTTCTTACCCCGAGAGGAGTCCCTTGGGGTCTTTCATCCGCTGCTCCGGATATCTCACCTGGGACCTCCAGATGAAAAGGTGGGGCGAACATCGGAGGAAAAGACCACCAACAGGCTTTCTCATGCAACACCAAAGGGTTTATTGGGGGTATAGCGTGCTGGAGCTCAGGGCTCACTTCAGAGGAACAAAGAACAAAGAGCCCCGAGAACCACTTGAGTGGAGTTTATATACATTCTTTAGAGAGGGCAGGGACTTTACATACATCATAGCCTCTTTAGCAAATCATCATATACCGCGGGAAAATCAAATAACAACTCTAAAACATGATTAGCACATTCATTGGCGGGAACAGGTTGGGCAGGGGGTGATTGGTCAGCCGTAAGAAGGGGTATACATTTAAATTGATTGGTGGATGCACTGTGATGTATACGTGGTGAGCTGCATGGTTTCTGGGAAGGGGCTGTTAAGTAACTAGGTCCTCAGGGAAGATTTCAACACACATCTAATGTGCAAATCCGGGAATTGTCTTAACTGCCACAGAAATTTCAGGTGCTGAGTGCAGCTTGGAAACTTTACAAAACCTGGTTCTTTACATTTCAATTTCAATTTCTTTTATTCTTTCAGAACCTTACAGAGGAAGGCGAGAGAGTTCATAGACAATTACTGCTCTTTTGGCCATTTTGGTTTTGGATGCACACAAGGGATCTTTCTTTAGATCCATCTGGTGCTGATAATCTAAGCCACAGCCTCAAACAGGGCCAAGAGGCTGATTAAAACATATCCATTTCCAAAGCAATTACTACTCTGAAGTCAGTTACAGAACTCAGTCTTCTAGGAGAATCACGCCAGTGTTAAAGCCCAGGTGAACACAGTCATCTCTTCCAAAAGCCACACAAGTTACCACAATTAAAATCAAAAAAATCCCACATGGCCCTCATCTACTTCCATATAGTCACTCATCATAATCTCTGGCTGGAGGTTTCCTTAAATGGCACAGCCCAATAGAGTGTCCATAATAAGCTCCCTTCTCCTCATTTACCTAAATTCAGGGTGGCCTGGACACCCTTCCTGTGAACCAGGATTGATCACATAGTTCTGCCATTAATACTGCTCTACTTCTCCAATTTGAGGCCTACTGACTATCAGGTATAGTATGTGATTTGGAGTCATTATTAAACCCAAGCACCTTTGCAGGGATTGGAAGAACTCATTTGACACAAAAAATCCCAATACTCCCTTGATGGAGGTCAAGAACCAAACACAGGAAGGCAAGAGACTTCACCCACAATGACTGATTTTTTGCCATTTTGGTTTTGGATGCACACATTGCTTCTTTCTTTAGATCCATCCGATGCTGATAATCTAAGCCACAGCCTCACACAGGGCCAAGAGTCTGATTCAGACACATCCCTTTCCAAAGTAATTAAGCAAAGAGCCACTGGTGATGCCCATTCCTTTCCATTTTAAAACTGTTTTCTTCAGGCTTAACAAAGGGTGGCCTGAGGCAAAGACCTTCCTGACATTCAGGGCAACAGAACAATAGGTAAGCAAAAGGCCCAAAGCAGGGTTTCTCTACTGAGACTTTTCTGGTCACACTGATATCTGAGTTTTCTGAGATGCTTGCCATTCCCTTCAGCTATGGATTACATGGCCACGTCACAGAGTTTGGAGGTGGTACATATTTTGGACACAAAACCATGAGCCTATTGTGGAGAGTGGCCAGAATTCAGGAAGAAAACAGGAACTTAGGAAGACAGTACATGTTGTCCATCGATAAGGCAACCTGCAGTCCATTCCTAAAATGGGTAGGATGAATGCTGGGAAGCTTTCTACTAGACAGGACACATCCATTGATGCATTCTCTTTTCTAATGTCTACAACCACGGACACAGTGGGATACACAGACATAGAAACACTCGCCTTGTCAAAAGACTTTCTAGAAACATTCCACTCCAAACCAAGCAAGCCGCCTTTCCTACCTATTCTCAGAACATAAGACAAAACCACAAACTCACACCCACACTGAAAAAGGCACCTCCTTCCCCAAAGTAAGTCTGTGACTATCCAGAGTGTCCTCTGACTGGTGGGCCATACTATGTTCCCCAGAAATGGCCTGTCCTGTCTCAGATCTGGTCTCCATGGCCAACTCTGTGAAATACCAGGGGCCCGCGGTGAGCCACTTCTTGCTTTCTCTGGAAAGGCCAGTCTTCAAAATTTCCTGGCATTTGGCCATCCTCATATCAGTAGGTACCAAAAAAGACTTACTCTGTCCTTGGTAAATCCAAACAAGTGATCCCACTGTACTGGGACTGGGACTGGTTCTGGATGCCTGGCTTCCTGGATCCCAAGTTCAGAGAGTTCCATCACCAAGGAAGTGAGGTGAGGTCACTTCCTTCAGAAACTAAATGACGTCACTGCCTTAGCAACCACTTTTTCCGAACAGTTGCTTCCATACTTCCTCTGACACTTTCACAAGTTAGATTGGTATCTCAACCATAGGAACCCGGGAACAGCTCTCCACAAAGGCCTTTGTTGGTCCATCTTTTCTACATTAAGGAGAGAGGGTGAATGAGACACAACCCTTCATCCTTACCAGGTTGTTTTCCATGGAAGATGACTTTTGCTCTCTCACGTTCTTCATAGTTGCCTACATGTTCTCCAGGGATCATTTCTGCATGGACCTTTGAGGTTTTCAGCAGGTGGAAGATCCACTACATTCCTGTATTGTAAGACCAACTCTGTCCCTGCTGTTCTGTAATGTTAGATTGAGGGAACAGTGTATGGTTAGGGTTAATAACATGTGTGATTTGGGTTAGGAATAATTCTGCTGGATGAATAATGGTATTGGGAACCTGCGATATGTATGAGAATATATAGGTGAAATATATGTATGAAAACAGAAGTCTAGGTAAGATTTGAAGCCCAAAAGAGCATTTTGCCCTTGATTGGAATACTTAGATTTGAATTAGGTTCTGCACAGATTTGTCAGATTAATCAATATACAATGGCATAGGACCTTGTACCTTGGATGATTGAATGTCGAAGAGAACATCCAGTCAAAAAGGGATAGTCGGAAGTGAAAGGTTAATAAAATAGGTATTTGTCACTTCCTGGGAAGAATGTTGTGTTTATTCCGAGCATAATGGAGTTGTAAAAAAAAATATGATTAAATTAAAAAGACACCATGAAGAGTGTCAATGAGAGAGTGAGAGGACCAAAAAAAGTGGTTTGAGTCTTGGTTCACATAGTCCCCCTGTTTGACTACTTTTTTATCAACCCTGGCCTGTCCGATAATAATCTCCATATTATTGCTAACTATAAAACCCTGTTTGCTCAACCGTGTAATTTCTTTTCTCTAAGCTCAAATTGGACAAGTTAAACTCATGGTAATACCCCACTAGCAGACATAGAATGTGACACCCCCCAATGATCACTTTTATGATTAAAAGTAGCTAGAAGAAGAAGTGGGGAATGAAAGATTAATAAAATAGGTACTTGTCACTTTTTTTTCTGTATGCTTAACAAAACACTGTTGAAATCTTGAGAACTGTTTGCTAATCTTGTTCCCAGAATGTCCTGTCCCCAAATGCCAAACTGCAGAATGTACTCCCTCACCCGGTTGAATGCAAACCGCCCACTCTCATTCACCCATCAATAAACTTCACTCCCTGCCCTCCCCAAAGAAAGTATATAAGCTCTGCTTAAGCTCTTCTCAGGGCTCTCTGCTCTATTCAAGTGAGCTCCGATCCCCTGCATGCTGGCCCCCTATAAACCCTTTGCTGTTGCATGAGATAGTCTTTTGGTGGTCTCTTCCTCCGAAGCTCGCCCAGTGTTTACTTTGATGATTGGGTGTAGAAAAGAACATTCAGTCAAAAAGGGATAGTCGGTAGGATTAGGAAGATAGTTGTTAGGTTTAGGAAGAAGAATGAGTATAGGTTTTGGAAAAAAAATATTCTTTATCAATAGGATTTTGTTTAGAGTGTGAATGTAAATGTTAGCCCACGTGAAGAGTCAGTCACAATAGTGAACCGGAGAAAATATGTAGGAAAACAGATATCAATAGAGATATTATGAAATAAGGCAAAATATAAAGTGGGTGATAGGATTAGACATTTTCAACAGGGTTGAATTTGAATATATGATCTTAGGAAGAAACCAATATGTAGTCACTAATTGGATTGATATTTGAGAGCATTAGGCAACCTGGACATGGCTGTGTTTAGTAATCCATGTTCATTTTCAATTTAGGCTTTGGTACAATAATAAGTGTGAACCTTGCATTTTGTCTGCAGAATATTACTGTGATAAAATGTATATGTAGATCAGGTGACATGAGTAATTTTTCCATCATTTCTGGGAGCAATATTTTGAAGATTAATAAGTTAGTATTGGGGGTACAAAGAGGTGTACCTTGTGTCTATGAATATAGAGCTAATGCATGAATAGACCATACTGTTAATAAATAATATAACTGGTCCACTTTAAATAATGCATTGGATTCATATCTTAAAATATATAAGAAATCTTATATTGATATACATACATTCATTCCAACTAGTTATACATCTAATAGTAAAATTAAGGTTATGGTTTATCATGAAAGGTGTGTGAGTTTTTCTTCAAAAGTGATTACGGAAATCAAAAATAATGTGTTTCGAAAGAAGTCTCATGAAAAGACCAGTCAAGAAGCATGAAAAAAATACATGTGTTCTGAAGCAGGAAGTGATTGAAAGTGAAACAAATGCCTCTAAATTAGCGAACTTGTGGATGAAATATATATCCTATTATGTGCATAAACTGAAGAAATAGTAATGTACCAGTTTTGAATAAAAATGAACGTCAAAATACACATCATGTCCCATAGGAATCAATTTGCATTGATGTTAACCTGGGTCAGTTACTGTATTAATTTTAGGATTTGTAGGCACCATTCACTGAAGATAGTTTTCAGTACTAGGAAATAAATACATATTTCAGGTGGATGAATATTTCTGACGATAATCTTGTGAAAAGTTGATTATAAATTCACATATATGAATATGAATGAATTTAGGAAATGTATAAAAAGACACATGTATTTCATATTTTGAAAAATCTGGAAAGTTTGTATATATATATATATATATATATATATATATATATACACACACACACACACACACATACACACACACATGCACACAGACATTAAAAATTAGCAATATATATGCCAATTGAAATTCACCATGAAATATATATCATCCACAAATTCAAAAATATTCATTTTACTGAACATGGATTTATGTATAATGTTGTTAAACTAGGAAGCTCACACAGAGTTCGAATTTTAACTTCCAACAGCATTTAGGAGAAGTGATCTCTTCTCACAATGTGTATCTGCCAAGTCAACCACCTCACAAGAATGTACGTGTTGTACCTTGTAGGATTCTATATGTGCATATAAAAATACATGTGCAAATAGGCTACAGAGAAAGGGAGACAGGAATTCACATATTTGTTAACTTTAAAAACACATGGAGAACAATTTCTACAAAAGTTGACTAGATTTATAACTCCTACACTACATAATGCAAAAGGCAAATTCAACTATACACCATGCCTCCTCTGAACTGCTTGTATTTCTATTCTGTTTGGATTATTATTCTCCATCATATTAGGATAAGTAGTCAGAGTCTAGTAGGCTAAGGGTTAGTGTCAGGGATTCAGTATTTCCAATGGAAAATTGGAAAAGGTATCCAATGTGTATGTAATTATGTGCTTTGAAAAATCTTCGCACTCTTATCCAGAACAATGCCTTGACATTACCTTTGCCCCAAGTAAGACACAATTACAAGAGAAGAGTTCGAAAACCTGTGCATATATATATGGAATGCAATATGCTCAGTTGTTCACAAACTTGGAGGTGGTAGAGGAGTTTACAAAAGTAATGGACAGGGTAAACCCTCCACAAAAATGGAGCTTTGCTGGCCTAAAGACTTCTTGAGAAACTGCCTCTGAGGTTGGGCACTTGAAATATATGTTGTTGTCAGGAGCTTAATCTTCATTTCTGGTGAGACAATTAAAGCTGGATCTGCATCTATGTGACGTGAAGGATCTTGTTTCTTATTTTCCAATGAACATGAGACAGCAGTGCTGAATTCTCTCTTTGTAGGTAAACTGTGGCCACTGGGGGCTATGTGTCTCCCTGTGAGGACTGTGAAACGATTTGATCATCCTCCAATTTTCGTGGTGTTTCTTGCTGCTGTACTGGGAGTTTGGTATTTGCTTCGTGAAATACAAAGATTTCAACTGGGACAAAGTGCTAGAGGGAGTTCTGTCACGTGTGGTGTGTCAGGGTCTGCAAGAGAATGCACCAACCAGGCCTTTATCCCACATAGCTTGGCCCCTTGACCATAGCAACCTGATTCTGAACATTGCCCTGAAAACTCTCCATATAACAGGATGCATTTACATATAAGGGTCTGCTGGCTACACTATGTCAGTCACAAGCTATTTGGAAGCCAATGGAAGGTCCACATGACTCCACCACAGATGTTTTATCACACACCTGCACACCACTACTCTAGGCCCACTACTCAGGAGGCTCCAACATACTGGCATCACTGTTCTTCAACATTTTCATGAAACCCAGTCAATCAAGGCACTGTATTGTATACTCATGATCAGCAACAGGACATCCAAAGTTTCTCCAGTGCCACCTGGTCATGGGAATTTCAAAAATTTGATGGTATTCATCTAGCCATTTTTCAAGGATGAAGTTGGAGGCACTGTGGGTTTCAATTCATTCAGGAACCACTAAATGGTGAGGAAGTTCATTTCAATGAAATCTCTGGACAACACTCACAGGAAAGGCTTCCCAAAGAGTGGCCAAAAGGTCACATGAAGCCAGGCCCATTGAACTGTACAATGTGAGGTCCATGTGTGTTTTGACTCTCAAATATGGCTTCCATGTTTTTCATAATAAAATCATGTGATATCCTGGCTGAGATTCACAGTGCTCTGTGGAAAACCAACCTGGGACTAGATTTCAGATTCCAAGGGTGAATCTCATGCGTGGCCTCCTAAAATCCCAACTCAATTCATGGCAATACTACTCTGAGGTCACTTCCAGAACTCAGTCTATAAGGGGAATCACCCAAGAGTGAAGCCCTGGTGGACCCAGTCATCTCTTCCAACTGCCACAAAAATGACCACAATTATAACCAAAACACTCCCACATGGCCCTCATTTTCTTCAATATAGATATTCATCATAACTTCTGGCTAGAGGTTTCCATAAGTGGCGCAGCTCAAGACAGTGTCCAATATAAGCTTCTTTGCCCCTCATTTGCCTAAAGTAAGTGTGGCCTGCACACTCTTGCTGTCAACCAGGAGTGATCAAATAGGCCTGCCATTAATACTGCTCTGCTTCTACTATTTGAGGCCTACTGACTGTCAGGTATAGATTCTTATGTGGTTTGTAGTCATGAGACAACACTAGCACATCTGCAGGGCTTTGAAAAACTCATTTTACTCAAGGGTCAATAATCACACTTGATGGAGGTCAGGAACCTAACAGAGGAAGGTGAGAGACTTCATCCACAATGACTGATCTTTTTGAATTTTGTTTATGGATGCACACATGGGATATTTCTTTAGATCCATCAGGAGCTGACAATCTAAGCCCCAGCTTCACCGAGCGCCAAGAGGCTGATTCAACACATCCATTTCCAAAGCAATTAAGCGAAGAGCCACAGGTGATGCCCACTCATTTCCATTTGAATACTGTTTTCTTCAGGCTTCACAAAGGGGTGGCCTGAGCCAAAGACTTTCCTTACATTCAGGGCAACAGAAAAATAGGTAAGCAAATGGCCCAAAGCAGGGTTTCTCCACTGAGACTTTCCTGGTATCTGAGTTTCCTGATATCTGAGTTTTCTGACATGCTCCACTTCCCTTCAGCTATCCAGTACATGGCCATGTGACAGAGCTTGGAGGTGCTACATAGCTTGGACACAAAACTTTGAGCCTATTCTGGAGAGTGTCCGGAATTCAGGAAGAAAACAGGAACTTAGAAAGATAGTAGGTTTTGCCCATTGATAAGGCTAGTCGCAGTCCATTCATAAATTGGCAGTATGAATGCTGGGAAGCTTTCTACTAGACAGAACACATCCATGATACATTCTTTTTCTAATACTAAGACCACGGAGAGAGTGGGATACACAGTAATAGAAACACTCACCTTGTCAGAGGACATACTAGATACAGTCCTCTCCAAACCAAACAAATCGCCTTTCCTACATATTCTCAGAACATGAGACAAAACCACAAACTCACACCCACACTCAAAAAGACACCACCTTTCCCAAAGTAGGTCTGTGACTATCCGGAGTGTCCTATGATGGGTGGGACATACTATATTTCCACGAAATGCACTGTGCTGTCTCAGTTCTGGTCTCCTTGGCCAACTCTGTGAAGTTGTCAAAAGTCACTGGTGAGCCACTACCTTCTTTCTCAGGAAAGGCCCCTCTTCTTAGCTTTCCTAGCATTTGGCCATCCTCACATAACTAGGTACCAAGAAAGACTGACTCTGTCCTTGGTTTACCCAAACAAGTGAGACCACTGGAACTGGGACTGGAACTGGCTGTGGTTGCCTGGCTTCCTGAATCCCAAGTTTAGAGAGTTCCATCACCAAGGAAGTTATGTGAGGTAACTTCCTTCAGGAAGTGAATGAAGTCACTGCCTTGGCAACCACTTTGTCCTAACAGTTGCTTCCAAGGGTCCCATGAGATGGAGGGTGCACCTACTTGCTGTGACATTTTCACAAGTTAGAATGGTATATCAACCATAGGCACCTGGGCACAGCTCTCCCCACAGGCTTGGTTTGGTCCATCTTCTCTACATTAAGATGAAAGAGGCTGATTCAGACACATCCCTTCACCCTGACCAGGTTGTTTGCGATGGAAGTTGACTTTTCCTCCCTCAGGTCCTTCATTGCTGCCTACATCTTCTCCATGGATCATTTCTGTATTGACCTTTGAGGTTCTCAGCAGGTGGAAGATCCCCTACACTCCTGATTGTAAGACCAACTCTGTCCCTGCTTTTCTGTAAAGTTAGATTGAGGGAACAGTGTATGGTTAGGGTAATAACAGGTTCGATTTGGGTTAGGAATCATTCTGCATGATGAATAATGGCATTTGGAACCTGTGATATTTACAAGAATATACAGGTGAAATATAAGTATGAATACAGAAGTCTAGGTAAGATTTGAAGCCCAGAAGAGCATTGGGTCCTTGATTGGGATACTTAGCTTTGAAATACCTTCTGCACAGATGTCTCAGAAAAATCGATAAACAATGGCATAGGACCTTGTAAATTGGATGATTGAATGTAGAAGAAAACATCCACTTAAAAAGGGTAGTCGGTAGGATTGGAAAGATAGTCAGTAGGTTTAGGAAGAAGAGTGAGTATAGGATTTGGTCCAAAAGTTCTTTAGCAATAGGGTTTCTCGTAGAGAATGAATGTAAATGTCAGAACATGTGATGAGTCAGTCACAATGATTAACTAGGGAAAATATATAGTGAAGCAGATATCAATAGAGACATGAAGAAATCAGGCAAAGTATAAATTGATTGATAGGATTAGACATTTTCAACATGGTAGATGTTGAATATACAATCTTAGAAAAAAACAAATATTTAGCACCAATAGGATTAACATTTGAGAGCATTAGGCAATCTGGACTTGGATGTTTTTAGTAATCCATGCTCACTTTCCATTTAGGTTTTGGTACAATCATAAGTGTGAACTTTGCATTTTGTGTCCAGAATATTACTGTGATAAAGTGTATATGTAGATCAGGTGACATGAGTATTTCTTCCACCAATTCTGTGGTCAATATTTTGAAGATGTATAAATTAGTATTGGGTGTACAAATAGGTCTACCCTGTGTCTACAAATATAGATAAAATGAATGAATTGACCATACTGTGAATAAATAATATAACTGGTTCCAACTTTAAATTATGGATTGAATTGATATCTGAAAATATACAGGAAATCTTATATTGATATACATACATTAATTACAACCATTTATAGATCTAATGGTAATATTAAGGTTATGGTTTGTCATGAAGAGTGTGTGAGGTTTGCTTCAAAAGCGATTATTGAAATCTAAAATGAAAAGTAGTCTCATGAAAAGACCAGACAAAAAACATGGAGGAATACATGTGTACTGAAGCAGGAAGTGATAGAAAGTGAAACAAATGCCTATAAATTTGAAAACTTGTGAATGAAATATATATCCTATTATGTGCATAAACTGAAGAAATAGTCATGTAACATTGTTGAATAAAAATGAATGTCATAATACACATCATGTACCATAGTAATCAACTTGCATTGATGTTAAAGTGGGTCAGATACTGTAGAAAAATTAGGACTTCTATGCACCATTCACTGAATTTAGATTTCAGTACTAGGAAACAATATGTATTTGAGGTGGATGAATATTTCTGAGAATAATTTTGTGAACATTTGATTATAAATCCACATACATGAATATGAATGCATTTAGGGATTGTATAATAAGACACATATATTTTATATTCTGAAAAATCTGGAGAGTGTGTATATATATATATATATATATACACACACACACACACACACACACACACACACACACACACAGACATTAAAAGGTAGCGATATATATGCCAATCGAAATTTATTATGAAATATATATCTTTCACAGATCCAAAAATATTCATTTTACTGAATATGGATTTATGTATTATCTTGTTCAACTAGGAAGCTCACCCGTAGTTTTAATTTTCAGTTCCAACAACGTTCAGGAGGAGTGATCTCTTTTGACAATTTGTATCTGCCAAGTCAGCCACCTCACAAAAGTGTACATGTGATACCAGGTAGGATTCTATATGTGCATACAAAAATACATGTGCTGAATAGGATACAGATAAAGGGCGACAGGACTTCACGGATTTGTTTTCTTTAAAACACATGGAGAACTACTTCAATTTAATATTGACTTGATTTATAACACCTACCCTTTATCATACAAAAGGTAAGTCCAGCTATACACCATGCCTCCTCTGAACTGCTTGTATTTCTATTCTGTTTTGGTTATTTTGCTCCATCAATTTAGGATTGACACAGTCTGGCTGAGCACAATTCAGGAGCCACTTGTCAAAAGCTAACTTTATTTTTAGAACCACACACGCCAAAAAATAGCTCCTCGGGAAAAACACTCAGAGCACAACTGCCACCACCGGCTTCCCACAAGCTCTCAACCTCCCCTCTCCTCCTGCTCTTGAGGTCGATTGGCTGGGTTGTTTGAGCAGAGCCAAAAAAGTCCCCCAAAAAGCAGCTCCATAATTTGAAAGGGTGGGGAAACAGCCCAATGGGCATCACCGCAGAGGAGCCAATCAGCTAGATGTTGCTGGGGCCGCTGTGAGCCAACCATCAGCTGGCAGTCTGAAAGTTTGCTTTGGCCCCTTGGGCTGTGGCTCTCAACATCTAACCCTCTCTGTTTAAACAACAAGCATGTGGCTTAGGGACCATGCCTGCCTTAGGTTGTCCAATAGTACATATGATTCTTACCCATTATCGAATGAGCTGACCTCAAGGTGTCAGCCTCCTGTCTTAGATTGGTACCATTGTAATTGGATCTTACCCGTCACTGACTACAGGTCCAGTATACATCCACACCTGTGGAGAGGTCTTTGTACCAGCGGGCGGGTGAGGCTCTTTGCCTCATCTCTGTTGGCCCCCTAATTTTAGCTGAACAACCATGACAAGCAGAAGGGAGGAAGATACACCAAGGCAATTGATGGCTCTTTTTGAAAAAATTGTACCACCGATGACATCATCAGAGAAATACCCCAACACTACCACACGTCACTGCACCAACAGATAGTTCACAATGCAGGCAGGTGAGTTCACAATGCATACAAGTGATACATAGTCCAGGCAAGTTCTGCAAGCAGTTCAGTGATGGCTATTGCAGAAGCTGTAGATTGGTTTTATCTTTGACTTCACATGCACTGGGATGAAGATAGAAATTCTGGCAACAATGCCTAAAGAAAGAATTATGTAACATTCCAAAAGGCACTAAAAGAAAACAATTTTCTTAACAATTTACATTGTCTAGAAGAGAATTATTAAATATAATGAAAAGAAAAGGTGGATCCAACATGGCGGCGGGCAGAGAGGCTGCGCTTTTAATGCACTCCCAGTGATGGGGTCATAAAGTCGCAAGGATAACTCTTTGATTCTACCAACGGAGATTCTCCTAGCAAAATTCCACTGAAGGGAGACTGCCCGGGAGCTACAAGAATTTTTTTGAAGCGTCTGTGTGACCCGGACGAGTGGGACCCTGCCACTAGACGCGGAGTTCGAGATTCACCAGCCACAGTCTGCGCACCGCGGGCACAGCTGCAGATCCGTCCACCAGCCCGCAGCCAAAGTGACTGGGTCCTGCTAGACGCCGAGACACAGCTTGGCAGGAAGAAGTCTTTAGCCAAGCCTCCACGCGCCAGGAGCTGAGGTGAACTGGGCCGGACCAGTCCCACCCCTCCCCTCGGTCAATCCGGCAAGAAGCCTGGGGCCCACCATAGCAGAGAGGTGACATCATCGGAGTTCGGCCGGCGAAATTCCTTCCCAGCAAATTCCACTTTAGCAGGTGTGTGACTCCCCATACTGATACAAGCAGCCAGGAAACTTCATTGACTTCTCAGGGGTCGTGTCCGTAGGGAAGCAGAGGGGAGCCCAGAACCCAAGGCCCCCATATCACCAGTGGTGACGCCTAAGGTCTTATCCGCCAGTTTACCACAGCACTGAGGATTAAAAGGGGCACTCGGTGGGGCTGCAAGTGTAACTAGATCTCTGGAGAATCACTTCTGGGGAACAGGACCTGGCTGGCAGGCTGACAGGAGGAAGGGGGTTAAGAGCTGGAGAAGTGAAATGGCTCTGGACTGACAAGTCTGAGAGACCCCCAGAAGACGCCCTACAGGGATAGCTCTCGGCAGGTAGAGAGCAGACACTCCGCTTGGAAGGCACAGCTCCGCCTACTGGAAGAGAAGAAGGTGGATCTCTAAGACTTTAATTTTTTTGTTGTTGTTGTTGCTGTTGTTGATATTTTTTCTCTCCTACTTCTCTCCCTGTTCCTTTCCCCCCTTTTCCTTCTCTCTTTCTATCCCATTTCAAGTTTTATTGTTCTTTTCATTCCCCTCTAATCTATCTCTCCCTCTATCCTTTTTTTCTTTTTAAGAGCACCTTCATTCTCCTACCCCCCAACTCTCATTTCAAGCATTACATCTTTCATTGTGTGTAATTGTCTAAATGCAAATAGGTGAATGTCTCGAGTCTGTCTATAAGACTCCTAAATACCTAGCTACTACCAACACCCTAATCCAATTGCCTGGTAGTATCCACCTTCAGTGGAGCAATCTTCTAAAGTAGCCGAGACATACTAACCATTGTACCACCAGAGCACCCAACCTAAACATATAGTCCTAAGAACAAACAGCAAATCATTATATGCATACAGAACCTAGAAGCCTTATATGAATTAAATGAATCAGCTTTAAAGTACAACAAAGCCCAAAATTTTTAGGCATAATCTTCCACCACAAAAGAGAGACAACAGAGATATACAAAGCCAAAACAAATGTATAGGAGAAAGCAGTTACAAAGCAGTCAAACAGAGCTGGAAAGCAACGTGAACAATATGAAAAAACAAGGGAAAAAGGGGTTACAAACAATGCAGGACAATCTAAATATACAGGAGGACCTAGAAGAATCAGAAATATGGACAGGGAAAGAAATCAAGGCATTCCTAATTCAGATGGAACGGAATATTAGAGAAGACATGAGACAGCAAATCCAAGCATTGAAAGTATATTTTGAAGAGGAACTAACCACACAAATTAAATCCGCAAAGAATGAGCTTTATCAGGAGATAGAGGTGTTAAAAAATAATCAAGTTGTAATCATAGAAATGCAAGAAACCGTAAATCAGATTAAAAGCGCTAATGAGAATATTACAAACAGACTAGATCAAGTAGAAGTCAGAACATCAGATAATGAAGACAAAGTATATCAACTTGAAAAGAATATAGTCAACACAGAAAAGATGTGAAATCAAACATATAACACAAAACACAAGTGCACACATAATATAATACATACAACACATGACATAATATTAAAGGCCTTATGACTTTTTACAGGTGAAATCTCCATTGCAATGTCTAAAATCTCTATTGTCCAAAAATAGAACTGATCACCAAAACATTAACCTAGTTCTGTATGAGCTAAAAAAAACAAAATAAAACTTCATGATATGAGAAAGGGGAATAATAAAATAGATTTGAAAAAAACATTCTGGTTCTGTCACAGATGTAAGAACAGTCAAACTGGAGTTCTGCATATCAGCTCTTATTGATTTGAGCCAAATCATCTTATTTTTGGTCTGTAGAAATCTCTTTAGTTAATCTCTCTGGAATCCAAATTGGCTACTGTTCTCCCTGTGGAAACACAAAAACAGACGCCGGACTCCAGACAATTACTTGGTCAGGACCTTTCCATTGTCCTGTTAGAATATCCTTCCAAAGTACCTTGGGCTTATGTACATTTTTTGGACATATATGCCTTTCTGCAGCACTAAGCCCTGATGAACCCAAATTTAAAAAGTGTAGAGTAAAAGGGTTATTTTAAGTTTACCTTTGGGGAATATATACCCCTTCCCAATTTGTTCTTTTTGCTTTAATATGTACGTTTTAATAGTTTCATGTGCTCTTTCAACTATGCCTTCTCCCTGTGGATTGTATGGGATTCCTGTTATATGAGTAATGCCAAATGATGAGCAAAATTGTTTAAAAGAAGTAGAAGTATAAGCAGGGGCATTATCTGTTTTTAACTCTTTTGGAACGCCCACAGTGGCAAAATTTTGTAAGCAATGAGCTATAACATCTTTAGTTTTTTTCTCCAGCAAGAATGGAGCCCATCAAAAATCCAGAAGAAGTATCAACTGTAACATGCAAATATTTTAATTTTCCAAATTCTGGCAAGTTTCTGACGTTCATCTGCCAAATATGGTTAGGTATCAATCCTCTAGGATTGACTCCAAGATTAACTTGTGGTAAAAAGGTCACACAATTTTGACATTGTTTTATTATTTGTCTAGCTTGTTCCTTAGTTACTTTGAAACGCTTTTGTAAAGTATTAGCATTGACATGAAACTTTTTATGAAAATTTGTAGCTTCTTCTAGTGTATAGAAAATATGTATGAATGTCATGTGTTGTTTTATCTGCTAAATAATTGCCCAAACTAAGGGCTCCAGGCAATCCTGTATGTGTCCTGAAATATCCTATAAAAAACGGATCTTTCCTGTCCCAGATTAGACTTTGTATAGTCGAAAGCAAAGAGAAAATAGTAGAGGAAGGGGAAATCCTTCTACCATCTTCAAGTGATACTATAGCACTAACTATATACTGATTATCGGAAAATAAATTAATTACAGATGCTTTAAGCATCACAAAAGCTTGTAATACTGCATTAAGCTCTACATTTTGAGCTAATTGTTTGGGTACTAAAAATGTAAAAGTTTGATCAGGTGTAAATATTACTGCTGTACCATTATTTGACCCATCAGTGAATATATTTGTAGCATTTATAATAGGTGTTTTTCTTGTCATTTTTGGAAAAATTACATGATGTGATGACCAAAAAGACAATAAAGGATTAGATGGTAAGTGGTTATCAAATGAAACATTAGATTTGCACATGATTATTGCCCAAGAATTTAACTAATTATCTAAATCATCAATTTGATTCATAGTATATGGAGTAATAATTTTATCTTCTTGGGTTGTATTATAGTTATAGTAGAAATATTCAAGTAAAAGAGAAGGTCTCTCGAGCTAGTCAGACAGAGATAAAAATTCAATTAAAAGAGAAGGTCTCTCTAGCTAGTTAGACAGAGGAAAAAATCAAGTGATTGATCCTGATAATGTGTCTGAATCAGCCTCTTGGACCTGTGTGAGGTTGTGGCTTAGATTCTCATCACCTGATGGATCATTCCGTGTGTGAATCCATACCCAAAATGGCCAAAAGTGCAGTCCCTGTGGATGAAGTCTCTTGCCTTCCTTTGTAAGTCTACTGAACTCCATCAAGTGAGAATACGCATCCTTTGTGTCAAATGAGTTCTTCAAAGCCCTGGAGAGTCTAGCACATAGGTTCTTGGGTTTTCTCATGACTCCAATTCACATAAAAATATCTATACCTGACAGTCAGTAGGCCTCAAATTGGAGAAGCAGAGGTGTATTAAGGGCAGGCCTATTTGATCACACCTGGTTCACAGGAAGGGTGTCCAGGCCACCATGACTTTAGGCAATGAAGGGCAAGAAAGCTTATTTTGGACACTGTCTTGGACTTCGCCACTCATGGAAACCTCCAGACAGAGCGTAGTATGAGAGTGTATATATGGAAGAAAATGAGGACCATGTGGGAGTGTTTTGGTTTTAATTGTGGTCATTTGTGTGGTAGTTGGAAGATATGACTGGGTATACCTGGGCTGAACTCTGGTGTGATTCCCCTTAGAGACTGAGTTCTAGAGCTGACTTAGAGAAGTGTTATCATGAAATATGTTGGGATTTTAGTTGGTCACGCATGAGAGTCGCCCTTGGAAACCGAGATCTAGGCCCAGGTTTGCTTTCCACAGAGCACTGGTAATCTAATCCAGGATATCCCATGGTTATATTCTGAAAGACATTGCAGCCATAGTTGAGAGTCAAAACACACATGTACCTCACATTGTAGACAGCAATAGGTCTGGCTTCCTGTGAAATTTTGGCCACTCTTTGGAAGCCTTGTCTGTGAGATTTCTCCAGAGCTTTCATTGAAATGAGCTTCCTCACCATTTAATTGTTCCTGAATGAAGTTAAACACACAGTGCCTCCAACATCATTCTTGTAAAATGGCTAGATAAATACCATGAAATTTTTGAAATTCCCATGACCATGAAAATGGTGTAGAACAGAGATGCCAGTAAGTTGGAGCCTGATGTGAAATGGGCCTAGAAAAGTCGTGTGCAGTTGTGTGATAAAATATCTGTGGTGGGGCAATGTGGATCTGCCATTGGCTTCCAAATGGCTTGTGACTGACATGGTGCACCCAGCAGACCCTTCTATGTAAAGGCATCTTGTTATGTGGAGAGTTTTCAGGGCAATGTTCAGAATCAGATTGCTATGGTTAAGGATGCAAGCTATGTGGGATTGAAGCCTGGTTGGTTCATTATCATGCAGAACCTGACACACCACACGTGACAGAACTCCCTTTAGCACTGTGTCCCAGTTTAACTCCTTGTATTTTGTGAAGCAAATACCAAACTCACATTGCAGCAGCAAGAAACACATCGACAAGTGGAGGATGGCCAGATGGCTTTACAGTCCACACGGAAAGAGTTTGCCCGCAGTGGCCACAGTTTACCTACAAAGAGAGAATTCAGCACTGCTGCCTCATGTTCATTAGAAAATAAGAAACCATGTGCTCCAGGTCACTTAGATACATACCTAGCTTTGATGGTCTCTCTACAAAAAAAGCTAAAACTCCTGACAACAACAAATATTTCAAGTGCCCAAACTCAGAGGCAGTTTCACCAGAAGTCTTTAGTCCAGAAGAGCTCCATTTTTGTGGAGTATTTACCTGTCCCTTACTTTTGGAAACTCCTCTACCACCTTCAAGGTTGTGAACTCTTGAGCATATTACATTCCAGATATGTATTCACAGATTTTCTAACTCGTCCACTCTAATTGTATTTTACTTGGAGTGAAGGTAAAGTCAAGGCATTGTTCTGGATTAGAGTGGGAAGATTTTTGTGAAGCACATATTTACATACACATTGGATTCATTTTCCTATTTTCAATTCAAAATGCTGAATGCCTGACACTAACGCATACCCTACTAGACTCTGACTACTAATTCTAATATGATGGAGAAAAATAACCCAAACCGAATAGAAATACAAGCAGTTTAGACGAGACATAGTGTATTGCTGGACTTGCCTTTTGCATTTTACAGGGTAGGACTTATAAATCTAGTCAATATTTTGTTGAAATAGTTCTCCATGTGTTTTTAAAGTTAACAAATAGATGAATTCCTCTCTGCCTTTCTCTGTAGCCAATTCAGCACATGTTATTTCATATGCACATATTGAATCATACCTGTTATCACATGTACATTCTTGTGAGGTGGCTGACTTTGCAGATACAAATTGGGAGAAGAGATCACTCCACCTAAACACAGTTGGAACTGAAAATTCAACCTATGGGTGAGCTTCGTAGATGAACAACATGATAAATAAAATCATGTTCAGTATAATGAATATTTTTGGATCAGTGCATGATATACATTTCATGATGAATTTCGATTTCCATATATATTGCTACTTTTTAATGTGTGAGTGTGTGTGTGTGTGTGTGTGTGTGTGTGTGTGTACACTCTCCAAGTTTTTCATAATATGAAATATATGGGTCTCAATGTACACTCCCTAAATTTATTCGTATTCATGTATGTGGATTTATAATCAAATATTCAAAAGATTATTCTCAGAAATATTCATCCACCTGAAATACATATTTGTTTCCTAGAAATAAAAACTAACTTCTGTGAATGGTGCATACGAATCCTAATATTTCTACAGTAACTGACCCAGTTTAACACCAATGCAAGTAGATAATTATGGAACGTGATGTGTATTTTGATGTTCATTTTTAGTCAACACTTGTACATTACTATTTCTTCAGTTTATGCACATCATAAGATATATATTTCATACACAAGTTAGCAAATTTATTGGCATTTGTTTCACTTTCAATAACTTCATTCTTCAGAACACATGTATTCCTCCATGTTTTTTAACAAGACTTCTTTCTAAACACATTATTTTCGATTTCCATAATCACTTTTGAAGCATAACTCACACACTCTTCATGATGAAATATCACCTTAATATTACCATTAGAAGTATAACTGGTTGGAATGAATGATTTTATATCAACATTAGATTTTCTGTATATTTTCAGATATCAACTGAATCCATTATTTAAAGCGGACCAATTATATTATTTATTCACAGTATGGTCTATTCTTTCATTATCTCTATATTCTTAGACAGATACTACACCACTTTCTACCCCCAATACTCATTTATACGTCTTCAAAATATTGTTCCCAGAAATGGTGGAAGAAATACTCATGTCACCTGATCTACATATACATTTTATCACAGTAATATTCTGGAAAATAAAGCAAAGGTCACACTTATGATTGTACCAAAGTCTAAATTTAAAGTGAGCATGGATTTCTAAAAACATCCATGTCCAGGTTGCCTAATTCTCTCAAATGTCAATCCAATTGTTGACTACATATTTGTTTCTTTCTAAGATTATATATTCAAACTCAACCCTGTTGAAAATGTCTAATCCTATCACTCACTTTACTTTGCCTGATATCCTAATGTCTCTATTGATATCGGCTTTCCTTCATAAATTCCCAGTTCATCATTTTGACTGTTCATTTGTGCTGACATTTACATTCACTCTCTACCTGAAACCCAATTGCTAAATAACTTTTGGTCCAAATCCTATACTCACTCTTCTTTCTGAATCTACCAACTATCTCCCAAATCCTACTGACTATCCTTTTTTGAATGGATGTTCTCTTTGACATTCAATCATTCAAGGTACAAGGTCCGATGCCATTGTGTATTGATTTATCTGAGACATCTGTGCAGGACATAATTCAAAGCTAAGTCTCCCAATCAAGGGCCCAATCCGTTTCTGGGCTTCAAATATTACTTAGATTTCTGTTTTCATACATATATTTCACCTCTATATTTTTATAAATATCACAGATTTCCAATACCATTATTCATCCAGCAAAATGATTCCTAACCCAAATCGAACATGTAATTAACCCAAACCATATACTATTCCCTCATTCTAACTTTATAAAAGAGCAGAGAAAGTGTTGGTCTTACAATATAGGAATGTAGGGGATATACCACCTGCTGAAAACCTCAAAGGTCCATGCAGAAATAATCCCTGGAGAAGATGTAGGCAGCTATTAAGGACCTGAGAGAGCAAAAGTCATCTTCCATGGAAAACAACCCTGTCTGGAGAGGGGTTGTGTCTGACTGAGTGTCTCTGTTCCTAATGTACAGAAGATGGACCAATCCAGGCCTGTGTGCAGAGCTGTTCACGGGTGCCTATGGGTGATATAGTATTCTAACTGGTGAGAGGGTCACGGGAAATAGGGGCAGCATCTATCTCATGGGACCCTTGGAAGCAACTGTTAGGAAAAAGTGGTTGCAAAGGCAGTGACCTCATTCAGTTCCTGAAGGAAGTGACCTCATCTCTATTCCTTGGTGATGGAACTCTCTGAACTTGTGATCCAGGATTCCAGGCACCCAGAGCCAGTCCTAGTCCTAGTCCCAGTGGGCTCATTTGTTTGGATTTTGTAAGGACAGAGTCAGTCTTTCTTGGTATCTATTGATGTGAAGATGGCCAAATGCCAGGAAAGCTTTGAAGACTGGCCTTTCCAGAGAAAGCAAGTAGTGGCTCACCACGGGCTCCTGACAATTTCACAGAGTTGGCCAAAGAGACCAGATCTGAGACAGGACAGGCCATTTTGGAGGTACATAGTAAGGCTCAACAGTGAGAGTACACTCCGAATAGTCACAGACCTACTTGGGGGAAGGCGTTGCCTTTGTGGTTTTTGTTGTGTGTTTGTGGTTTTATCTCATGTTCTGAGAAAAGGTAAGAAAGGCGGTTTGTTTGGTTTGGAGTGAACTGTTTCTAGTAAGTCGTTTGACAAGGCAAGTGTTTCTATGTCTGTGTATCCCAATGTGTCTGTTTTTGTAGACATTAGAAAAGAGAATGCATCAATGGATGTGTCCTGTCTAGTAGAAAGCTTCCCAGCATCAATCCTGCCCAATTTATGAATGGATTGTGGCTTGCATTATCGAAGGGCAACACCTACAAACTTCCTAAGTTCCCATTTTCTTCCTGAATTCTGGCTACACTCAAGAATAGGCTCATGGTTTTGTGTCCAATATATTTACCACCTCCAAGCTCTGTGATATGGCCATGTACTGGATAGCTGAAGGGAATGGCGAGCATCTCAGAAAACTCAGATATCAGTGTGACCAGTAAAGTCTCAGTGGAGGAACCCCGCTATGGGCCTTTTGCTTACCTATTGTTCTTTTGCCCTGAATGTCAGGAAGGGCTTTGCCTCATGCCACCCCTTTCTGAAGCCTGAAGAAACCAGTTTTCAAATGGAAATGAGTGGGCATCACCTGTGGCTCTTTGCTTAACTGCTTTGGAAAGGGATGTGTCTGAATCAGTCTCTTGGCCCTGTGTGAGGCTGTGGCTTAGATTACCAACACCTGATGGATGTAAAGAAAGATCCCATGTGTGCATACAAAATCAAAATGGCAAAAATTCGCAGTCATTGTAGATGAAGTCTCTCGCCTTTCTCTGTAAAGTTCCTGACCTCCATCAAGGGGAATAGGGATCCTTTGGGTCAAATGAATTCTTCAAAACCATGCAGAGGCAAATCCATAAGTGCTTCGGTTTTTTCTTGACTCCATTTCACATAAAGAATCTAAACACCAAAGTCAGAAGGCCTCAAATTGGAGAAGTGGAAAAGTATTAATGGCAGACTTATTTGATCACTCCTGGTTCACAAGAAGGGTGTCCAGGCCACCGTGACTTTAGTCACACACACACACACACACACACACACACACACACACACACACACATATATATATATATATATATATATATATATATATATATATATATACACTCTCCAGATTTTTCAAAATATGAAATATGTGTCTTATTTTACACTCACGAAATTCATTCATATTCATATACGTAAATTTATAATCAACTTTCCAAAGATTATTCTTAGAAATATTCATTAACCATAAAAACATATTTCTTTCCTATACTGAAAAGTAACTTGAGTGAATGGTGCACACAAATCCTAATATTTCTACAGTACCTGACCCAGTTTAACATCAATGCAAGTAGATTCCAATCGGACATAATGTGTATTTTGACGTTCATTTTTATTCAACACTGGTAGATTACTATTTCTTCAATTTATGCACATCATAGGATATATATTTCATCCACAAGTTAGAAAATTAATAGGCATTTGTTTCACTATCAATCATTTTCTGCTTCAGAGCACATGCATTCCTCCATGTTTCTCGACTGGTCTTTTCATGAGAAAAGGGATGGACAAGGCAAGGTAAGGCAACTAAGATAGCACCGAAGACACGGAAACAGTCCTATTTGGTTGCAACCGGATTTAGAGGGCATTGCTTCTGTTGTAATCATTTAATCCCCTGCACCCCAAGTTTAAATTGTTTCAGAATTTTGTACCCAACATGGATGGGAGGGGCTCAGAAGTTCACAATCTGCAGAAGTTTATAAAAAGCAGTTTTTGTTTCTGTTTTTTTTTTTCTCTGTTCTGGGCAAGTTAACATTTTAAGGATACCGGGAATGGGGCAGAGCTATTTTCTTCTCTTTTTTTTTTCTCTCAGCCAGATGTTACCATGGAGCACAGTTGGTAACTTCTTTATCTTAGAAATGTAGCCATCTCTGTGAAGCCCCAGCTCAAGGCCAGAGGCCTTGTTTACATATTGCCAGCATTATGACTGACTCTTTCCAAACACATTATTTTCGATTTCCATAATCACTTTTGTAGCAAAACTAACATATCTTCATGATAAACCGTAACCCTAATATTAATATTAGATGTATCATTGGTTGGAATGAATGATTGTATATCAATATAAGATTTCTTATATATTTTCAGATATCTATTCAATCCGTTATTTAATGTGGAACCAGTTATATTATTTATTCACTTATGGTCTATTCATGCATTATCTGTATATTCAATGACACAGTGTACACCTCTTTGTACCCCCAATACCCATTTATATGTCTTCAAAATATTGCTCCCAGAAATGGTGGAAGAAACACTCATGTCACCACATCTACATATACATTTTATCACAGTAGTATTCTGGAGACAAATGTAAAGGTCACACTTTTGATTGTACCAAAGCCTAAATGGAAAGTGAGCATAGATTACAAAAAACATCCATGTCAAAGTTGCTTAATGCTCTCAAATGACAATCCTATTGGTGACTACATATTTGTTTCTTCTTAAGATTATATATTCTAACTCAATTCTGTTGAAAATGTCTAATCGTATCACGCACTTTATACTTTGCCTGATTTCGTAATGTCTTTATTGATATCTGCTTTCCTACATATTTTTCCCACTTCATTATTGTGACTGTTCACATGTGCTGACATTTACATTCACTCTCTAACCGAACCCCTATTGCTAAAGATATTGTTTTCCAAATCCTATACTCACTCTTCTTCCTAAACCTACCGACTATCTTCTTAATCTTACCGACTATCCGTTTATGACTGGATTTTCTCTTCTACATTCAAACATCCAAGTAATGTTCCTGCAAGCGTCGGTGGAAGAGATCACCAAGATAGTGTCTCATGCAACAGCAAGGGGTTAATTGGGGGTCCAGCAAGCTGGGGCTCAGAGCTCACATGAATAGAGCAGAGAGCCCTGAGAACAGCTTAAGCAGAGCTTATATACTTTCCTTGGCGAGGGCAGGGATGGAAATTTATTGATGGGTCAGAGCGAGTGGGTGGTTAGTGTGAAACTGGGTGAGGGAATACATTCTGCAATTTGGCAGTTGGGGACAGCACAATCTGGGAACAAGATTACAAACAGTTCTCAATATTTCAACAGTGTTTTGTTAAGCATACAGAAAAACAGGAAGTTACAAGTACCTTTTTTATTAACCTTTCATTCCCCACTTCTTCTTCTTGCTACTTTTAATCATAAAAGTGATTATTGGGACGTGTCACATTCTATGTCTGCTAGTGGGGTATTACCATAAGTTTAACTTATCCAATTTGAGCTTGGAGAAAAGAAATTACATGGTTGAGCAAACAGGGTTTTATAGTTAGCAATAATATGAGGATTATTATTGGACAGGCCAGGGTTGATAAAAGCGTAGATAAGCAGGGGGACTGTGTGAACCAAGACTCAAACCACCCTTTTTGGGCCTCTCTCTCTCGTTGACGCTTTTCAAGGCATCCTTTTATTTTACTCAAAGGTTTTTTTTACAACCTCAGTATGGTCGGCATCAAAACAACATTCTTACATCAATGCAGCACAAAGGCCCCCTTCTCTCATGAAGAGGAGGTCCAACTCTCAACTGGAGTGTAAAACAACTTCAGAGAGACATGTAAAAGATTCCTGCAAAGCTGTGATGGAGGTTTCTATTATCTTTAAGTTTTGGTCTCTTGCTGCTTCTATTTGGGTCATTTGTTGTGTACCATGGAGCAGGGCAGTGGTTCCTGTGACTACCACTGCCGCAACTCCAATTCCTAATATGATGGCTAAAGTGAGGGATATATGTTCCCAGTGGAACCGGGTTGTATGCCCCCGTGTTTGAACTTCAAATGAACCTGGGTCATTATAGAGCAATCTGGGAGACATCTTCACCATTACACAATTAATCACATCTGTTGACCATTTCATGAAAACATGAACAATGTTTAAGTATATAGAATTATACTGTTGTAGGGACGGACAAGGCACGGCACTTAAGATAGCACCAAAGACAGGGAAACAGTCCTATTTGGTTGCAACCGGATTCAGAGGGCATTGCTTCTGTTGTAATCAATTAACATCCTGAACCCCAAGTTTAGGTAGTTTCAGAATTTTGTACCCAACATGAAAGAGAAGGGACTCAGAAGTTCACAGTCTGCAGAAATTCACAAAAAGAAGCTTTTTTTCTGTTTTTTCCTTTATTGTGGGCAAGTTAACTTTTCAAGGACACCTGGGAGGCAGAGAGCTTTTTTTTTCCTTTTCTTTTATCCCCCTGCCAACTGTTACCATGGAGCCCAGTTTGGAAATTTTTATCTTAGAAATGTAGCCATCTCTGTGAAGCCCCAGCTCAAGGCCAGAGGCCTTGTTAACATATTCTGTGAAAAACTATTATGGGGGTGTCTAGCTTAGGAGTGCTGATTTTTCCAGCCAGTAGCCAAGTAGAAAAGGGCAACAGAAAAAGAGGAAGTTAATCTACACTGAACTCATTTATAGAGACTCTTTTGCTGAAAGTCCTAAAGTCAGCCATGGTGAAGACTTCTGGAGAAGTTCAGTGAAGATTTTTCTGTGGGCCTGGTACAGAGGGGGAAGACGGGGAAGGCGGGGGGTGAGAGCAGCTCCGTGGATCTGAGAATAAGGAAGGAGAGATGTAAAGGAATAATGGGAAAGGGGTTTGGGATTTTCCTAGCAACATAAATTGAGCAGTAGAATCGGTAGAGCAGAAAGGAAGACGGGAGTGAGTATCCCAAAAAGCCTGTGAGGGACTTTAAATTCTTAGTAACCTGTTTTCAGTGATGACAAAGCAACTTTAAAGGCCATTTTCATTACATCTTCGATAGGTGTCTGAGGGCTCTCCTAAGCTGGTTTGAGCTTTGGGTTAAGTGGTAAGAGGACCTGGTGGGACCCGGTGTGGGCACTGACAAGAAAAGAGAGAAGTGAGTGGATGGATGGGTACCTCAGTACCTGCTACCTCAGCAAGAGGGCAATGCTCTGAGAACCGGCGGAGGTTTCGGTTTTTGATCTAGTAATTGGAGAAGAGAAATCAGGTTTGCTGAGGTGGGACTGACAGCAGAGAGTCTGGAGCAGAAGGCTGAGTTTGAGGAACTATTGGAGAAGCATAGTTCAAGATGTGAGCGAAAGAGGAAAAAGGCCTTCACATAGGGGAATTTCCTTTCACCCTTTTGAGCACTTGCAGAAGTTAAAAAGGTCACACAGAATTTGAGGATCTAGAGACTCCTCTGCTGGCCATCAGTTTGGGTTTTCTAAGTGGTAATACGGCCAATGCTGTGTACTGAATTTGATGAGGATTTTGGGTTCCACCAGGCAGCCCCTGTATGCTCAAATCCCCATGACTTACAGAAGAAGTCGGCTTTTCCCCCACACAGCCGTGGCGGTTTGTGGCTTTGATAGTCTGCCGGGCAAACATACTAATATAGGCTAGCCAACCTGCATCTGGCTTGCCTGTCCCTACAACCATAATGTTTGTTTCCATTATCTATGGTACGGAAAGGATTTAATGGAATTTTAGTGAGATCCTCTTCATCAGGGATATCCTAATAGGAAAGACCTATAGCCAGCTGACAAATGTCTGGGTGGAGAGATGGCCACCAGGTCCCTAAGGGGGCTGTATGCAAGATAGACCATACTTCTTGTCTAGTAGTATTTGTGATCAGCCATCGCTGCTGAAGCGACTGATGAGCGTTAGGACTACGGGTGGCCAAGGAGAGAGTCTATAGCCTTACCCACGTGGCGAATATGCAATTTGAAAGGGTTAACAGTCTTTTCCAGTTTTCAGCCAGAGTCTGGACATGGCACAGGCTTGAGATGAGAGGCATGGATCCAGGAAGTGATTCCCTCTACTTTTACTGCTGTAGGTGTTATAAGTAGCACCTGGAATTGTCCTTTCCAGCGGGGTTCCAGGGATGACACCTGATGTCATCTTATGTAGAGGAAGTCTCTTTCTTGATATCAATGTGGATTCCCCTCGTCCCCAGGTTGGAAGGCAGTGGCCAGCTGTTTCCACAGGTATAGCTGAGTTCTTACAAGAGATTTAAGTATGTCAAGCAAGGGTGTGTGGAAGGGATCCTTAGGTCTTAGAGTCGAGGTTAGGTCTCTTAGTGTAGGAAGGGCCCCATAGAGAATTTCATAGGGGGTGAGGTTACACAAAGAAAGAAAGGGAGTATTTCTTGCATGAAACAGTGCATAAGGCAGAATCATAGTCTAATCTTTTATGCCGGTCTCTAAGCTTAATTTTGTTAAGGTCTCTTTAATGGTTCTATTTATTTTTTTTAAGTGTCCTGAGCTCTGGGGTCTATAAGCACAATGTAACTTCCAATTAATCCCCAGGGTCCTGGCTAACCCCTGATTTACCTGGCCCATGAAGGCTGTTCAATTATCAGACCATATTAAATTAGGCAGGACGTGTCTTTGATAAATATCTTTCAGGATCTTCTTGACCACAATTTGTGCCGGTTTTCTTTTCTTTTTTTTTTTTTTTTTGGTGGGAAAGGCTTCAATCCATCCTGAAAATGTATCTACAAAGACTAGGAGATATTTAAGATATTGCTGGCTTAATTTCAGTAACGTCCACTTCCCAGAATTGTCCTGGTCTGGTTCCTCATAGGTGCTTTCCTGCAGGAAGCTTGGAAGGGTAAGCATTAACCAATTGACAGAACTGACAGGCTTTTGTTACCCATTCAATTATTTCCTTTCACTGTGAGTGAATTAGTCTAAAACTCTGTTCTTGATCCTACAGTAATGCCGGCAGTTTTTTGAACCAAGTTGATTGAGTTGATGTACATTTTTAATGTAGTGTAGGGCTTTCTGAAATTGCAGGCTGGGCTCAGTGAAGTTGAGGAGTTCAGTGTCAGTGTTCTTAGATGTTATCAAAAGCTTGCTGGTGCTCAAGGGTCCATTGGAATTGGGCATTCTCATTTAACAGCGGGTATAAAGGAGCAGCTAAGAACACAAACCCAGGTCCATAACCTGCTAAAGCCAGCAGTCCCAAGAAACTCTCTATGTTGTCTCCTGTTAATTGGGGGGTGGTATCTGCACAACGGTTTGTTTTCTGGGCTCAGTGAGCCATCATTTACCGCGCCTAAGGAAATACCCCAGGAAGATTACTTCTTGCTTGCAAATTTGGGCCTTTTTGTCCAAAGCTCTCTACCCAAGTTGAGCAAGCTCAGATAATAGTGCTTGGGTCTCAGACTCACAGTTTTCTTTGGTGTTGGCTGCCAGTAGCTGGACATCCACATATTGAAGCAGAATGACTTCGGGGTGCGTAGTTCTGAAGTTGTAGAGATGTCTGTGAAGGGCTTCATCAAAGAGAGTGGGGGAGTTTTTGAACCCCTGTGGAAGTCGAGTCCAAGTTAGTTGACAAGACGTTCCGGTTTCTGGGTCTACCTACTCGAAAGCAAACAGCAACTGACTATCTTTATGCAGAGGCAAGCAAAAGAAAGCATCTTTTAAGTACAGAACAGTATAGCATTTTCACTCGGCCACAGCAAAGAGGTCATTGGGGGTCCAGCATGCTGGGGCTCAGAGCTCACTTGAATAGAGCAGAGAGCCCTGAGAACAGCTTTAACAGAGCTTATATACTTTTCTTGGAGAGGGCAGAATGGGAAATTTATTGATGGGTCAGGGAGAGTGTGCGGTTTGCATGCACCCGGGTGAAGGAGTATATTCTGCAGTTTGGCAGTTGGGGACAGCACATCCTGGGAACAAAATTAGCAAACAGTTCTCAAGATTTCAACAGTGGTTTGTTAAGCATACAGAAAAACAGGAAGTGACAAGTGCCTATTAACCTTTCACCAAAGCAAAATGGAAAGTGAGCATTGATTACTAAAAGCAACCATGTCCAGGTTGCCTAATGCTCTCAAATGTCAATCCTATTGGAGGCAACATATTTCTTTCTTCCTAAGATTATATATTCAACCTCAACCATGTTGAAAATGTCTAACAATATTACATTATACTTTGCCTGATTTCCTAATGTCTCTATTGATATCTGCTTTCCTACATATTTTCCCCAGTTCATCATTGTGACTGACTCTTCATATGTGCTCATATTTATGTTCACTCTCTACCCAAAACCCTATTGCTAATGAAACTTTCGTTCAAATCCTATATTCACTCTTTTTTCTAAACCTACTGACAACCTTCCTAATCCTGCCGACTATTCCTTTTTGACTGGATGTTCTCTAGGACATTTAATCATCCAAGGTACAAGGTCCTTTGCCATTGCACATCGATTTATCTGAGATATCTGTTCAGAACATAATTCAAAGCAAAGTATCTCACTAAAGTGCCCATTGCCCTTCAGGGCTTCAAATCGTACCTAGACTTCAGGTTTCATACTTATATTTCACCTATATATTCTTGTGAATATCGCAGGTTCCCAATACCATTATTCATCCCGCAGAATGTTTCCTAACCCAAATAGAATATGTTATTAACCCTAACCATACACTGTTCCCTCAATCTAACTTCACAAAAGAGCAGGGACAGAGTTGGTCTTACAATACAGGAATGTAGGGGATCTTTCACCTGCTGAGAACCTCAAAGTTTGATGAGAAATGATCCCTAGAGAAGATGTAGCAGCTATGAAGGACCTGAGAGAGCAAAAGTCATCTTCCATGCCAAACCACCTGTTCAGGATGAAGTGATGTGTCTGAATCAGCCTCTCTCCTACTGATATAAAGAAGATGGACCAAACCAACCCTGTGTGGAGAGCTTCTCCTTGGTGTCTACGGTTGATATACCATTCTAACTTCTGAAAGTGTCACAGGAAGTAGGGGCAGCCTCCATCTCAAGGGACCCTTGGAAACAAGTGTTAGGACAAAGTGGTTGCCAAGGCAGTGACCTCATTCCCTTCCTGTTGGAATTGACCTACCTCACTTCTTTGGTGATGTAACTCTCTGAACTTGGGATCCAGGAAGCCAGGCACACAGAGCCAGTCCCAGTCCCATTCCCAGTGGACTTACCTGTTTGGATTTACCAAGGAGAGAGTCTGTCTCTCTTGGTACCTAATGGTTTGAGGATGACAAAATGCAAGTAGAGCTCTGAAGATGGGCCTTTAATGAGAAAGCAGGTAGTGGTCAGAACAGGCTCCATACAACTTCACAGAGATGGACAAAAAGACCAGACCTGAGACAGGACAGGCCATTTTGGGGGAACATAGTATGGACCACCAGTCAGAGGACACTCTGGATAGTCACAGACTTACATGGGGGAAGGAGGTGACTTTTTGATTGTGGGTGTGAGTTTGGGGTTTTGTCTCATGTTCTGAGAATAGGTAGGAAAGGTGGTTTGTTTGGTTTAGAGTGGACTGTTTCTAGAAAGTCCTTTGACAAGGCGACTGTGTCTGTGTCTGTGTATCCCACTGTGTCCTTGGTTGTACATATTAGAAAGCAGAATAGATCAATGGATGTATCCTGTCTAGTAGAAAGCTTCCCAGAATTCATCCTGCCCATTTTAGGAAAGGACTGTTGGTTGCTTTTCGATGGGCAACACCTACTATCTTCCTAAGTTCCTGTTTTCTTCCTGAATTCTGGCCACTCTCCAGAATAGGCTCATGTTTTTTTGTCCAAGATATGTACCACATCCAAGCTCTGTGACATGGCCATGTACTGGATAGCTGAAGGGAATTGCAAGCATCTCACAAAACTCAGAAATCATTGTGACTAGTAAAGTCTCAGTGGAGAAACCCTGCATTGGGATTTGCTGACTTATTGTTCTGTTACCCTGAAGTCAGGAAGGTCTTTGCCTCAGGCCACCCCTTTGTGAATTTTGAAGAAAAATGTTTTCAAATGGAAGTGAATGGGCATCACCTGTGGCTCTTTGCTTAACTGCTTTGGAAAAGTATGTGTCTGAATCAGCCTTGTGGCTCTGTGTGAGGCTGTGGCTTAGATTATCAGCTCCTGATGGATCTAAAGAAAGATGCAATGTGTGCATCCAAAACCAAAATGGCAAAAAGATCAGTCATTGTGGATGAAGACTCTCGCCTTCCTCTGTAAGTTTCCTGACTTCCACCAAGTGAGAATACGGATCATTTGGGTCAAATAAGTTCTTTCAAGCGCTGCAAAGTTGCTTTGGTTTCCTAATTACTCCAAATCACATAAGGAATCTAAACCTGACAGTCAGTAGGCCTCAAATTGGAGAAGCAGAGCAGTATTAAAGGAAGAACTATGTGATCAATCCTAGTTCACAGGAAGGGTGTTCAGGCCACCCTGAGGTTAGGCAAATGAGGGGCAAGGGAGCTTATTTTGGGCACTCTCTTGGGCTGCGCCATTCATGAAAACCTCTAGCCAAAGGGTATAATGAGTGTATATATGTAAGAAGTTGAGTGCCATGTGAGAGTGATTTGGTTTTAATTGTGGTCATTTGTGTGGCAGTTGGAAGAGATGACTGGGTCCACCTGGTTTTGAACACTGGTGTGATTCTCCTCAGAGACTGAGTTCTGAAACTGACCTCAGAGAAGTAATTGCTTTGGAAAGAGATGTGTCTTAATCAGGCTCTTGGCCCTGTGTGAGGCTGTGGCTTAGATTATCAGCAACAGACGGATCAAAAAAATGATCCCATGTGTGCATCCAAAACCAATATAGCCAAAAGAGCAGTCATTGTGAATGAAGTCTCTCACCTTCCACTGTAAGGTTCTGAAAGAATAAAAGAAATTGAAATCGAAATGTAATGAACCAGGTTTTGTAAAGTTTCCAAGTTGCACTCAGAACCTGAAATTCCTGTGGCAGTTAAGACAATTCCTGGAACTGCCCATTAGATGTGTGTTGAAATCTTCCCTGACCACCTAGTTACTTAACAACCCCTTCCCAGAAGCCGTGCATCTCACCACGTATACATCTCAGGGCTTCAACCAATCAGTTTAAATCTATACCCCTTCTGAGGGCTGACCAATCACCCCCTGCCCCAACTTTTCCCGCCAATGAATGTGCTAATCATGTTTTAGAGTTGTTATTTCATTTTCCCGTGGTACATGATGATTTCCTAAAGGAGGCTATGATGTATGTAAAGTCCCTGAGCTCTCTAAAGAATGTATATAAACTCTGCTCAAGTTGTTCTCGGGGCTCTTTGTTCTTTGCTCCTCTGAAGGGAGCTCTGAGGTCTAGCATTCTGGACCCCCAATAAACCCTTTGCTGATGCATGAGAAATCCTCTTTGTTGTCTTTTCCTTTGATGTTTGCAGCACCTTTTCATCTGGAGGCCCCAGGTGAGATATCCGGGAGCGGTGAATGGAAGACCTCAAGGGAGTCCTCTCGGGGTAAGTAAGGTGCCTCTTTCTGGTTTCGGGTTTCAGGCTAGGGCGTGGCAAAGTGGCTGTTGGTGAAGAGCATTAGCTCTCTCCTATGGTGTGACAGACGTGTCACAGAGCCAAGATCACGTCCCTGAGGGACACTCCGGAGGACTAGGGAATTCAAGGAATAGTAGTTTCCTCAACTTGGTTGTGTTTTGCTTCAGGATTTGATTTGCCAGCCCATCAGGTTTTGCCGGTAACTCAGTTTTGGTCATTGCTCTGAACTCATGTTGAGTTTACTGTCTGTTTTCATTGTCTAACCCATCAATATTTTCCAGTTACTCAGTTCAAATCTTTGTCTTGGACTCATGTTAAACGTTTACTGTTTGTCTTTGTGTTGTGTTTGTGTCTTCAATGTCCCTGTTTGAGTAACTCCCATTATGGGACAAAGCACTTCCTCTTCTCTGTCCCTGACCCTTGATCATTGGACTGATGTCCGCTCAAGGGCCCAGAATCTTTCTTTTTCAGTAAAACACCGTACCTGGCAGACTCTCTGTGCTTCAGAATGGCCCATCCTCGAATTCAGATGGCCCCAGAAGAATCCTTCCACTTTCCTCTAATCCGAAAATTCAGAGATATTGTCATTCAGCCGGGGCCACGTGGCCACCCAGATCAACAGCCATATACTCCTTCCCCCACATTCCTATCATTCAAACTTTCCGCTCCTCTCCCTCTTCCTTCCATTCTCCCTGAGTCACAAGACTGGACACTCCACCCCCTCCTTATTGTCTACTCTCCCTCCCCAACCCCCAACACAGTTCCTGATGATCCTCCCACCGCTGACTCAGCCTCTCCACTGCTAGAGGCAATTGGGCCAGACCCAAGCCCTCCAGGGGACTTCCCCACAGCAGCAGCAACCCCTCCTCCCCTGGAGGAAGATGGGCAACCTAAAAGAACCCACTGGCGATGGATAATAGAAAACTCAGAAGCCCCTGTGATGCTCTCTCTCCATCCCTATGGGCCCATGAACCGACCCAACTGGGACCCCAACACCTTTGAAGGTAGGAAGCATCTGTCCACTTATCGCCGGGCTCTAATAGCGGGTCTCAGAGTGGCCGCCAGAGAGCCGACCAATTTAGCAAAGGTAAGAGAGATTATCCAAGGGCCTAATGAGTCTCCCTCTATGTTTCTGGAGAGAATTATGGAAGCATATAGAAAATATACTCCTTTTGATCCTCAGGCAGATGACCAAAAGGCATTTGTTACAATGGCCTTTATTGAGCAGGCTGCCCAAGATATTAAGAGAAAGTTACAATGTCTAGATGGGTTACAAAATACGACCTTAAGAGATTTAGACAGAGAAGCTGAGAAAGTATATTATAAGATATATATTATAAGTATATATTATAAGTATATAAGTATATTATAAGAGAGAAACTGAGGAGGACACGGAACAGAGGAGAGAGAAGGAAAGGGAAGAAAAAAAGGATGAAAGGAGCAAAAGGCAGACAAAAGCATTGGCTAAGATTTTCTTCACAGCAGCAAATACGCCAGAAATTAAAAAGCAGGGAGTCAGAAAGGGATACTTGGGCCCACGCCAAAGGCTTTCCCTGGCCTCAGATCAATGTGCCTACTGTAGAGAAAAAGGACACTGAGTCAAAGAGTGCCCCAAAAAGAAGAAGCCACGGCAGCCCGCCATGCTGACTCTAGAAGAGGACTAGGAATGTCAGGACTCGGATCCCCTCCCCGAGCTCAGGGTAACATTTGAAGTGGAGGGGCCTCCAGTGAACTTTGAAGTGGATACAGGAGCAGTATACTCAGCCTTTAAGGCTTCACTGGGCCCCATATCAAATAAATGGTCCCTAGTTCAAGGGGCTAATGGCACTACTTATCGGGCTTGGACAACTAAGAGGATTATGGAAGTAGGAAAATGTAAAGTCCACCACTCTTTCCTAGTAATCCAAGAATGCCCAGCCCCATTGATGCACAGGGATCTGTTTACCAAACTCGGGGCTAGAGTAACCTTTAACCCTGATGGTCCCCAAGTGGATGTTCTAAAACCTTCAGTAAAAACTCCCATAGTCACAGAATTGACTATGTCCATAGAAGATGAACATCAACACTTCGTGCCCCCTAGGACTGATCAAAGAGGCAAACTACAACAGAAATGGATAAAAGATTATCCTAATGCCTGGGCAAAAACTGCTGGGTTAGGTCTAGCCATAAAACAACCTCCAATAGTAGTAGAATTAAAAGCCTCTGCCTCTGCAATCAGTGTTAAACAATATCCTCTAAGCAAAGAAGCTAAGGATGGGATAAGTCACCATATTCAGAAATAATTGGCCCTTGGGGTCCTAAGGCCCTGTCAATCAGCCTGGAATACCCCCCTGCTACTAGTAAGAAAGCCAGTAACTAGGGACTACAGTCCTGTTCAAGACCTAAGAGAGATCAACAACAGAGTGCAGGACATTCACCCCACAGTACCCAATCCATATAATTTGCTTAGCACTCTGAATCTGGACCGGGAATGCTACACTGTGCTGGACTTAAAAGATGCTTACTTCTGCTTGCCCCTACATAAGGACAGTCAGTTGCTGTTTGCTTTCGAGTGGATAGACCCAGAAACTGGAACATCTGGCCAAGTAACCTGGACTAGACTCCCACAGGGGTTCAACCACCCCCCCCCACTCTCTTTGATGAAGCCCTCCACAGGGACATAAACGACTTCAGAACTGCACACCCCGAAGTCACACTACTCCAATATGTGGATGATCTGCTACTGGCAGCGGACACCAAGGAAAACTATGAGTCTGGGACCCAAGCACTATTATCCGAGCTTGCTCGGCTTGGATATAGGGCTTCTGCCAAAAGGCCCAAATTTGTCAGCAAGAAGTAATCTTCCTGGGTTATTCTCTTAGGGGTGGCAAATGATGGCTAACTGAGAACAGAAAACAAACCATTGTGCAGATACCACCCCCATCTAATAAGAGACAACTCAGAGAGTTTCTTGGGACTGCTGGATTTTGCAGGTGATGGATTCCTGGGTTCGCCTCTCTGGCTGCCCCTTTATACCCGCTGATAAAGTGGAATGCCCAATTCCAATGGACCCCTGAGCACCAACAAGCTTTTGATAATGTCAAAAAAAGTGCTGCTATCTGCTCCGGCCTTAGCACTCCCAGATATAGATAAACCCTTCACTCTCTACATCGAGAAAAAGAAAGGAATAGCATGGGGAGTGTTCACTTAGACTTTGGGACTTTGGAAAAGGCCGGTAGCATTCTTATCAAAAAAACTGGACCCAGTGGCTACTGGGTGGCCCCGTTGCTTAAGAGCTATAGCAGCAGCAGCGCTTCTAATAAAAGATGCTCATTAATGAACGTTGGGACAGAAGCTATCCATTATAGCCCCCCATGCCCTGGAGAGCATCATCTGTCAACCTCCAGATAGGTGGCTATCAAACTCCAGAATAAACTACTACCAGAGCCTCTGGATTAGCAAAGACAGAATAACTCTTAGACCTCCTGCTCCACTCAACCTGGCTGCCAGAAGAATCATCAGGACCTGTCACTCATGAGTGTCAACACATACTGGCAGAGGAAACCAGTATAGGACGAGACTTGAAGGATCCAGCCACTGCCTCACCCTGAAGTCGTATGGTTTACGAAAGAGAGCAGCTTCCTCCAAGATGGTATGTGGTGGGCTGGAGCAGCAGTAGTTAGCAAAACTAATGTCATCTGATCCTCTGGTCTCCCAGAAGAGACATCAGTCCAAATGGCAGAACTGATTGCCCTTACGAAAGCATTGGAACTAGCAACAGGCAAAAGGGCCACCATATACACTGATAGCCACTATGCATTTGGCAATGCTAATGTGCACAGGGCTATTTACCAGCAAAGGGGGCTATTAACCTCCACTGGGAAAAAAATAAAGAACAAAGTTGAGATTCTCCACCTTCTCTCAGCAGTGAAGGGCACTAAGGAACTAGCTATAGTGCACTGTCCAGGGCACCAGAAGGGAAACGACCTCGTTGCAGTTAAAAACAGAAGGGCAGATGAGGAAGCTTAATTGGCAGCCCTAAACGGAGTGACTCTGTTAACTTTTTCCACACCAGGGGGATCAACATTCAGGAGACTTGGCCACACTGGAACATTCAGGCAACTTATCATCTGAGGAGACAGATGCAGAACTCTGGGACCCTACAGAGCCAAGTTTACAATTTCAAAAAGCCCACCTTTATGTCAAAGACGTACACTAGCTCACCCACTTAAGCTCAAAGAAGTTATAGGCACACTTAAAGGACCGAAGAAAGGATTTTTTATTGACTGACTTACAGAGGAAAGAAATAGCTTAGAAGGTGACTAGAGCTTGTCAAGTCTGCCAATTAGTTAATGCTTACCCATCCAAGCTTCCTGCAGGGAAGCGCTTACGAGGAACCAGACCAGGACAATTTTGGGAAGTGGACTTTTCCTGAAATTAAGCCAGGAAGGTATGGACTTAAATATCCCCTAGTCTTTGTAGATACTCTTTCAGGATTGGTTGAAGACTTCCCCATGAAGAAAGAAACGGCTCAGACGGTGCTCAAAAAGATTCTAGAAGACATTTTTCCAAGGTTTGGCCTGCCTAAGGTAATAGGGTCCAATAATGGACCGGCATTTGTTGCCCAGGTAAGTCAGGGATTCACCAGGACCCTGAAGATTAATTGGAAGTTACATTGTGCTTATAGATGCCAGAGCTCAGGACAGGTAGAAAAAATGATTAGAACCATCAAAGAGAATTTAAAGAAATTAAGCTTGGAGACCTGCATAAAAAAATTGGACTATGCTCCTACCTTAAGCACTGTTTTGTGCAAAAAGTACACCCTCTGCCTCTTTGTGTAAACTCACCACTTATGAAATTCTCTATGGTGCCCCTCCTTTAGTAAGGGACCTAACCCCAACTCTGAGACTTAATGATTCCTTTCACACCCCCTTGCTTGACAGACTTAAAGCCCTTGAACAAACACAGCACCCAGCGATACCTGTGGAAACAGTTGGCCAGTGCTTATCAGCCTGGAGACGAGGGAACCCCACATCGATATCAAGTGGGAGTCTTCGTCTATGTGAGACGGCATCAGGTATCATCCCTGGAACGCCGCTGGAAAGGACAATACCAGGTGCTGCTTATAACACTTACAGTGGTGAAAGTGGATGGAATCACTTCCTGGATCCATGCCACCCATCTCAAGCCTGCGCCCTGTCCAGCCTCCGGCTGGAAACTGGAACAGACTGGTAACCCTCTCAAGTTGCGTGTCCGTCGTGTGGGTAAGGCTATGGATTCTTCCCCTGACCACCAGCAGTCCTAATCACCATCAGCCTGTTCAGCAACAATGGCAGCTATAAATCCTACTGGGCAAGTAGTGTGGTCTATTTCACATACAGCCCTCTTATGGACTTGGTGGCCATCTCTCTACCTGGACATTTGTCAGCTTGACATAGGCCTCTCTGACTGGGATCTCCCTGACATAGAGGACTTCACACAGATCCCACTCAAACCCAAACCAGGGCAACATAGACCACCTGACCCCATGAATTATGGATATCATCTTCCCCAGCTCAGGTGTAAACTAGCCAGTCTTGATTTTTATGTGTGCCCAGCTGATTTCTTAAGTCGCAAACAGGCCCAAACCTGTGGAGGACCCAGTGACTTTTATTTAAGATCTTGGGGTTGTGAACAAACGGGAGCTACATGGTTGAACCCAAACTCCGCAGACAGTATCATTCAGGTAGGAAAAAATGACACCTGGATTGATCCCAAGAAATGTGCCACTAGCCAAGTTGTGTCAAAAACTGGCTGAGGAAAGAATAGTCTATGTTACCCCCTCAATATAACTTTTACTTCCAAAAAAAGGGGCTACCTCAGAACAACATGGTCTATGGGAAATACATGGGAAATGCGATTCTATATTTATGGCCCTCGTTATGACTTTGGTCACTGGTTCACCATCCTGCTTAAAAAGGAAGAAAATCCCACAGCAATAGGGCCCAATCCCCTCAAGCCAGGAATTAAGCCTCCAAAACCTCCCATGCCTAGATCTACCAGAACCCCTCAACCATCTCATACTTCCCAGTTTCCATCTTTGCCTACTTCCCCAGTCCAGAGTACAGCTGACTCCTGCCCCTGGGAACTAATTAAAGGAACCTTAATTGTACTGAACTCCACACAGTCAGAACTCCTTGCATTTCAACCCATGTATTTGACAGCTTTGTAAATTATTGTTTAATGGTGCAGATACTTCCCAGGGTGGTTTATTATGATGCAGAATCATTTTAAGGTCTACTAGGGGGACAAACAACCTGATTTTGCTGGCATCCAGTGTCCCTTACTATAGCCATCCTATTGAGGATAGGAGCTGCTGCAGGAGTGGGTACAGGAACAGCTGCTATGATCCATGGGTCACAACAAATGGCCTGATTAGAAACAGCAATAGATCAAGACTGGAAGACATTAGAGACCTCCATCACAGTGCTGTAGGAATCCTTAAACTCTCTCTCTGAAGTTGTTTTACAGGACAGGCGAGGATTAGACCTCCTCTTCATGAGGGAGTGGGGCCTCTGTGCTGCACTGAGAGAAGAATGTTGTTTTTATGCTGACCATACTGGAGTTGTAAAAGAATCCATGAGTAAATTGAGAAAATGCCTTGAAGAGCGCCAGAGAGAAAGGGAGATTCAACAAGGGTGGTTTGAGTCATGGTTTACCCAGTCCCCCTGGTTAACTACACTCCTATCAGGCTTAGCTTGACCCCTGATCATCCTTATGGTGTTGCTAACTTTGGGACCTTGTTTGCTTAACCGCATAGTTTCGTTTCTCCAGGCTCAAATTGGGCAGGAAAAACTCATGGTAATCAGACAGAAATACGCTCCACTGGCAGAAATAGAGTGTGAGACCCCGCAATAATTATGATTCATTACTTTTAAGATTAAATGTAGTAAGAAAAAGGAGTGGGAAATGAAAGAATAAAAGAAATTAAAATTGAAACATAAAGAACCAGGTTTTGTAAAGTTTCCAAGCTGCACTCAGAACCTGAAATTCCTGTGGCAGTTAAGACAATTCCCGGAACTGCCAATTAGATGTGTGTTGAAATCTTCCCTGACCACCTAGTTGCTAAACAACCCCTTCCCAGAAACCGTGCAGCTCATCACGTATACATCTCAGGGCTTCAACCAATCAGTTTAAATGTATACCCCTTCTCAGGGCTAACCAATCACCCCCTGTCCGACCTCTTCCTGCCAATGAATGTGCTAATCATGTTTTTGGGTTGTTATTTGATTTTCCCGTGGTATGTTGATTTGCTAAAGGAGGCTATGATGTATGCAAAGTCACTGCCCTCTCTAAAGAATGTAAATAAACTCTGCTCAAGTTGTTTTTGGAGCTCTTTGTTCTTTGCTCCTCTGAAGTTAGCTCTGAGCCACAGCATGCTGGACGCCCAATAAACCTTTTGCTGTGGCATGAGACAGTCTCTTGGTGGTCTTTTCCTCCGACTTTTGACCGACCTTTTTACCTATGAAGGACCTGAGAGAGCAAAAGTCAAATCCATGTCAACTTCCATGTCAAACATCCTGGTCAGAATGAAGGAATGTGTCTGAATCAGCCTCTCTCTTCTTAATGTAGATTAAATGGACCAAACCAGGCCTGTGTACAGAGCTGTTCCCAGATGCCTATGGTTGATATACCATTCTAACTTGTGAAAGTGTCACAGGAAGTAGGGGCAGCCTCCATCTCATGGGACCTTTGGAAGCAACTGTTAGAACAAAGTGGTTTTCCATCACAGTGACCTCATTCAGTTCCTGAAGGAAGTGACCTACCACACTTCCTTGGTGATGGAACTTTCTGAACTTGGGATCCAGGAAGCCATGCACCCAGAGCAAGTCTTAGTTTCAGTCCTAGTGATCTCAATTGTTTGAATTTACCAAAGACAGAGTCAGTGTTTCTTGGTACCTACTTATGTGATGATGGCCAAATTTCAGGAGAGCTCTGAAGAGTGGCTTTTTCTGAGAAAGCAGGTAGTGGCTCAACCATGGCTCCTGACAACTTCTAAAAGTTTGAAAAGAAGACCAGATCTGAGATTGGACAGGCCATTTCGTGGGAACATATTATGGCTCACCAGTCAGAGGACACTCAGGATAGTCACAGCCATACTTGGGGGAAGGAGGTGCCGTTGTGGGTGTCGGTGTGAGTTTGTGGTTTTGTCTCATGTTCTGAGAATAGGTAGGAATGGCGGTTTGTAGGTTTGGACTGGAAAGTTTCTAGAAAGTCGTTTGACAACACGAGTGTTTCTATGTCTGTGTATCCCACTGTATCCGTGGTTGTAGACATTTGAAATGCGAATGCATCAATGGTTGTGTCCTGTCTAGTATAAAGCTTCCCAGCATTCTTCCCACCCAATTTAAAAATGGAGTGCGGCTTGCCTAATGGATGGTGAACAGCTACTATCTTCCTAAGTTCCTCTTTTCTTCCTGAATACTGGCCACTCTCCAGAGTATCCTCATGGTTTTGTTTCCAAGATATGTACCACGTCCAAGCTCTGTTACATGACCATGTACTGGATAGCTGAAGGGAATGCGAGCATCTCAGAAAACTCAGATATCAGTGTGACCAGTAATGTCTCAGTGGAGAAACCCTGCTTTGGGCCATTTTCTTACTTATGATTCTATTACCCTTAATGTCAGGAAGGTCTTTGCCTCAGGCCACCCTTTTGTGAAGCCTGAAGAAAACAGTTTTCAAATGGAAATGAATGGGCATCACCTGTGGCTCTTTGCTTAATTGCTTTCGAAAAGGATGTGTCTGAAACAGCCACTTGGCCCGGTGTGGTGGCAGTGGCTTAGATTCTCAGCACCTGATGGATCTAAAGAAAGTTTCCAAGTGTGCATCCAAAACCAAAATGGCAAAAAGAGCAGTCATTGTGGATGAAGTCTCTCACTTTCCTCTGTAAGCTTCCTGAGCTAAATCAAGTGAGAATAGGGATCATTTGGGTCAAATCATTTCTTCAAATCCCTGCAGAGCCTAGCCGATAGGGGCTTGGGTTTTCTATGATACCAATTCACATAAAGAATCTATACCAGACAGTCATTAGGCCTCAAATTGGAGAAGCAGATCAGATATAGGGCAGGCCTATTTGATCACTCTTGGTTCACAGCAAGGGTGTCCAGGCCACCCTGACTTTAGGCAAATGAGGGGCAAGGGTGCTTATTTTGAACAGTGTATTGGGCTGTGCCCTTCATGGAAACCTCCAGCCAGAGTTTATGATGAGTGTCTATGTGGAAGAAGATGAGGAGCATGTGGGAGTGTTTTAGTTTTAATTGTGGTCATTTGTGTGGTGGTTGTAAGAGATGCCTGGGTCCACCTGGGCTTGAACTCTGGTGTGATTCCTCTTAGAGAATGCGTTATGGAACTGACTTCAGAGAAGTATCGCCATGAATTGTGTTGGGATTTTAGGAGGCCACACATGAGAGTCGCCCTTGGACACCGAGATCTAAGCCCAGAGTGGCTTTCCACAGAGCACTGGGAATCTCAGCCAGGATATCACATGATTTTTTTTCTGAAAGACTTGGAAGCCATAGTTGAGAGTCAAAACACACATGGACCTTACATTGTAGACCTCAATGGGGCTGGCTTCATGTGACCTTTTGGCCAGTCTTTGGGAACCCTTGCCTGTGAGAGTTCTCTAGATTATTCATTGAAATGTGCTTCCTCTAAATTTAATGGTTCCTTAATGAATTGAAACCCACAGTTTCTCCAACTTCGTCTTTGAAAATGGCTAGATAAATACCATGAAATTTTTGAACTTCCCATGGCCACCTGCCACTGGAGAACCTTTGGATGTACAGTTGCTGATCCTGAGTGTACCAGACAGTGCCTTGATTGACTGGGTTTTATGAAAATGGTGTAGAACAGAGATGCCAGTATGTTGGGGCCTGCTGAGTAGTGGGCCAAAAGCTGTTGTGTGCAGCTGTGTGATAAAACATCTGTGGTCGGGACATGTGATTCTGCCATTGACTTCCAAATGACTTGTGGCTGACATGTTACAGACAGGAATCACTTATATGTCTGAAACCTCTCCATAAAAGGCATTTTGTTATATGGAGACGTTTCAGGGCAATGTTCAGAATCAGGTTGCTATGGTCAAAGGGTCAAGCTATGTGGGATAGAAGCCTGGTTGGTGCATTCTCCTGCAGACCCTGACCCACCACACGTGACAGGACTCCCTACATCACTGTGTACCAGTTGAAGTCATTGTATTTCATGAGGCAAATACCAAACTCCCAGTGCAGTAGAAAGAAACACCATGAAAAGTGGAGGATGACCAAGTGGCTTCACAGTCCACATGCGGAGACACTTAGCTTTCAGTGGCCACAGTTTACCTACAGAGAGAAGTCAGCACTGCTTCCTCATGTTCTTTGGAAAAATTGAAACAATATCCTCCAGGTCTCATAGATGTAGACCCAGCTTTGATGGTCTCATTTGAATGGAAGCTAAAGCTTCTGACAACAACATATATGTCGAGTGCCCATCGTCAAAGGCAGTTTCTCAAGAAGTCTTTAGTCCGGCAGAGCTCCAGGTTTGTGTAGTGTTTACCTTTTAGACCAGGTTGCAAGAAAAGACCACTGTCTCCAATTAAAATCAGATTAAAGCAAGCTTATTATTTCCACCACCCTGGCTGCCTCTCCCTCCCAAAACGTTGGGAACAGGAGAGCAGCCCAGCTTTATAGCCCAGAAAGTTACACAAAAGTGGGGTTAAAAATAACAGAATTCTGACAAGCATCACACTAATGGTATTTTACATTTTTGTTTGCTGGCCCCAACATCAGAATTTATGAGGACCATTAGAGCCTCAGAGAGTGTCGTCTGGCCAAGGAAGGCCAATATTTATGAGGTGTCAACAAAGTTTCAGAGAGGGCTGTTATCTGGTCAGAGAGCCAGGCATGGGTGAGTTCAAGGCACGGGCAGGCTTTCCAAGCAGGTTCAGATCTTGCTGCAATTTATAGTTAAGCCAAAATTATCTTTTCACGGCTTTGTGGCAAGATGGCTGCCAATTTTAATAAAAGATCAGGTTGGGTCAATCATTCCCCCCTTTTCTAATGTGTTTTTTTCATATATTTGATTGGGTAGGAAGAGCACTGTGGGAATTTTAATCCCTCAGGTAATAGTCTCCCGATTTTTTGAACTCACCCAAAAACAGGTCTCCCTGATTTTACCTGACTTAATTAATTACTTATATTGATATTCTATTTATTTTTGTCTCCATTGTTGTAAGAAGAGAGGCGTCACTCATTTAGACTTCTTCTGAGCTGAGAGAGGGTGACGTGAGGGGGCACCGCCTGAGAAACATTAGTCGCCTTTTAGAAGTCAGTTAGGTTTGAAGTCTGGATGGGGAAGAACAGGTAGTAAAGTCATCTGGGAATGGGTTCTTCTATGAGAGAAACAAAAAAACATGAGTACTTAATAAATGTTGCAGCAGCTGGAACATGTCACTGTATAGAAGTTCCCTCACCAGTCTTTAATATCCCCAGTTATCAGGACTGTCAACTTAATATTTAACTTTTAGTGTTACATTTGTCCCTCCCCATAAGATTCAGTTTAATAATTTAATGTCATCTGATCTTGCAAAATATTTTTACTAGTATGACCTCTGTGTCTAATAGAGAAACCTTTAATTCTCTTACTCATTGCTGGATAATCATACTAACAAATACCAAGCCTATGTGTTTAGGTTAAGAATATCTGTAGGCCTTCAACTAAAAACTTCTGCCACTGGCAGATAATCTTGATAGCCTCTTTTTATAGTTATCAGGCATTCCTGTCTGAGAATCCTTCTTTGTAGCCTCCAGTCTTACTTATTTTGGGAGGCTAACATAAAGTGTATACCTTAAAATATTATTATTACTATTATTATATAAAATGCCCAGAAATGGCTGTAATTTGTTTTTAACTGTCTTTTCTAAGTGTTTAAGATGAAGCAGTCAAACTGACTTTTGTTTCTATCTATTCTGAACAGTCAGCTGAGATTTTATGGGAGTCATTCCTGGGGAAACTTGAGAGCAGCTTCTCAGTTCTGCTGGTGCCATTTGCGCTAGGTGGGTCCAGGTCTTGCTTGACCATGTGGCTTCCCTCGGAAGCATCAGGGATGTTTCCCTTCTCTGATGACTCTCCTCTTCTTAGCAAATGCACTGATTGGCTTTCTGTTCTCCAGTGGTCTCATTAATCTCCCTGATCAGGAGGTTATGCGGTTCAGAGTTGCAAAGCTCTTTAGAGAAGTCCGCTGTTCCCTGGATACAGACTGACTCAGAGGGCAAGAGCCAAATATTGGTTTTCTTGTCCCTTTTCATTTAACTTTAATTTTAAATCCTAATCTTAAACATCCATCAAATAAATTTTAACAGACTTATATAAAGAATACTGGGCTTTAATGTCTATAATTTAAAATTATTTATCTTTTTATTATTTGGGATCTGTATTATTCTGTCTGTCTTGTAGGTGATGGCTAATTATCTTAAATTAACCAATGTTGTGTTCTTAAAGCAACACTGCTGTAAAACACTAACAGGGAATCTTTATATCACCCATAAGGAAATTACAAAATAAAATTAACAACAGTAAACAAACTTAGTTTGTGTAATAGCTACCCTAAAATTTTTGGCTGAGTTATACATTATATCCTCTGTTTGAGATGCTAGTAATGTTGACAGGAAAAAAAAAACTTTTGAAAATAACTTTAAATGAAATAACATCTGACCTACTGCTTTCGCAGTCATTCTCACATAAGAAGATGGGACACAGAGCCTTATCTCAGGTAAGGCAGGGCTCTTTATTAATCTTAAGTGTTTTAATTCTAAAGCTAATCTTTGTTTTTTAAATATCATTTTACAAAGTTTACATAAATTATTTGAGGTCACATGAACATTAGCTAACACCGTATGATATAGCTTTTAAAACATGAATTAAAAAAAAGGCTGAAGGTTTTTAACCTTTACATAGATTAGGCTCTCATTAACTTAAAATACATTTAAATTGTTCCCCAATATAAAAAGTAACATAAAAGTTTACATATCTTATTGACAACAGGTAAAAAAATCCTATATATATGTGTGTGTATATATATATATATATATATATATATATATATATATTTTACCATACAACTTCAGAACACCACCTTGATATAATGCTCTTTTAAAGTTTCTACCTTACAGACTTGTATACCTGGAAGATATGAGCACATTAATAGCATCACAATTGCATTGATGTTTCTACATTAACCAAGTTTAGCTTTTAAAGAAATGGCAGTACAGTGCTCTAAAATAACAGTTCTTATTTAATCAGTTGTTTAATTTTTATGGTTGCTTGCTCTAGAAAAATAAAACTTAATAACCACAATGTTATGGGTAAAATTATGTTTTGAGAAATTTTTGTCTCTTTAACACATGACTGATTTTTACAATCTTATACAGACTTTAGGACAAACTTATACAGACCTTAGTAAATCAATCAGATATCTAACAAAAGTACTCATGAATGAGTAATCCCATATAAAATTTACTTTACTTATTTATCAAAATATTAAACAAATGTATTGAACAGTGTACCATTTTTTGTTGAAGAAAAAGTTCTAGAACCAAGGCATATTAGGCCTTTTGTCGGCATTAATATTTTATTAGATTTTTGAACACCTAGAAAAACTTGTAAGGTTAAATTTAAAGACATTTATTTTTATCTGTTTATCCAATTTAAATTGCACCAATTAAATCATGAGAATTTAAGATCTTTGGATCCACGTTTCAAAATTTGTTTATATGAGTGCTTTTTTTATGAGTGCTCCTTATATGTGTTAATTTGTATAACATATATATGATATAGGGATATATGTATATATAGACATACAACACTAACAAAAGTGTGCACACATAATAATAGTAAAGGCCTTGTAGCTTTTTGCAGTTGAAATCTCCATTGCAATGTTTCAAAAACTCCACTGTTGGTCAAAGATAGAGCTGATCAGAAAAACATTAACCTAGGTCTGTAGGATCAAAATCATGAGCTCAAAAAAAGAATACAGAATCTAAGGAAAAAAATAAGAGTCCTAGAAAAAATGACTGGCCAGTAATTAGTAAATACCATACAATTTACCTTTTTTCCTGCCTTAGGCCTCAGATCAGTCTCCTACTGAGCTTGCAGGCTTCTTTCATTTGCATTTCAACAAAAGTCCTTGCTGAGGTCTGAAAGGAGCAGGGTAAAACTGCTATTCTGAGCAGACACCTCAGGCCTAAGGCATTTTAACCATAATTTTGAGGTTCGGATGTTGAAAATTATGATACAATTTTAAGATGAAATTCACAAAATTTTATATCTTTACATCTTGTTTTGTCAACAGATACCATAATATGATTTACTATCCTTGTCCAAATTAATGCACTGGTACACACTGTGATATTTTCTCAGTCTACCCAATTCAAAATTGGTGAAAAATAAAACTGAATGTTTGGGAAGTTACTTGCCAACTTGGAAGTAGAGTGCTTTAGTTTTCCATCCTAAGCATTTAAGTTATCTGGCATGAATTATCTGAAATCATAAACTAAACAATTACCTAAACCCGACTTTTAACTGCAAGATTGAGCAATGCTACAAAAACCCATCCAGATACCAGATTGTTACAATAAAACACCATCATTTAGACACACATTGAACTAATATCATTCCCAAGAAACAATTTATAATATCAGCACATTATTGCACATGTCTTAAAGGGCCAGAAACAAAGACACAAGACAGACAGAAAGGAGCTCCAGACTATGGCTGACAGACAGAAGCCTTAAAAACAGAGCTGATAAGAGAAAAATCTCCTACACCAGTGGCAGGATAGATGTCCTCACAAGGGGATCAGATGTTTTCACAGACGGCAACCTGAAATGTAATATCAAGGGTTTCCATGGGGACTTTACTGCATTTAGTGTCTCCTTTTTCTTTTTCTTTTTTTTAAGAAGACAGAGGTGGCATAATCCTTACAGTGCAGGGAACGAAGGAAGGAATTCCCTGAAGCAACAGGGCTTTGGTAGATCCTGGGAGTCCCTCAGTCCCTCCTTTTACTTATAGGATTAACTCCTCTGGTTTGGTTCCACCCCAATCTCGCTCCATCTCCTAACATTTCAGTAGTCAGCTCTCAAAAAGTTCCAGGGTCGGGGGGTTATCAAAATTTGTAACTTAAATTTCGGTTTCTGACCTTGAAGCGAATTAATACCTATTTAATAATGAGGACAGGGTTTGAGAAAAATAAAAAGGGAGGTTTACTGCTTTGCTAACAAAGCAGAGACACAGGGGACTCTGCCCAAAGGTTGTGACTCTCTTGAACTGGAGCAACAAGGGGTTTTAAAGGAGTTTCCATTGTTAACCTGGGAGATACTCTGTTCTTTGGTGGCCAGCAGGCATTGCCCTCTGCAGTGGGTGAGTTCCAGGCTGCCAGCTAGGGGCTTCTCTCATCCTGCTTAACAAAGGGGAGTAAACTTCAACACAGTTTTTTAGAACACAGTCCAAAGGGTGTAAGGCTTACTTGCTTTATTACCCATTTTTACGTCCAATATCTTTAAGTTTTTAAAACAGAAATCACTCAACAAAATGCACAAAAACAAACAAACAAGAAAACATATAGAACACAGAACAAAACACAAAGAAACAGAAACCTGGTGAAGATACAGAAAAACAGAGGAGCAATGAAATGTCTTGCTGAAGCTCCGGGGTAGGAGCTCCTGCGTGCCCGGCTGCACCTTTCTACCCTTTCAGAGAAATTCCATACAGAACAGAACAGAGGACAGAACAATTCTTGTTACTGTCCTGGACAGGAGTACATGTGAGCCTCCCCAGGCCACCTCTCTGTCATCAGAAGACATCTCCCTTAACCGGATATCAGATGTTATAAAGGCACCACCTACCTATGGAGGCCTCCTCCACCAGGTGCTTGCTAATAGTTTTAGTGCGATGGTTCACTGCAGTGCTCCCTGGACCAAATGCTCACTCCAAGGCTTTGGAACTTGGCTCTCCAGCCCTGAGCCCTGGAGGAAAGGCCAGCGTCAGAATTTCCAGCAGTCTGGTCTTATGATCTGGTAACGTCATCTCGCTGGGGAACTCCAAAATGTTAGACCAGGATGCAAGAAAATACCACTGACTCCAATTAAAATCAAATTAAGGCAAGCTTATTAGTTCAACCGGCTAGGCTGACTCTCCTTCTCAAAACGGCTGGAAAAAGACAGCATCCCCACCTTTCCTACACCCCAGCTTTATAGCCCAAAAAGTTACACAAAAAGGGAGTATCAGAAAACAGAACTTTGACAAGCATCACACTAATTGTAGTTTACATTTTTTATTTGCTGGCCCCAGCATCAGAAATTATGAGGACCATTAGAGCCTCAGAGAGGGTCGTTGTCTGGCCAGGGAAGGCCAATATTTATGAGGTTTCAGTAAGGTTTCAGAGAGGGCTGTGATCTGGTCAGTAAGACAGGCATGGGTGAGTTCAAGGCATGGGCAGGCATTCCAAGCAGGTTCAGAATTTGCAGTAATTTATAGTAAAGCAAAAATTATCTTTCCATGGCTTTGTGGCAAGATGGCTCCCAATATTAATGAAAGATCAGGTTGAGTGATCACCCCTGTCCCTTCCTTTTGGAAACTCCTCTACCACCTCCAAGGTTGTGAACTCCTGAGCATTTTCCATTCCAGATAAGTATTCACAGAATGTCTAACTCTTCTCCTCTAATTGTGTCTTACTTGGGGCAAAGGTAATGTCAAAGCATTGTTCTGGATGAGAGTGGGAAGATTATTGTATATCACATATTTGCATACACATTGGATTCATTTTCCAATTTTCCATTTGAAATACTGAATTCCTGGCACTAACCCATACCCTACTAGACTCTGACTAATAATCCTAATATGATGGTGAAACATAACCCAAGCAGAATAGAAATACAAGCCGTTCAGAGGAGGCATGGTGTGCAGTTGGAATTGCCTTTTGCATTATATAGTATAGGAGCTATAAATCTAGTCAATTTTTTGTTGAAATAATTCTACATGTGTTTTTAAAGTTAACAAAAATGGGAATCCTGTCTCCCTTTCTCTGTAGCACATGTATTTTTATATGCACATAGAGAATCCTACCTGGTATCACACGTACATACTTGTGAGGTGGCTGAATTGGCAGATACAAATTGTGAGAAGAGATCACTACTCCTAAACGCTGT